>NC_069801.1:17286882-17591079 GCF_027406575.1 Nycticebus coucang | reverse complement strand
CCTGTTACAGTAAAGTGTGTATTGGGATATATGTTAAAGTAGACCTCTTCTTAGTAGGTACCCACCTGAGATTGATATATTTACCCTTTCCCCATACTGGAATGCTAATTTTTATTTGATCACTCATTTATAGCAGTTGCTTCAATGTATGTATTTATATGAAGGTGTTTTAATTTTTAAAAGCAAAATAGTTCTAATAAGTTGCCAGATTTCTAATAAATTCAAGTTTAATTGATCAAAAGATGAGGAAAATGAGTTATGGTTCTGTGAACAAGTTCAGCATAATAGTTTTTTTCAGTTACTGGGGTTATTCTGCATAAGAAAGCCCATTGCTTTCTGCTAGTAGGAGATAATTTTTCTCTCATTTGACTTCAAAATCTGACTTGGGAAGTGAACCCTCTTTATAAAGGTCAGCATGTATCAAAATAAATTACGCATTTTAAATTCCAAAAGAGAAAGGACATACAATTCCACTCTAGTGTAAAGCCATATAATAATATTCTTAAAACTCATTACATCATTTGCCTTCTGCCCATTTGAATATAATCATACCTATGTTTTATTAATTGTGTATTTGTAAAATCAGACCTTTCCAGTCAATGCTTGCTATAAGGCTATTGTCAATTGTAAAGACTTTTAATTTTTAAATTTGCTGTTTTGATTAATTTCAAAGAGAATTTTATTATACTGAGCTATCCAGAATTCTTAAACCTAACTGAAGTTAATGTTAGTGTTACTCTTTGTTATGTACAATCTTCTAAGTGAGCAGCTAAGAAAAAGCCTTATAGAAAGAGTTCACTGGGTTTATAAATGTGTTTACGTTCTCTAATGGGAGCTTCTGTTAACTTAGGGGTGGAGTTGTTCTGAGTAGCCAGTTCATGGATGACTGATTGGACAAACCAGAATAACAAATCCATTAACCAGACATGTTTACTTTTAGAAATTTATGGATTAGGTTTTAATTTTGAAATGCAAACACTTAAACTTTAAAAATATATGTATTGCTTATTTGATGTCTTGGTCAGTAATTTAATATAAATATTTAATTTGAAGTTGTTAATCTTTTTAGAAAAGTTTTCTTTCAAAATACATATATATATGTATATATATTTTATTTAGAGGTTACCAGAAGCTCTGGGTTTTTTTTGTTTGTTTGTTTTGCTTTGTTTTTGTTTTTAAATCATTTTCAGATGTTATCCAGAAATCTGCAAGTGTACTTTTCCTGTTTTAACTCCTTCCTTTTATCACCTGACTATCAGGGAAGCGAGGTTGAGGCTGCCCTGACCTGACATGTCATGATGTCGACTTGCTAGGTGGGGTTCGCTGGGGACGATAACCAGTGGAATTGTTGGTAAGAACTTTTTTTACTATTTGTTTTGATCAGTAGTGGGGCATTAAGTGTGGGAGAATGCCCGTATTTTATAAGTGGGCAATTATGTCAGTCTTACAGAAAGTAGGACTTTAATACTAAATAATTCTGTTCTTAATAGGAACATAAAATAAGCACTTATTCTCAAATTGGTAACAGATCAGCAGGAAAGGCCTGCAAGTATGAAGTAATGAAGTACTCAATGAGGATATTTTAAATGATCGAGATAGACACCTTACAATCAAAAGTCTGTTGGAGAGACAATAAATTTGCTTATTTCCTGTGGTTTCAGTCCTTCTAGTGTCATATTTACTACATTTTCATTGGGTAGGTTAGCAGGTAATGCATCTTGAAGAGATGTTTACTGCACATTAATTTTAATGAAAATGAGAAGGTATTGACAGTATGGAGGGTTTAAACCCTAGAAGATAATATTTTTAGAAATCTTTGGAAATAACATTGTAAAATGAAAGTTTGATGAAAGTTTTTAGCAATTTGACAAATAATTATGGGCTCAATGTGGAATAATGACTTTGGGTCAAAAGGAAATTACATAGCTGAAATAATGAGACCTTGATTATAGCAGAAACACAAACCTATCTACAACTTGTGTTTTGTCTGAAACCCTGGACTACTGGTAGGATTGATAGATATTGGTAGAATTAGTGATCAATATTTAAATGATTGCTATAGATTAAAATGTCTTATAGTCTGTAGGAGACTCCACAATGGTAAAGTATAAATTGAGGAAATTAAATTTAATCACTAGGCATTTCTGACCATATTATATATAAAAAAATAATTGTAGCATGACATAAGCACTGATTAAAAGTAATTACAGGTTTTCCTATAGAACCTGAAGAACCTCGTCAGTATTCTTATAGCACTATACCTTCTGTTTTATTGGTGTGGGATATCAGTCTAGAAAGAATTTCCTAGATGTTAAACGTGTGGTAGTCAGTGTCATGAATATAAACCCTTATCTGTAAGTTTTCTGTAGACAAACTGTACATCACTAAAAAGAAATTACACTTCTAAGAGTTGCAGTGATTGCAACATTGAGTTAAGGTACTTGTTCCTCTTCTAACAAATTCTATGCATGTATCAGTGTAGAAAGATCAGCGTATAGAACTTTAAAGATTACGCTAAATAGCATGCTCCTTAGAAAGTTTAAGGAGCACTCAAGTATTTCTGATGATTTCATATAAGTAAAGGAAAATGCAGTGCAAATTTGTTGGCTTTGTACACTTAAAACAAAATACATTTCATGGGACCAAAGAAGGAGGCATTCTGGGGGAAAAGTTAAATTGCTCAAGTATAAGTAAGGGCTCTCCTTTTATGTAGTAACCTTGTCAGGATCCTATGAACATTGCTTATCTTGATTTCTCACTTGTGTGAGGGTTGGGTCAAAAGGACTTCTTTAGCCTTCAATAACATATAGGTAGAATTGTGCTTTAACAAATCCTATTATGATGTTTAGTACTATGTTCTAAGGCTGTTTCTATAATTGGACTGAAAGTTCCTGCAGACATTAAATTGCTGGTATGCATACAGCAACATGAGAAATATCAAAATAGGGTCATTAATTATCAGTTTAATAAAAGTCATGCTTTTGGTACAGTGTTCGTGTACCATAACTGTATTGGAATATTTGTACAATGTTAAATATTTTTAATAAAATTCAACATGTTCAAAATGTTGTGTTGGTGATTTTGGGTGGGGTGTGATGGGTTCAATTATGCGAAACAGATTTTGTAGTTATGTAATTAAGGATTTATAGTCAAATGGAGTTCCTATCTTCAAAATCAGTACTAGCTAGATATTGGGTACCTGTTCTAAGGAAGGTGGTAAAGGAGTGAGATAGTAAAAATAAAAGGGCCAAACTCCCTCTGGGTTTATTAAACTATCAGGAAGTACCCTTGCCTGGGGTTAGAGCTGGGTATACAGGTATTAGATATCTAAGAATATAGGCTTTGGCGTAACAGGCTGCCCGTAAAGTTTTTCTGAAGAAATTGTGCTATTTTAGAAATGAGCCTAGAGAAACTACAAAGATTAGCAAACAAACACTTGTACAGTGCTTTAAATAGGCTTTTTATTGCTCCATTGTCCTTGAGCCCTTGACATGACATGTAAGGGTAATATTTGAGGAAGGTCCTGTTGAACATTTTCAATATGTCATTGGGAAATACTGCCAGTGTTCAGGAAGTACTTTATGGAGTTCTTTCTATTTCTTAATGTTAACTTCATAAGTTTCTGTTTTCATGCTGATCCATTCTTTTACAGGTAGCCCTAATTAAAAAAAAAACTTATTTTGGGCGGTGCCTGTGGCTCAAAGGAGTAGGGTGCTGGCCTCATATACTCAAAGGAGGTAGCAGGTTCAAATCTGGCCTGGGCCAAAAACTGCCAAAAAAAAAAAAGCTTATTTTCCTTGAGAGTATACTTAGTTCCTTACCAGTCAAAAAGGTAGAACTTCTACAACTCAAAATGGAAATTTACTTGAAGTAATGTGGTCATTCCTCTACAAACAGTGCCATTAATAATAATTAAAAAAAGAATTAAAGGTTATAGGAACTTAATAATCTATAAACAAATTGAGTAAGAAACGATGAAGAACTGGTAATATGTACTGCCTTGTATCTTTTGGATGAAGACTATTGAATAAAATGAGTTACAGGGAAGAGAAAGTGATTATTGTTTGAAGATAAAGCATAGACAAAATTCTCCTCAGTTAGTATATTTCAGAGTTTTCTGATTTTGTTTTGTTTTCTTCCTGTTGTTCCAAAATCAAAAGATCACTCACTGAAACAGGAAGGAATGTTCTAACAGCAAAAATACTTAAAAGGGGGCACTTTCAGGTGTTGGCAGAGCTGGAGGTGGGATGGGAGGTGAGGCAGCTCAGTGATTTGTAGTGCATTTCTTTCAAGAATGAAGGGAGGTTGCTTTTGACAAGTATTTTAAGCTCTGTTGATGTCTTTTGGCTCTAAATAAAGCCCCAAATTTATTAATATTCAGATTATTTTTAGAAATGAGATTTCATTATGTATCCTTCCTAGGATGTATTATATTCACATATGGGAATATCTTCTGCTTATAGCTATGAAAATATTACATTTTTGTTTCCTTAGACTTGAAATTTGTGACTGTAATCAAGACATTTCCTCCAAAAACATAAGTAAGAGTAGTGTTTTATTTAACTTGTACCTAAATTCTATTTTTTTTTTTTTTTAAACATAATTTTTTTTTTTTTTTTTTTTTTGTGGTTTTTGGCCGGGGCTGGCTTTGAACCTGCCACCTCCGGCATATGGGACCGGCGCCCTACACACTGAGCCACAGGCGCCGCCCTGTACCTAAATTCTAAAATGGTGACATTTGGGTTTAGCTCTCCATCTATTAAGAGGCAAGAAGTTAAATTAGTCATAAAATTATACAATATAGTCATGCCTTTTAAAATAATATAGTATGATCACTTTTAAACTCTTTTCCAAAAGAGTGAAGGTGAAGATCAGTATTGTCAAACATAGTGATATTGATGGAAAAAAGGTACTCAATTTCAAGTTTTCAGGTATGTAAAGGGGAAAGTATTCCCTTAAATATGAAAATACTGTTATGACAGATCTCATAATACTCTACAGAGTGGTATTTAATGAGAATTTGGAATCATTCTTGTGTGAGAGTTCTTGGGAGATTAATTTCGTGTTTCAATCAGGAATCCTTTCAGTCTGTAAATTTCAGTTGTGTACGTTTTTAAGCAGATGGAATAGAAGTTAATGTATTTTAAAAGGCTATTATTGTTTTTATATAAGCTAACTCACTGTTAAGAAAATTTTGTATCATTTTGATCAAAATATTTTCAAAAACAAATTCTGTTTTCATTTGAACTTACTGATTATAATGGTACTTACACACGTGTATTTGGCTGTAATTCAAATAGCTGGACTGGTTTGGTTAGAAGGACTTTGGTGGCTGGGTACTGTAGCTCCTGTCTGTAATCCTAGCAATTTGGGAGGCTGAGGTGGGAGGATTGCTTGGGGCCAAGAGTTCAAAACCAGCCTGAACAAGAGCAAGACTTCATAGAAAAAATTAGCTGGGCATGGTAATGGTATGTGGAGGCAGGAGGATCGCTTGACCCCAAGAGTTTGAGGTTATAGTGAGCTAGGATGGTGCCTCTGTACTCTGACCAAGCAAGACCCTGTCCCCTCACCCCTAAAAGAGACAACTTTTAGTGGCCTTCTAGTAAATTATGGCATACATATTTTTGGGTTAAGTGATACATGTTTAACATTGGCTTGCCATATTCAAACTTTCCATGCTTTCTGTTAAGAAATAAAACCATACTGGGCGGCGCCTGTGGCTCAAGGAGTAGGGCACTGGCCCCATATACCGGAGGTGGCAGGTTCAAACCTGGCCGTGGCCAAAAAAAAAAATTACAATAACTGCAAAATAATAAAAAGAGAAATAAAACCATACCATTACTCATACTTACATATATAATCTGTGTAGGGTTGTTTTGGAAAACAATTTGATCTAAGTACAACCAACAATACATGTTGAAACAACTTTTTAAATCACTGGGAATAATGTGGGTATGTTCATTAGTTGTAATGTTATTTCTATTAGATTTTCTATTTTACTTTCCTAAATGTGAAGAAAAGATAAATTAGACCATTTGTTGCACATATCAAAATGATTTTGAAGGAACTTCTATTAATGTTTTAATTTTCTAGTTAAGCTGTTGAGGTCACAATTCAGGATTCAACAGTGCTGTACCAAGTTGAAGTGAGTGGAACGTTCTGGAGATTTTCCTAAACATGCAGATTATGAGTCATTAGATCTGAGGTGTGGAGCAAGTTTTTTCTCCTCACTTCCTCTGTCTTCAAAGAGTACATTTCTGGCAAGCTTGTAGGTTATGCCACTCTTCCTGACTATATTTTGAGTAGGAGAGTTGTAGATTATCTCACATTTTGAGGGATTTTAGAAAAAGATCTTAATAGAAAATTAAACATGTTTGCAATGATTTATCTGGATCTAGTTGTTCTTAAGTTTAAAATTGTGGTAAAGGCTACCACAATGTTAATAGTGTTTTGGATGCCAAGGAAAGTTCAGGAGCATGGTCTGCAAGAAAATAAAATGAGTTTAGAAAAATAGGTTTTAAGGGATTTCCAAGGAAAAAACAAGGGAAGGAAGAGAGAAAAAGAATCAGGCCAACAGGGAAATGTCATGGCATTTTTATTGAAGAATTAGATCGTAAAACAGTTACAGGAGTCATAGAAGTTAAAGCTTAGAAAGGGAAGGTTGGTAGGTTACTAAAAATCCCCTTGTGGTTTTATTTAATTTTGGAATCTCTAACGTTGTCCCTCAAAAAAAGATTAACATTGACTAATTAGTTCAAAGTAAATTTTGAATGGTGAAAAGCAGACTAAGGGGCGGCGCCTGTGTCTCAAAGGGGTAGGGCGCCGGTCCCATATGCCAGAGGTGGTGGGTTCAAACCCAGCCCTAGCCAAAAAAAAAAGAAAAGCAGACTAAGGAAGAAAATCATTAAAGATGGCAATTTAAAAACACCTTTTAGGGCGGCACCTGTGGCTCAGTCGGTAGGGTGCCGGCCCCATATACCAAGGGTGGTGGGTTCAAACCCGGCCCCGGCCGAACTGCAACAATGACAACAAAAAAATATAGCCAGGCGTTGTGGCGGGCGCCTGTAGTCCCAGCTACTCGGGAAGCTGAGGCAAGAGAATCGCTTAAGCCCAGGAGTTGGAGGTTGCGGTGAGCTGTGTGACGCCACGGCACTCTACCGAGGGCCATAAAGTGAGACTCTGTCTCTACAAAAAAAAAAAATAAATAAAAAATAAAAACACCTTTTATGGATTAAGTTCAACAGGTGGGAAATACTTGTGAAGCATGGAAATGGCCGTTGTATCCTTATTTGTTTGTTTATTGAATTAATTTATTTTTTGAGACAGTCTCAAGCTGTCGCCCTGGGTTGAGTGCCGTGGCGTCACAGCAACCTCTAACTCTTGGACTTAAGCAATTCTCTTAACTCAGCCTCCCAAGTAGCTGGGACTATAGAGGCACCTGCCTTAATGCCTGGCTATATTTTTGTTGTAATTGTCGTTGTTTTAACTGACCAGGGCCAGGTTCGAACATGCCAGCCTGGGTGTATATGGCCAGTGCCCTACCCCTTGAGCTACGGGTGCCACCTATATCCATATTTAAAGAGGCACTAGATCTTCAACTCTATAACTTTACTTTGAAAAAATAAAAAGTATTATAGATGAAGTATGGAAAATAAATACTTGTTTGCTTTTTTAAATTATGATAAGCTTTTTTGTTAATGGTAGGCTGGTAATACCTATCCACTACATTCTATATACCATTTAATCCACAACCCTGAAAGATAGGTGGTGGTGTTCTTCGTTTACATATAAAAGACTCAAATTATGGTTAATATATAACTTGGTGTTTGTAGCTGGTAGCCCCTTATCTATAAAGTGGTAAAGCCAGGGTTCAAACCCAGTTCTACCTGACTCCAACTGCGTATTTTTAACTACAAGATTAGAAATTAAACCTAATGTGAGGTTAGAATTAAAAGACGAATTTTGTATTAACTTTAAACGCTTTATATTTAAAATAAAAGTAACCTAATATGACTTAAAGTAAAATAATTCTGAGATTAAGGATTGAAGGTTTTTTTTTCCTTTGTTTTATATTCATAGTTGTCATTTGTTTTGCTTTTTTCCATCATCATAAAAATTTAGGTAAAAATATATATTGGATTGTGGTCTCTTAAGAGGCATTTTGTATACACAAGTACAAAAAGCTTCCATGGGTAAATGTGGCACTTTCCAAATGGCTTAAAATTTTTCCCTGGACATATTTTATGTTTTTTTTTTTTTTTTTTTTTGTAGAGACAGTCTCACTTTATGGCCCTGGGTAGAGTGCTGTGTCATCACAGCTCACAGCAACCTCCAATTCCTGGGCTTAAGTGATTCTCTTGCCTCAGCCTCCCGAGTAGCTGGGACTACAGGTGCCCGTCACAACGCCCGGCTATTTTTTTGGTTGCAATTCAGCCGGGGCCGGGTTTGAACCTGCCACCCTCGGTATATGGGGCCTGCGCCTTACCGACTGAGCCACAGGAGTCGCCCCATATTTTATGGTTTAATCTATTTTTACTTTTTAGACATTTGGTCTCACTGTGTTGCCCATGGTGTTCTCAAACTCAAGCAGTCCTCCCTCCTCGGCCTCCCAAAGTGCTAGGCGTAGAGGTTTGAACTACTGTGCACGGTCTTATTTTATTTTTTTAAAGACAGGGTCTTGCTCTGTTACCCAGCCTGGAGTCCAGTGGCACGATCATAGCTTACTACAGCCTCAAACTTCTGGGCTCAAGCAGTTCTCTCACTTTGCCTTCTCTGATATCTCGGATTATAAGCATGCACCACCATGCCTGGCTAATTTTTTTCTTTTTGTACCAATGAGGGACTTGCTATTTTGCCTAGGCTGGTCTCTAACTCCTGGCCTCAAACAGTCCTCCTTCTTTGAATTCTTAGCATATTTTAACAAAACCCAAATTTACTTATTTTCATTCCTGATTTCTGTAACTATTATTTAAGCATTTTAAAATGCTATAAGCCAGGCAGGTGGCTCATGCCTGTAGTCCCAACATTTTGGGAGGCCCAGCAGGAGGATTGCTTGAGCCTAAGATTTGAAGACAAGCCTGCAAAATACAGGGAGACCCATCTCAAAGAAAAAAATATGCTAGTGGGCGGTGCCTGTGGCTCAATGGTGTAGGGCGCCAGCCCCATATGCCGGAGGTGGCAGGTTCAGACCCAGCCCCAGCCAAAAACTGCAAAAAAAAAAATGCTAGTATATTTAGTTATTGCATCATCTAATTTATTTATTTTTTGTTTTTGAGACAGAATCTTACTCTGTTGCCCCAGACTAGAATGCCATGATGTCAGCCTCGCTACCTGCAACCTCAAACTTCAAACGATGCTAGTCTGAGCTCAAGCAATCTTCCCATTTTAGCCTTCCAGAGTGCTAGGATTACAGATGTGAGCCACTGTGCTTGGCCACGTCAATTTTTTTTAATAAGGAAAATCTGGAGACAACCTAATTATGTAAATCTGCTATTCTATTTCATGAAAACCTTAAGTCAGATACAAAACAATATAGGTCAACAGACAGTATTTTTCTTAAAAACCTGTTGGTTTGTAGGGACTGTAATACTGTGCATCTACAAGATGTCCAAAAGTTTTCCATAAAGTTAGTGCACATAAGAAAAATGGGAAAATAGTAGCTAAATGTACGTTTATTTACAAAATACTCCTAATTTTTATTCTCTATGTGTTGACCATCTTTTTGTAGAAGTCTATGTAATTTGGTTTGTTACTGAAGTACTTGGGTATTTCACCATTATAATTGAGAGCAGTATATTTGGGTAGAGAAGAACTGAAGCCTTACTGTTTACTATCTGAACTCTCAAATCAGTTCTTTGAGTTTGTAACTATTATCAGTTCACCTTGCTCTAGGAAGAATAGGTCAAAATAATGATAAAGGCTTTGTCAAAACTGTTTCAATATTTAAACATAGATGTTTGGTATGGTATGAGGTTCGAGTAACTGTACTCCGGCAGCTACACAGTTCACTTGAGTTTTTCTAAGTATTTAATTTATGTGATCTTTTTCTTTGAGACAAAGTCTTACTATGTCACTGTCGGTAGAGTGTTGTGGCATCATAGCTCACAGTAACCTCAAACTCTTGGGCTTATGCGATTCTCTTGCCGCAGCCTCCGAAGTAACTGGAACTATAGGCACCTGCCACAACGCCCTGGCTATTTTTTCTGTTGTTGTTGTAGTTGTTGTTTAGCAGTAAACAATGAACCTGCCAACCCCAATCTTTGTGGCCAGTGCTGTAACCTAATCTATGTGATCAGCTCAGGCGCCAAGCCTAATTTATGTGATCTTATTTACCAGTAGACATTTGAGAAGAATGCCTAATAAGATAGGATAAATGGAAGCTTAATCTTGGCATGCAGTGCTGTTAAATTCTTAATTCTAATCCTGTTTTGGTGTAACATGTTTTTTCCATCTTAAAATAAGGATTGCAAAAACTGACTACTGCTAGTTATTTATTTTATTTTTTTTTTTTTTGTAGAGACAGAGTTTCACTGTACCACCCTCGGGTAGAGTGCCGTGGCGTCACACGGCTCACAGCAACCTCTAACTCTTGGGCTTACATGATTCTCTTGCCTCAGCCTCCCAAGCAGCTGGGACTACAGGCGCCCGCCACAACGCCCAGCTATTTTTTTTTGTTGTTGTTGCAGTTTGGCCGGGGTTGGGTTTGAACCCGCCACCCTAGGCATATGGGGCCGGAGCCCTACTCACTGAGCCACAGGCGCTGCCCTATTGCTAGTTATTTCTTTACAGTATGAATTTTCAGTATAATAGTAGGAATTTCCAAAAATATCTATTCTGAATTTTGTCATTGAGAAATATTATAAGAGCAATTAACTTTTTTTTTCTTTACTGAAAGTACAGTGAGATCTGGATCAATCTGTTAATACTTAGAAAGGGATTTATCTTATTCATCATCTATAGACACTTAGTTAAAAGTCAGTTACTTATTGAAAATGTTAAGTCTAGTTTATACCTAACATTGTTAATTGATCAATTAACAATTATTCAGGTTGTAATTATAATACATTACTAATGCCTATGATTTAGATTATTCCAGGAGAACAGAAGAGTTTGCAAATGTGTTTATTGTGATTTGTTGTTGTTGTTTTTTTTTCTTTTTTAGAGACAGAGTCTCACTTTATCACCCTCAGTAGAGTGCTGTGACGTCACAACTAACAGCAACCTCCAACTCTGGGCTTAGCCGATTCTTTTGCCTCAGCCTCCCAAGTAGCTGGGACTACAGGCGCCCGCCACAGTGCCTGGCTATTGTTTTTGTTGTTGTTGTTGCAGTTTGGCTGGAGCCAGGTTCAAACCCGCCACCTTCGCTATATGGGGCTGGCGCCCTACCCACTGAGTCACAGGCACCGCCCTATATTGTGATATTTTTTTTTAGCTAACTAAAATTAAGCTAGTGTCTAAACTTGATTTTAAGAATTTCACTTAGAGGGCAGTGCCTGTGGCTCAAAGGAGTAGGGTGCTGGCCCCATATGCCCGAGGTGGCGGGTTCAAACCCACCCCCGGCCAAAAAGAAAAAGAAAAGAAAAAAAATTTTTCACTTAGTTAAAATTGTATTTAAAGGAAAATATAGGTCAAGTGTGCTAGGTAGCTGACACCGATTGCTTTTGTCCAGGAGTTTGAGGTTGCAGTCAGCTATGATGAACTTCACTGTACTCTAGGCCAGGTGACAGAGGGAGTCCCTATCTCAAAAAATGAATGAATGAAGAGAAGGTGATTGAGCGTATGGCTCTGAGGGAACAAATACGAGGGTAGGTTTCTGTATATTTTTATTATTTTATTTATTACTACAAACTTACAGGAGAAATTCCTAGCCATGGCTGAATTATTGAGCAGTCTTCTGAACCATGTCTTCTTTCCCTAAAGTCATGTTGCTTGATCAGAATGGAGTAGATTTAGTAAAATAATTTTTTTCTACATTTCCTGTAACTCATAAGTCCCCCTGTAAGATTGGGCTATTTCATCTCTCATTATGTTTTATAAAACTGGGTAATCTAGTGTCTGATACACATTTTTTATATTACAAGGTCATTAATACATTTGCTAGGAGTGACTGCTGAGGTTATTTCCTTAGAAAAGATGGATGACAGGACTATTGTCTCCTAAGGGTGGGTGCTTTAACCTAGTAGCTTTTTAACCTTTTCAGGTTTTCATTGTCTATTTGTTTTTTGCCTATAAACATTTTTTAAAAGATTTGTAAGACCTGTAACTGCTAGCTGGAATTTTTAGTCAGCATGAGAGAACTGGGATTAAGGTATTGAAGTGGTTATAGTTTCAGTCACAAATAAGCCAATACTGAGTATTTGTAGCACACTGCCATTTTAAAGTATCTTATGTTATATTAAACTTTATTCTAGCCCTGTAAAATAAATGTATTTGTAGGTACTGAGACATACAGATAAATTTATTTTTTATTTTGAGATAAGTTCTCACTCTGTTGTTCAAGCTGGAGTGCAGTAGTGTCATAGCTCACTGCAACCTCCAATTCATGATCTCAAATAGTCCTTGTGCCTCAGCCTTCCAAGTAGCTGGGACTACAGGTATATGTTACCACACTGGGCTAATTTTTAAATTTGTTGGGATGCTGTGTTGTTCAGGCTTATTTCAAACTCCTGGCCTCAAGTATTCTTCCCACTCAAGGTTCCCAAAATGCTAGGATTATAGGTGTGAGCCACTGCGCCCAGTATACACAGATATTTTGGTCCAGGGCCTGCCAACTAAAACTGTTTCTTCTTTTGTTGAACCCAGATGCGTCTGATACCAGAACTGACATTTTAAATACCACTCCGTACTGCTTTCTGGATTTATTTCAGTAATTAAGAATACAAAATTAGCGAGTCACGGTCATTCTTCTCAACATGACCACTGCCCCTATAAAAGCAATTATTAGGCTACTTTGAAAAACTGAGATACTGCTAACTAATTGGTTAGACTGGTGTCTCCACCTCAGAGCTATAGGTAAAGCCAACAACTGGTATTACAGAAGTAAGAGCGTGAGAAATTATATTGTGTTGTTGAGATTTAAATTAATGATAGCCCCTGAATAGCCTAGAAACTTGTGCTATCAGTGTCATCTTCATTAATTGAGCAATGCCCTTCTTAAATCTAATAAGAATTTTTCAAACTATATTTTGTACTTGGGACTTGTGTCACAAGTTTACTAAAACATAACTGTGATTTAAGGCTTCCTTTTGCCAGTTTCAAATCATCTCCGAGTTAAAGTTTGAGGATTTGGGGCGGCGCCTGTGGCTCAAGGAGTAGGGCGCCAGTCCCATATGCCGGAGGTGGCAGGTTCAAACCTAGCCCCAGCCAAAAACAAAAAAAAAAAAAAAAAAAAGTTTGAGGATTTGTTTTAAATTATTTTTAATAAAATGGAGCCAGGTTATGTTATTTTATCTGCAGCTATTAGGATTTTACATGGAATTCAATTTTATCATCTTAATTTTTTTTTCCAGATTGGAGTTCTTATTCTTTAAAGGTAAAAGCTGCTTTATTTCTGTAAATATTTTCTTTGTATTGTTTTGTACTTTACCTGGCTTTCTTTTATGTCTTTAAAGTGGCTACTGGAAGGTTATGAAATATGCTGGATGCATATATAGCTATAGCTTTGTGTAGTGTTGATTATCCTTTTTAAATTTTTTTCACACCTTCCAAATTATGCCCAATTGTTACCTTTCTCTGTGTGTGTATGTTTTAGAAGTGGGCTGTTTTTGTTCCCACTTCACTTCATAACTCTTATGATTTGCCTAGGCTAGCATTATAAAGAAAAAGCAGAATCAGAAATTATTTTTTGATTTTTTTTTTTTTAAACTGTGATTTTTCGAGAAAGTCTGTAGTAGAATGTGTAAGCAAAGTTAAATGGCTTCCTCATTTCCTATTAACTTTGGAAGAATCTATCTCTGTTAATACAGACTGAATAACCAGCCAGCAATATTAGAATTTATTTATTAAAAATAAATTTTTAATTAAAAATTTATTATTTAAATAATAAATAAATATTTATTTATTTTGGGGGGGAAGAGTATCTCAAGCTGTCCAACTCTTGGGCTCAAGAGATCCTCTTGCCTCTGTTTTTCTATTTTTAGAAGAGGCTGGTCTCAGGTAGTCCACCCCCTTTGACCTCCCAGAGTGCTACAATTATAGGTGTGAGCTACTGCGCCCACCCCATTATCAGAATTTAGACTTCCTTAACAACTTTGGAAGGTATTAATGAAAGCTAAGCTGACTCTAGTTATACCTAGCACCAAGACCAATGTCAGAATTTCAGAAAGATGTCTAACAAGGAGCCCTCATTTGCTTTGGTGTTTCATCTAGCTGTGTGCTTTTTTTTTTTTTTTTGAGACAGAGTTTCATTTTGTTGCCCTCTGTAGAGTACTGGAGCATCATAGCTCACAGCAACGTCAAACTCTTGGGCTTAAGTGATCCTCTTGCCTCAGCCTCCCAAGTACCTGGGACTACAGGCACCTGCCACAATGCCTGGCTGGTTTTTTTTTTGAGATGAGATTTGCTCAGGCTGGTTTCAAACCCGAGAGCTCAGGGCAAATCCATTGGCCTCTCAGAGTGCTGGGATTACAGCATGAGCCACTGGGTGCCCAGCCTTATATAGCTGTGTTCTAAGAAATTTATAATTATAGATCAGAAAACTGTGTGTGTGATCTGTCATAGTGTGTTAATAACAGTAATAATCTTTAGGCCATTTCAGTTGCTTTTTTCCTCCTACTCCTCATCTTTGATCTTTTATTTTTGACACAGTTACATAAACGAAACTCTTCTAGGTATTGCTGGCTCTGTGTGTTTCTTTGCCCTGAAACACCCCCTTTCTCTGACTTTTGTCCTTCTTAAGGGACTTTATTCATTGTTAGGGCCATACTGGATTTTAAATACTCCCAAATTTTCTCTCTGATTTCTCTCTAATCTTGTATGTGCCTCTAGATCACATGAACCTTGGTAATGTTGGAAAACAGTTGCCAGTATTTGTTCACGTAACAAAAGTTCCTGTCCTGGCACTGTGCAGGCACGGTATACAGGGGAACATCTGGCAAAGGGAACAAAACCTTGTAGGCGTGGTCATGAAAGAATTGAGTTTTGGAAGTGCCCCTTAATCCTACATTTCGCAATCTTTAGTTCTTTTGTTGGGTTTTCTGTTAACCACGTCATGCTGATTCTTCTGTATCGTATCTTTTCATTAATTTCTCTAGTCGTCAATCCAGTGTCCCTAAGATTTGGTTTTTAACCTTTTCTTACAGGAGAATGTCTTGAAACCAAGAAAAAAAATATCAGATATCTATAGAGATAACAGTTACACTTTACTTTTTTCTCTTTTTTTTTTTTTTTTGTAGAGACAGAGTTTCACTTTATTGCCTTCAGTAGAGTGCCGTGGCGTCACACAGCTCACAGCAACCAGCCTCTTGCCCCAGCCTCCCGAGTAGCTGGGCCTACAGGTGCCCGTCACAATGCCAAGCTATTTTTTTCTTGCAGTTTGGCCAGGGCTGAGTTTGAACCTGCCACCCTCCATCTGTGGGGCTGTCGCCCTACATACTGAGCCACAGGCACCACCCAACAGTTACACTTTAGTAATTTTTTTCTTTTTTACCTTAGTAATTGATTGGAGTTACAATCAGTTGATTGGAAAACTTGCATTAAAAGATTCTAGGAATTCAGCAATACTTTGTAAGTGAATTATATTTCATTAATTACAACAGCACTTACATCAGATTCTGAGTATATTTAAGAGGGCCACTTTTACCGTCAATATTCTAGGTCCTGAAAATACAGCAGTGAGTAAGACAGTCTCTTTCGTTATGGAGCAAATGTTCTGCTAAGGGAGACAAAATTAATTCACTTTAGTCTGCTTGATGTATTGCAAAATCCAAGACTTACAGATTAGGGAGCATTACTATGGGCCTTAAAAGTCAGTTCCTTGCCTAATCTCTCTTACTACTCTATTTGTCCTATACTATTGTCATAATAACTAAAACACAAACACCATCATTCTCAATGTGTCATGATGTCTTATCTAAATCCTTGAAATCTGAGACCCTTCTATACTTTCCTGACATCTTTCTTTTCCTTTGAAACATTCTGTTAACTTTCCCAGCCTAACTGCAGTTTTACTTAAGCCTTTACTTTCAGCCTTAGGAAGATTATATTGATTTGCAAACACACACCTATACCTTTGTCCACCTTGCTTTGAGTAACCCATTGCTTCTGAGCAAATACTTCAGAGATTATTTAGTTTCTAAAGACATAAGGATTGGTATGTGATATCACTGATGAAAATAACAGCAATAGGCTCAGTGCCTGTGGCTTGGCGGCTAGGGCGCCAACCACATACACTTAACCTCGCAGGTTCGAATCCAGCCCAGGTCTGCCAAACAACAATGGCAACTACAACCAAAAAATAGCCGGACACCCGTAGTCCCAGCTACGTGGGAGGCGGAGGCAAGAGAATCACTTAAGCCCAAGAGTTTGAGATTGCTGGGAGCTGTGACGCCATGGCACTCTACCAAGGGCAACATAGTAAGATTCTGTCTCAAAAAACAAAAAAGAAAACAGCAATATAAGGTTGAGCTATATACAAAATGATTTTTAGGCCCCAACTAGTGCCCTTAAAGGAGCATTGGGAATTACTTAAATGACATTTTTAACAACAAATTTGGACTGAATCTTACTATTGACATGCTGTGGATAATGAAATCTGTAAATAGAAAATCCAAAAGGGTCAGAATTAATTAGTCATATCGAGTTTGCATTCATAGGATTTAAGGACAAACTTAATGACTCAAAGAGAACAGTAGAAGATTCTCACTTTTTTTTTGTTTAAGACAGTCTCACTTTGTCACTCAACAGTAGAGTGCTGTGGCATCATAGCTCACAGGAATCTCAAACTCTTGGGTTCAAACAATTCTCTTGCCTTAGCCTCCTGAGTAGCTGGGATTATAGGTGCCTGCCACAACGCTGGGTTATTTTTAGAGAGGGGTTCTGGCTCTTAGGCTGCTCTTGAACCTGTGAGCTCAGGCACCCCACCCGCCTCGGCCTTCCAGAGGGCTGGGATTATAGATGTGAGCTACAGCGCCCACTACACCTTTTTAATTATTAAAGAACATTCTCATTGCTTTACAGTTGTAAAAATCCCACATCAGAAAAGTTCACAGACCAAATGCCAGAAAAATAGCCCAGTTGGCCATTCCTGGCCTACTCCTAAAATTGCATAGTGGATACGTGTAATACTGTCCTGTATTTTTTTTTTTTGTGTGTGTGTGTGTGGTTTTTGGCTGAGGCTGGGTTTGAACCCACCACCTCCAGCATATGGGACTGGCGCCCTATCCCTTTGAGCCACAGGCGCCGCCCTGTATTTTCTTTTTTTTAAGAGGCCTTTATTAATTAATTATTGATTGATTGGACAGAGTCTCACTATGTTCCCTAGGCTAGAGTGCCATGGTGTTATCTAGCTCACAGCAGCCTCAAACTGTTAAGTTCAAGCAGTCCTTCCTGCCTCACCCTCCCGAGTAGCTGGGACTACAGTTGCCCACCACAATGCCTGGCTAATTTTTCTTTTTTAAATTTTTTTTGGTCTCAAACTCCTACGCTTAAGGGATCCTCCTGCCTCAGCCTCCCTGAGCTCTAGGATTATGCCCAGCCTCTTTTGTATTTTCTAAAAGCAGAAGTACTATAATATTATTGGGATCTATTTCTGTATAGCTGTAACCATCTATACTATAGGCAAAACTGTTTAAGAAGAGTTCTTAAATTATGGTGATAAACTCTTTTAGACAAAGTCTATTAGATATGCCTCTATGACTTCTATGCTTTAAGTCTCTCTTCCTGGGGAAATTAAAGTACAAAAGAAAGTCTTGGTATTTTGGCTTTTGATACCTGGACCCCTCTCCCTCATCCAATCCATAGGAGTCGTTCCCATTTGCTGTGTTTCTTATGTGTGTAATGCACGTGAAGCTAAGTGCTTTTATTATCTTTAATATCTACCCTGCCCATGATTTAGTTAGTATCCCGGTTATACTAGTGGGAAAACTGAGACCCTAAGAGGTTAAGTGATGGTTGCATAGCTAGTTTGTAACTAAGCAAGTACAGATACTAGAACTAAGAACTAACCTTTATTTATATATTTTTTCATTTTTATCTTTCTCTATAAATATGTGTTTAGGTTTTTGGAGCTAGAGACATTTTTCTTTTTTAGGTTAGACTTACTTGGGTAGTTTTGAATTATAAATTAAAAAGAGCCAAATGTTTAAATTTTAAAAATTCAATCTGCTATTGTGTGCTTCTATTACCCGGGATCTTAGCATTGTAGAATACTTTGTTTTCTACATTTTGTGATGTGTGTGTGTGTGTGTATCTTTGTATATACCAAAGCCTGAGCTTGAGTTTTTGTAAAGGAAAGGAAGGAATAAAAGAAGTTAAATTGTTTAAAATAAGTATACATGGAGGGATATGATTATCCCACTGCAAACGTAAAATTCAGTTCATTCATCACTTAGGGTGCAGACATTATGTAAGGGCATAGTGCCTTTCATCTCTTTTCTACTAGCAATAGTATGCATCGATGCCAGGCAAGAAAAGGAGTGCTACCTTATATGTATTTGGGTCAACTGCTTTTATAAAGGGAGCATTTTGAGGAGTTTATCTGAACCTGTTCTGAAAGTTAAGTGTCATTAGATAACATTGTCAAATCCTGAACTTGCAAATTCCAGTCATTCAGGGAGCTACTCAGGAGATCCCTGCTTTTGCCCTTGCAAAAAATAATAGCTCATAAAGTAATATTTGAGTGTGTACTCTGTTTAATTCTAATAGCTAGCATTTGGTAAGTGCTTACTGAGTGCTAAGTACTGATTAAAGTTCTTTTCATGTATTCTTTCTTAATCTTCACACCTTCACTTTACAGATGAGGACACTGAAAGTACAGGGAAGTTTAACTTTTTTTTTTTTTTTTAAGTTTACACAGGTAATCAGTCACTGAACTATGATTCAGATAATAACTGGTCTGTTCAGAAGGTTCAAGGTTTTTTCTTTTGTCTTGATTTTTAGTTTTTATGTTGTCTCTTTCTCTTCCTCCTCCCCTCAACTCCTTCTACCTCATGATCTTTTCGGATTTTTTTTTTCCCTGTTATACACTTTAACTTTTGCTCTACTCTGTTCTGCTCTTTTCTTCTCTCTTCTCTTTTATCAAAGGGTTTTGGTATCCTCAGCAGCACAATACTGTAGAAACACTTCCATAAGTTTAGAAATACTATGAGACACTTGAGAATAAGTATACTTCATTGACCTATGTCTTGTTTTAGAAATTTCCATTTTGAATTATGCTATTTAGGAGGAGGGTTATTAAAGTGTTCTTTCTGCCCACTTATGATACGTGTTAGATTTCCCATATTTTTTCCTGGATATCCTTGAGGAGATAGTGTATAGGTTTGGTAAGTAATACAGTTTGATTTTTGAGGAGTTTATCTCAAGGATTTCCCTTAGTCTGGCCTTTTTTCCCCCTGATGATTCTGTTCGCAGCATTAATTGAAAATCCTTGTGCTAATGCTAATTTTGATTGAAACAATTTAAGTGACACTGTTTAACCCGAAACAATTATTGATATTTCAATTTTATTTTATTTTTATAAACATAGCATCAGTTATTTTAATTCTTTTTTTTTTTTTTTTTGTAGAGACAGAGTCTCACTTTATGGCCCTCGGTAGAGTGCCGTGGCCTCACACAGCTCACAGCAACCTCCAACTCCTGGGCTTAAGGCGATTCTCTTGCCTCAGCCTCCCAAGTAGCTGGGACTACAGGCACCCGCCACAACGCCCGGCTATTTTTTGGTTGCAGTTTGGCCGGGGCCGGATTTAAACCCGCCACCCTCGGCGTATGGAGCCGGTGCCCTACCTACTGGGCCATAGGCGCCGCCCTATTTTAATTCTTAAGGTCAAAAAAGTCTTATGTTACATTAGGACATACATAGGACTTCATTTTCTCTCTTTGTGAAGTTTTATGTAGAAGACTTGAATTATTTAACTGTAAAGTGAATGTTAACACTTTCAGAATCAGTTCTGCTTTATCCCTAAAATGTTTTCACATTTAACCATTACCATTAGAGGATTTTTTTTTTTTTGAGACTGAGTCTCACTCTGTCGCCCTGGGTAGAGTGCTGTGGTATCCTAGTTCACAGCAATCTTAAACTCTTGGGTTGGAATGATCCTCCTGCCTCAGCCTCCTGAGGAGGTGGGACTATAGGCATCCACTATAATGCCCAGCTATTTTTTAATAGAGACAGGGTCTCACTCTTGCTCAGGCTGGTCTCAAACTCTTGAGCTCAAACAATCCATCTGTCTTGGCCTCCCAGAGTCCTAGGATTACAGGTGTGAGCCATCCATTGCGCCCAGCCTTTTTTTATTTTTTGTATTTTTTGGGCCTTCCTCTGTTGCCTGAGCTAGAGTGCAATAGTAGCTCACTGCAACCTCAAATTCCTAGACTCAAGCTATCCTTTTGCCTGAGCCTCTGGAGTAGCTAGGTCTACAGGTGTGTGCTACCATGTTTGCTAGACCTATTTTTTTTTTTTTTTTTATTTGAGACAGAGTCTCAAGCTATCACCCTGGGTAGAGTGCTGTGGCGTCACAGCTCACAGCAACCTCAGACTCTTGGGCTTAAGTGATTCTCTTGCCTCAGCCTCTCAAGTAGCTGGGACTTACAGGCGCCCGCCACAACACTGGTTATTTTTGGGTTGTAGTTGCCATTGTTGTTTGGTGGGCCCCGGGCTAGATTTGAACCCACCAGCTCAGGTGTACGTGGATGGCACCCTAGCCACCGAGCTATAGGCGCCGAGCCAATTTTTAAATTTATTTCATAGAGAAAGGATCTCACTGTGTTGCTCAGACTGATTTTGAACTCCTGACCTCAGGTGATCCTCCTGCCTCAGCCTCCCAAAGTGCTAGGTTTATAGGGGTGAGTCACCATGTCCCCAGGTCTGGTTTTTTTTTGTTTTTTTTTTAAGTGAGCTCCCCCCAGATTACATAACAGTAGTTGGCAAAGTTCATTCAAATGCCCCGATTTTCTAACTTTGCTTGAACATTTTTAAATTTTTATTATTTATATATTTTTGAGACAGAGTCTCACTTTGTTGCCTCTGGTGGAGTACGGTGGCATCACAGCTGACAGCAACCTGAAACTCTTGGGCTCAGGTTATCCTTTCCTCAGTTTTTCATTTTTTTTTGGCCAGGGCTAGTTTTGAACCCACCACCTCTGGCATATGGGACCAGCGCCCTACCCCTTTGAGACACGGACACCGCCTGTCAGTTTTTCATTTTTAGTAGAAACAGGGTCTCACTCTTGCTCAGGCTGGTCTCGAACTTGTGAGCTCAAGTGATCTACCTGCCTTAGCCTCCCCCTAGAGTACTAGGATTACACAGGTGTGAACCACAGCGCCTGGCCAACTTTAGCTTTATTTTTTTGCAGTTTTTGGCCGGGGCTGGGTTTGAACCCGCCACCTCTGGTATATGGGGCTGGTGCCCTACCCCTTTGAGCCACGGGCGCCACCCTTTTTTATTTTTGTTTGTTGTTTTTTTGAGACAGTCTCACTACTTGGTAGAGTGCCATGGCGTCATAGCTCAGAGAAATCTCAAACTCTTGGGCTTAAGTGATTCTCTTGCCTCAGCCTCCCAATAGCTGGGAGCATTTTTTTTTTTTTTAAGATATCTGAAAGCTGTGATTAACAAAACTGTGTATGATAGCATTAGAGTGTATAGGTTAGTATTTCTGTGAAAGAGGGAGTGAGCAAAGTGGTTTGCCAATAGTTAAAAGATAATGTTGATATTTTTCCTTTAAAGTTTGGGTTAGAAATTTATACTCTTTGGCCCACAAAATTGCAGCAGTTCCATTGCTCCCCAGATTTTTACATAATAAAGAGAAGATAGAATTACCCTTTCTGAGATAACTTCCATTGGCTTTGCCCCTGACGGTCTGCCAGTGACCATGACAAAGTTCATCTTTGAGACCAAAGGCAAGGAGAAAGGGAGGAGAGTGGTAACCAGATAAGCTTTGCATCCCCTTTGAATTGACCTTTGTGAGATCATTTATATGAAAAATACTTTTAATGCACATCTACCTCTAGTTTCTCACTGATACTATTCCTTAATTTCCAGAAGTTCAGTGCAGTGTCTTTTCAAACAAATTAAGAAGAATGCCTGACTAATGCTAGAGGAGAATTATGCAGGGAAAATATTTTCTCAATTAAAAAAAAGAACAAGCAAAAAAAAAAAAAATTGTGGGGAATAGGGTGAGGGTCAACATTAGGGAGGTTAGAAAAGGATATAAGTATCAAGTAATTTTTGGTCTGATGCTTTCTATGTAGATTGCTTATTAACTAACATGAAATGAGAGTTTCATTCCTTAAATGTGCAGTTGGGGAAGAATGGGAAGCCATCCTGGAGACACAAATTTTCCACAGCTTCTTGGTATCCAGAAGTGGTTCTAACAGCACAGGTATCCTTCAGTTCAAGAAAGAGCAGAAGCATCTCAAAAGGATGAATCTATAAATTTGGAGTATGATCACCTTTACCCTCATTAGGCAACAGAAAGCTTTTTGAAGAGCTTTTTGGTGGCTTTTGATTGTTGGGAAAGTATATATAGAAAAAAATGGAAATTATGCTTGAAACTTCTTCTGGCTCCTTTTTCTCCTGATTCAGTTACCATTTCACAACTAACATAATGTCAACCTATACTTGATTATAATCTTCTAAAATGCATTCATGAACTAAGACTGCAGAAATTGCCTTTTTTCTTTCTTTGTTTTTTTTTTTTTTTTAGCATACAGTTTACATTTAACCTTTTGCTTACTATGTCCAGAGCTTCCCCAGATTGGGAGAGATTGCCTATTTAAAGTCAGTGGCCGTTTTGCCTCACTGTTGACAAGGACGAGCCTATAATTTCAATTTTGCTGTCACCCTTGGGCATCAATTGAGATGTGAGTCGAAAAAACTAAATGGAGGACAAGTCCAGCAGCTCTACTCAAAATATGAGAATGGGTTTTTTGTTTTTTGTTTTTTTTTTTTCCAAAAGACTTGTTACTGAACATTCTGCAGTCAGGGAGCACTGAATTTTGGGTTTAAATAAAACCATAATGTTACCCATGTTTCAAATTAATATTTTAAAGTACCATACAAACACTTGAAAATGTAGCTGGATTTGTTGTAGGCCAGAAAAGTATGGCTATTACCATAAGGGTATGACTGAAGTGGTTCTTGATTATTCACACAATAGAGAAGAACTCAAATATGAATAGCTCAAAGTGTAATTTAACTTTTTTCGTGATCTTTCCTGTCTGAAAAGTAATTTAACTTGAAGTGAAAGCTTATATGCATCTTTGTATGTAGGAAAGCTGATATCCTTGGAATATATTTTAAGTAAAGGATAAAAATACCAGTGAAAACATATTGCTGGGACCTCTTTTTTTCCTGTGTCCAGTGGTCAGCTTCTTACAAGCCAGGCATGAGGAGAAACCAAAAATAATTCTCATGAGATTAATTATCTTTAATCCAGGCACAGGTATAATGACATGTTTCAAAGATTTTCCTTTTTGAGGCTAGGTGCAATTGTGTCAATGAAGCCGTGATCAAGTGTATTAGATAGGAATTTTAAACACCGACAGAAGTATTTAGTAGTAGAAGTGTTACCACTGACCTTGAGAGTAAGATTTACCATGAAAATTCAGAAAGCAAGACTGCAGTATGATCATTTTCAAAATACAAACCTTGCAACTTAAGAATTATTGTTGCCTGTTAACAATAAAATACCACAAACCAGCCTATCTAAGAGCAGACGTCTGTAGTTGCCAACTCTCAAGTCTTAGTTTAAAAATCTAATCCAGGGTGGTCTGAATCCTGCCTTTTTTTTTTTTTTTTTTAGCCTTCCAGATTTCGATTTTAACCTAAGTGCTCTACAAAACTGGCTAGCTTTGAGCAGTGCTTTGAAAGGAAACTTAACTTGTGCATTTGGTTTTCCCCTTTGAATGCTTCTTTTTAAGTGTTTAGTTTGCACAGCATTCACATAGCTTTTTCTCAGACTCTACTTAAGTCTCATTTTTTCCTCAGGTCATCCTAAGTATGATTCCTTTTTTAATTTTAATTTTGCTTTTGCTTTGTGTTTCTTTATAAAGTAAAGAGTAGATGACGTGAGTTTCTCTCGCCTTTTGCTATTACAGTCTGGCATCAGGAGCAGTTGCTGTGCAGTTTTCTTTGTGTGTGTGTCTGTGTGTGACAGGGTCTCTGTTGTCTGGGGAGGAGTGCAGTGGCATCGTCATAACTCACTGCAACCTCAAACTCCTGGGGTCAGGCAATCCTTGCTTCAGTTTCCCCATTAGTTAGGATTATATGCATGCATCACCACACCTGACTCTTAAATTATTTTATTTTAGCTGAGAATTAGATTCCTTACACTTCTGAGTACCAGCATGAAAATAGACAGTTGTGAGCCAGGTGTGGTAGTGCATACCTGTAGTCCCAGATACTTGAGAAACTGAGGCAGAAGGATCACTTGAGCCCAAGAGTTCCAAGTTGTAGTGAGCTATGATTGCACTTGCACTCTAGCCTGGGCAACATAGCAAGACCTCATCTGTTTAAAAGAAAGAAAATACATAGAAGCGGTGGAAAGGAAGAAGGATACTTGTGTACTTTATAACAGGGATTTTGAGGGTTTTCTATTGTTTTTTTTTTTTTCTTTGAAATAAAACTCAGGATTAGTTTTTATTGCTTCTAGTTCTTATGTTTGTCCGTTAAGTTGTCCTTAGTATTCTTCCCTAGTCCCTAAAGGTAGTTTTCTGTGCTAACTCTTGTTTTGCCTTCTAGCTGCTAAGATAGATAATGATTATTGCAAAGTGCACATTTTAAAATGGTCTCCAGTGTGGATTGCTTCTGAGCTGCTGATGGAATGAATACATTGAGAAGGAATGTGTCATTTGGAATCCAGGATCATTCAGCAAGGATAACTGCCTGATTATATGGTCAGAATGCTCAAACTCTTACTGCATACCGATGGCTTTCTCTTCCATTTCCCCCTAAAAGCAAGTTTTGTCAGCCTCAAAGTTTCCCGCATCTACCTACTCATTTCCATTCCCAAAGTAGTGACCTAGTTCTGTCATTTGGGTGTCAAAGGGAGGTGAAATATCAGTGAGTACAGCAAACCTGTTTAATGATTTATAGGAGCAAATAAAAAGAATTTTATTTGCTAACTACTTGAAGTATAAAAAGTTTTGGTTTTCAATTTTGTGAAGTATAAAGACCAGATGTAGTATTCAATATTTTTTCCTCCTCTCTTATTAAGAGATTTAATTTTAATGTTAATTTCCTATAACTATGAAAGCAATTCAATGGAATAACCCTCATCTTTTAAATTTAAAGTTTATACTAATTATAATCAGATAAATTTAACTTCCTTTTTTCCTATGGTTTTAAATAGAATTTAAATACAATATTCAATTCAAATATTAGCAAAATAGAAAATCAGAACAATCTGCTAGTGTTCCTGGTTCTGTCTGTTTTTTCTTCACACATAGTCCAAAATAAATCAACGATGAGGATTTATAGTAAATTGATCAATTTGTGTTTGGTTTTCATGGAGATTACATCTTTTTTCACTTAGCACTTATTAAAGGAACATACAAAATTTTAGGCTGTAGCAAACTAACTCCGTTAGATAGTGTTTAAGAGCTGATTTTCATTGAGGAACAGAACTTGTAATTCATTTCCACATACTTAAAGATACGACTCATCTCTATTAAAGTTGTGAGACTCAAAACTACACCCGAATCACTTAATTTTATGTCCTTCCCTGTTTACTGTGTCTGACCTTCAAGATTTCGTGACTGATGCTGAAATGGAAGCCAGCCAATGCAGAAATTTGGGGGAAATGAAATCTGAAGAATGCAAGGGGAAATAGGAATTCATTTCTAGCATTTCCAAACCTGCATTGTCGTGTCTGCTCCACTACACTCAGAGGAAAAGAACTGATTGCATGGAAATTACCGACTGTACCTTACATCAGTCTTTAATCTTTTTAGGAAATGTACTGAAAAGGTAAGTGAGATGTCTGTTTTGAAGAAACACTGTTAGATATTTTAAAACCAGTTTCACAGTAGTAAGATAGGCAACTTCTTTATTCCTAGCTTCAAAAAGTCTTGACCCCATTTGTTACATTTCTCAGTATTGTGGAGAAAGTGGTGGTTCCAGCCAACATGGAGCTTTTCCTTCATATCTCAGCAGTTAATATAGAAATTGCATACAAAGTGCTGATTTTTGTGATCCTATTGTGCTCAAATCCTTTAAAAAAATTTTTTTCAGTTGAGCTTTTTCTCACTATATAGAAAAAAATTTTAATGCTTCAAAGTTCTTAGTAGCACTACATTCGCATTAGCTGTAATCAGGGAAGTAAAATTATAAGTTTTTAATGGTATTTGTTAACACCCTCCCATGATGGTTTCCTATAATTAAAAAGTTGTTAGAAATGTTTGTCCGCATTTATTACACACCTATGTAATAGGCATAGTGCCAAGCCCTTGAATATAGAAATAGACTAGCATACAGTTCATGTCTTCAAGGAGTTCCTAATTATTGACATGATACAGGTGGAATTGTAATTTAGGGAATCAAAATTAATAAGATGATGCTAATTCTATTTCCTAGCAATAATCCACTGTAATAACTAGCATGCTTGTCTGAATGACATTCTATATGGAAGAACCTCTGTATGTGCATATGCAGTTTCACATGTGTACAAGTAACATTTATTAAATACTTCGTATGTGCCAGGTACTGTTCTAAATTATATATATGTATATATATATATTTAATCCTTACAACTATAAGGTGAGGTAGGTTATATATTAAAGCTCATTTTCTACGGTGGAAAAGTTATCTAACTCGGTCTAATCTTGAATAACTGATCTAGGACCCCTATTTTGAAAACTCTACACTGTTAATTTGGGTATAATATTTTACATATAGTACCTGACTATAAATACCTATAAAACATTCCACATTCTTCATAAAATTTGTCTAGTTTAAAAAAAGGGAAGTAGAGTAGTGCCTGTGGCTCAGTAAGTAGGTGCTGGCCCCATATACTGAGGATGGTGAGTTCGAGCCCAACCCTGGCCAAACCTCAACAATAAGAAAAATTTAAAAAAAGAGAGTATCGGCGGCACCTGTGGCTCAAAGGAGTAGGGTGCCGGCCCCATATGCCAGAGGTGGCGGGTTCAAACCCAGCCCTGGCCAAAAACTGCAAAAAATAAAAATAAAAAAGGAGAGTATCAATAGCATAGAAAGACTGCAATAGTAGTTAGGCTTTTTCTGATACTGACACACTGTCACTACACTAAGGAGGCAATTCTCTTTTCAGTATCTGATTCCAAGACAGTCATTTTCCATAATAACCCTTTCCCTTCAATTCACAAAATTTAAAGAACAAGAACAGAGAAGGCAGAGCTTAGTTAAATTTTACAGTTTAGCACCTTGTCCCTTGGGTCCAACCACTTTCTTTTTGGAATGTGAATGCTTTCTCTGGTTGCTAAATCATGAGAAAATATGACTGCTGAGACTTTTTATGCGATTCTTTAAAAAAAATGAGTTTGTACAGAAGTAAAGAGAAATGTTCTCAGAATCCCAGGTAGGTAATTTACTTCCTTTTGAATGCATAGTTTATTTGAAACTTCTACACGTCTGTCCCTTGTTGTTTATACCTCTGTAAATCTGATTTTACCTTTAATAAACTTTACTGAAGTGAGTGGTTTTTTGGTCTCATTTCCCATTAAATTCTGTATCTTTGTTCACTTTATGTATGCTATTGCCACCCCATTCACAATTTGTGATTTAATTAAAGTGAGAGCATCTCTTATATACCCAGTACTGTTGAGTGTTTAAAAAATAAAATACAGGCTGGGTGGTGCCTGTGGCTCAAGGAGTAGGGCGCCGGTCCCATATGCCAGAGGTGGCAGGTTCAAACCTAGCCCCGGCCAAAAACCACAAAAAATAAAAAATAAAAATAAAATACAGGGGCAGCCAGCCTGTGGCTCAAAGGAGCAGGACGCTGGCCTCATATACTGGAGGTGGCAGGTTCAAACCTGGCCCTGGCCAAAAACTGCAAAAAAAAATAAATAAAAATAAATAAATAAAATAGCCGGGTGTTGTGGCGGATGCCTGTAGTCCCAGCTACTCGGGAGGCTGAGGCAAGAGAATCGCCTAAGCCCAGGAGTTGGAGGTTGCTGTGAGCTGTGTGATGGCACGGCACTCTACTGAGGGCGATAAAGTGAGACTCTGCCTTTAAAAAAATAAAAATAAAAAATAAATAAATAAATAAAATGAAATAAAATACGGGCTCAGCGCTCGTAGCACAGTGGTTACGGCACCAGCCATATGCACTGAGGCTGGCACGTTCAAGCCTAGCCTGGGCCAGCTATACAATAATGATAACAGTAACAACAAAAATAGCCGGGTGTTGTAGGGGGCACCTGTAGTCCCAGCTACTTGGGAGCCTGAGGCAAGAGAATCACTTAAGCCCAAGAGTCTGAGGTTGCTGTGAGCAACTCTACCACTCTACCAAGGGCAACATAATGGGACTCTGTCTCAAAAAAATAATAAAATAAAATGCGTAGGTCCGGTCTGTACTCTTAGCTCAATACAGGTTCCACCCAGCATTAAAACTTCACAGATTTTTACAGAAAAAAATCAAGTTGTAAAATCAATATGGGAAATTTATATATCTCAAGCAATTGTGGCAGAAAAATCTGAGTGAAATAAAAATAATTCTGTAATTACTGAAATTAACCAGAGGAATAATTTTGGTCATATTTCTTTTAGATCACAGCTCTTGAAACTTCAGTGTGTATGTAAATTACTAGGGATCTTTTTAAAAAGCAGGTTTTAATTCAGTAGGTCTGGGGTTAGTCAGAGAATTTGAATTAATCTTTTAAAAATAACAGTTTGATTGAGGCTTGCCGCCCGTAGCTCAGTGGTTGGGGTGCCGGCCATGTACAAAGGGGCTGGTGGATTCGGGCTGGCCTGGGCCTGCTAAAAGCAATGACAACTGCAACAAAAGAATAACTGGGCCGTGTGGCGGGCGCCTTTAGTTCCAGCTGCTTGGGAGCTGAGGCAAGAGAATCACTTAAGCCCAAGAGTGTTTGAGGTTGCTGTGAGCTGTGACGCCACAGCACTCTACCCAGGGCAACAAAGTGAGACTGTCTCAAAAAAATAAATAAAAATAACAGTTTGATTGAAATATCACACCATAAGCTGGGTGCCTGTAGCTCAAGCCACTAAGGCACCAGCCACATACACCAGAGCTGGCGGGTTCAAATCCAGCCCAGGCCTGCCAAACAATGACAACAACTACCACCAAAAGATAGCCAGGCGTTGTGGCGGGTGCCTGTAGTCCCAGCTACTTCGGAGGCTGAGGCAAGGGAATCACTTAAGCCCAGGAGTTGGAGATTGCTGTGAGTTATGATGCCATGGCACTCTACCCAGGGCAACAGCTTGAGGCTCTGTCTCAAAAAAAAAATCACACCATAAAATTCACTCCTTAGAACTGTATAAACAAGTGGTTTTTAGTATTCAAAGTTGTGCAACTATCACTACACTCTAATTTCAGCGCATTTTATCATGCTGAAAACCCCTCTGCTTGTCACTTCACATCTTCCTCTTCCTTTCCCCTCAGCATCTGGCAGATGCTTTTTGTCTAATCTGCTTTTTGTCTTTTTGGTTTACCTATTCTCTACATTTCATATAAATGGATTCATCCTTTATATGGACTTTTGTAACTGGCTTTCACTTAGTAAGTTTTCAGGGTTCATCCATATTACATCATTATTTTTCTAATACTCCATTGTATGGATATATCATTTTCTTTGTATGGATATATTCATGGACATGTGAGTTGTTTCCACTTTTTGGTTATGAATAATGCAACCATGAGCATTTGTGTACAAGATTTTGTATAATGTATATTCTCATTTCTGTTGGGAATATACCTAGTTGGGTTAGACTAAACTTGAACCTTTTGAAGAACTGGGAAACTTTTCTACAGTGGCTGTACAATTTGAATGTCTGCATTTCTTTTTTTTTTTTTTTTTTTTTTTTGAGACACCCTCAAGCTGTTGCCCTGGGTAGAGTGCTATGGCATTACAGCTCATAGCAACCTCCAACTACTGGGCTCAAACGATTCTCCTGCCTCCGCCTCCCAAGACTGGGACTACAGGCACCCGCCGCAGCGCCCAGCTATTTTTTTTTTGGCTGCAGCCATTGTTTGGCGGGCCTGGGCTGGATTTGAACCCACCAGCTCAGGTGTATGTGGCTGACGCCTTAGCCGCTTGAGCCACAGGCACCGAGCTGAGTATCTGCATTTCTGACAAGTACACAGGTGATCCTGAATAGCGGGATCTAGACAACACCTTTTTTTTTTTTTTTTTTTTTGAGACAGAGTCTCATTTTGTCAACCTCGGTAGAGTGCCATGGCATTACATCTCACAGCAACCTCAAACTCTTGGGCTCAAGCAATTCTCTTGCCTTAGCCTCCCGAGTAGCTGGGACTATAGGCGTCTGCCACAGCCCGGCTACTTTTTTTTGTTGTTGTTTAGCAGGCCCCCAGCCAGGTTCAAACCCACCAACCCTGGAGCTTGTGGCTAGTGCCTTAACCACTGAGTTATGGGTGCCCCCTAGACTACACTCTTGCACTTATAAAGAAAACAGAAACGTGAACTTTTTTTTTGAGACAGAGTCTCAGTGTTGCCCTCGGTAGAGTTCTCTGACATCACAGCTCACAGCAACCTCCAACTATTGGGCTTAAGTGATTCTCTTGCCTCAGCCTCCCAGGTAGCTGGGACTACAGGTTCCTGCCACAGGGCCCAGCTATTTTTTGTTGGAGTTGTCATCGTTGTTTAGCTGCCCCAGGCTGGATTCGAACCTGCCACCCTCAGTGCATGTGATTGGTGCCATAACTATTGTGCTATGGGTGCTGAGCCCAGAAACATGAACTTTAACTTTAGAGTTCAGCTGGCAAAATGTGGCCAGTAACAAAGAAGATGGGGTTTTGGCTTTCACAAGTCCAAGTCCTTGGTGCCTCAAACCTTCTAACAGTCTCTTTGCACTTGGATGCATCCTCGTAGCCTTTAAACCTCTTAGGTAAATCGATACATCTGCTAATCTAAAAGGAAAGAATATTCATTTGTGGTCGAAAGACACAGCTCTAAGTTGAGAATGCCCATATTCTCAATATTTTAATCTTTTGTAGTTGCTTTCAGATGATGAAGGGTGTGCTGGTGGAAGGGTATACAAGTATGCAAATGATCTAATACATTGTAGTGAATGTTAGACTGAAGGAGGACAGATTCAAGGAAGACATCCAGGAGACTGGGACTCCTGAACTCAGTCCTTTTATTCATTCAACTAAGTTTTGACTTTTTTTTTGAGACACAGTCTCACTATGTTGCCCTGGGTAGAGTTCCATGGCATCGCAGCTCACAGCAACCTCCAACTCTTGGGCTTAAGCAATTCTCTTGCCTCAGCCTCCCAAGTAGCTGGGACTACACAACGCACAGCTATTTTTTGGTTGTAATTGTCGTTGTTTGGCAGGCCCAGGCTGGATTTGAACACGCCAGCTCTAGTGTATGTGGCCAGTGCCCTAGCCACTGAGCTATAGGCTCTGAACCTAAGTTTTGACTTATTAATGTGGGAGATGCAGATTCTGTTGAGATGAGGTAGGTGACAATGGGGTTAGGAGGTAGTCGAAAAGACTTCTTGGAGGTGTTATTTGAAGTAGCCAGGATTTTAGTTACAGAGAGGTATATGAGAAGGGTGTATTCTAAGATGATGGAAGAGAAATAACTAAAATATTGAGGTCACAAATGGCATGACATATATATCTTTACTGAATAGCTACCATATTCCCAGGTGCTGTACCAAGCCCTGGGCATATAGAAAGGAACAAAACATGGTCCTTGCCCTCATAATTAGCAGTCAAACCAAGAGATTCTGAGTGTAATAACAGTGTGATCTACGTAAAAAGGCATAAAGAAGTACAGTTTTTAGAAAGTCTGATTCTCGGGCGGCACCTGTGGCTCAGTTGGTAAGGCGCCGGCCCCATATGCCGAGGGTGGCAGGTTCAAACCCAGCCCCGGTCAAACTGCAACAAAAAAATAGCCGGGCGTTGTGGCGGGCGCCTGTAGTCCCTGTGTAATGCCATGGCACTCTACCGAGGGCCATAACGTGAAACTGTCTCTACAAAAAAAAATAGAAAGTCTGATTCTCTTGACTAGTTGGCTGTTTGGCTTGACTCAGTGGTGCCTGATATGGAAGCAGTAGGGAGTAGGGATGTAAAGGTAAATTGAGATGTTATTTACTGCCTTCTTATAAGGAGAAGGGGATCACAGAAATCTGGAGTTCAGTGTTTCTTCTTTTTTTTTTTTGAGAGACAATCTCACTTTATCACCCTTGGTAGAATGCCGTGGTGTCACAGCTCATAGCAACCTCCAATTCCTGGGCTTAAGCAATTCTCTTGCCTCAGCCTCCCAAGTAGCTGAGGCGCCCGCCACAACACCCAGCTATTTTTTTGTTGTTGTGGTCGCAGTTTGGCTGGGGCCGGGTTAGAACTCGCCACCCTGAGTATGTGGGGCCGGCACACTACCCACTGAGCCACAGGTGCCGCTCACCTGTGTGATTTTCATTTATGATCATCAGTGAGGATACTTGTCTGGTCCTCAGTTTTTATTTATTTTTGTTTTTTTGTAGAGACAGAGTCTCACTGTACTGCCCTCGGGTAGAGTGCCGTGGCATCACACGGCTCACAGCAACCTCTAACTCTTGGGCTTATGCAATTCTCTTGCCTCAGCCTCCCGAGTAGCTGGGACTACAGGCGCCCGCGACAACGCCCGGTTATTTTTTTTGTTGCAGTTTGGCCGGGGCTGGGTTTGAACCCGCCACCCTCAGCATATGGGGCTGGCGCCCTACTCACTGAGCCACAGGCGCCTCCCGGTCCTCAGTTTTTAAAAAAAGAATTACCTAGTAAAAACTAGGGCCCAACTTCTATACCCTACAGTTGGAAATTGTCAACTGTTTTTCAAAGATTGATGTGTGAGATACTCTTCAAAATAACTTCCACCTTTGGGGTGCTGTTCACCGCCAAGAGGCCTTAATTCTTCCCCTATCCCAGTAGATAAGATTGCAGCACAAAATTTCTGTGAATTATATTGCACAGGTTTTTTACATGTTTCTGTAATTCTTTGTGTATTATCCATTGGTGCAGAAGAAATTTCCCCCAGAACTTAGCAGTTTAACACAAACATTTATCATCCCATACAGTTACTCTGGGTGAAGGATCCCAGAGTGGCTGAGCTGAGTGGTTGTGGCTCAGAGTCTCTCAGTGGGTTACAGTCATCTAAATGCTTGACTGGGGTTAAAGGATTTGCTTCCAAGATGGATCACTCATAAACTGTATGTGAAGCTAGTGAATGATGCCCCATGATTATATCAATGTACACAGCTATGATTTAATAAAAAAAAAAAAAAAAAGATGGATCACTCAGATGCCTGGCAGTTACCATTGGTGGTTAATAGAAAACCTCAGTTGCTAGCTAAGTGGACCTCTTTATAGACAGTATTCTCATAACATGCAGCTAGCTTCCCCCCATTATTCACTTTGCTTGAGAATCTAGCAAGTTTCCATTTCCACAATGTCTCATTGATGGCACAAGTCAACTGTTCAGTGGGGGAAATGACTGCACAGGGATAGAATACCAGGAGGTGAGAATCACTGGGGCCATCTTGGGTGCTGGCTCTGAAACCGTATGAATTTGAGGCTATTAACTCTCCATTGCACCAAGTTTATAAAGCTGACCCTTGACGTGCAAACTTAGTGCCTATTTATGATTCCTGATGTACTTTTTGGTCATTTCTCCAAAAATCATTTTAATTCAAATGTAAATAAATTATTCAGTATGTGCATAGCGTTTTTGAACAATTGAGGGGGCAGACGTATTTCTAAAAGGCAGGCTAATTTGCCAAGGTAAATTCTAGTATATTTTAACATAAGGTGCTTGACAAATACTTGCTCAACTAAAGCCAGTGTGCATTTCTATCATCCCAGCTACTCAGGAGGCTGAGGCAGGAGGAGGATCCCTTGAGTCTAGGAGTTGGAAAGAGTGGTATGGAATGATCATGCCTGTGAATATCCACTGCACTCTAACCTAGGCAAAATAGGGAGACACTTAATTTTTTTGAATTATTTGATAAAGGCAGGAATTAGGGATTGATTTGGAGATGAGTCTGGCATCCTCATCAGGTTTCCAGTTAGATTGTCTGGTAGAACTGTTCACAGAAATAAGGAATGCGAGAGTAGGCCTGGGCTCAGAGGTGGCTAAGAAATTGAGCACAATAGGTTTGGTATGTCTGGATGTATTGGAAACTCGAATTTGGAAATATGTTCATCTCCATATAGTCTGAAGCTCAAGTGAAAGGATAAAGATACACGCATGTATAATACTCTATGAAAATCGGAGCAACACTAAATCCACAGGAGAGAAATTTCAAGGAGAGGAATGGTCAACAGTACCAAATAGAGTAAGAAAGATGACTGAGATACATCTGCAGTAATTGACAATATGATGGACCTTTGCCAAGCAATTTCAGAGGAACAGTTGTAGGGATAGCAGATTGCTAATGAATTGGAGAATAAGTGGGATAGTGCGGACTACTGGTAAGAAGCTTGCTGAGGCTGGGCACCATTGCTCCAGCTTGCATAGGAAAGCTAAGGCAGGAGGATCACTCGAAGCCAGGAGTTGGAGACCAGTCTGGGCAATGTTGTGAGAACCCACCTTTACAAAACAACCTTGCTGAGAAAGGACGGAGGAGAGAGGACATGGGTAACTACAAGGGGATGGAGGGAGGAGCCTTTTTCCTTTTTTTAAAAGTTGGGAGGGCCAATTGAGACTAGGAAGGTGAAAATAGGGAATGATGACAGCTGAACCAAGACGCGAGCGAATGAGATGGAAAGCCTTGAAGCCGTTGTTCTTGGACAAGAGAACATCTCATCCCTTGAGACTGGAGGTAAGAATATGTAAGTTTCAAAGAGAAAAGAGGAGGTTTGGAAGACTTTGAGACTTGTTTGCCTTAAATATTCGATTTTTCAGGAATTAACAATTTCTTGGGCAGGGCCTGTTGTTCAGTGAGTAGGGTGCCGGCCCCATATACTGAGGGTGGTGGGTTCAAACCCAGCCCTGGCCAAACTGCAACAAAAAATAGCCGGGCATTGTGGCAGGCGCCTGTGGTCCCAGCTACTTGGGAGGCTGAGGCAAGAGAATCCTAAGCCCAGGAGTTGGAGGTTGCTGTGAGCTGTGATGTCACGGCACTCTACCGAGGGCAATAAAGTAAGACTGTCTCTTAAAAAAAAAAAAATTTTTTTTTTTTTTTCTTAAAAAGTCCAGAAGAGGCATATACTATCAGTTCATATCTCAGGTGTCAGGAAGTTCTGTTCTAGTTCAGACTAAGTACCTTCATGCTTGTGACACTGACTTATTTGTGAGACCTTGGACACACCCTTTAGTCTCCCTGGACCTCAATGTTGTCATTTCACGAAACTGTAGTGGGTATTCTTTGAGATTCTTTCACTTACTGTGACTAATTCATCAAAATCACAATTCTCAATGAATGTTCTATTAGCATTGCATTCAGTTTGGCTTACTATTTACTACTTTAAAATATGTATTAATAGGGTGGCGCCTGTGGCTCAAAGGAGTAGGGCGCTGCCCCCAAATGCCAGAAGTGGTGGGTTCAAACCCAGCCCTGACCAAAAATAGCAAAAAACAAACATACGTATATACAAAACATTATTTCTTAGTATCAGGTGTGCTCAAATATACATGCACTTTAAAAAAAATTTTTTTTTTTTTTTTTTTGGAGACAAGAGTCTCACTATGTTGCCCTCAGTAGAGTGCTGTGGCATCACAGCTCATAGAAACCTCAAACTCTTGGAATTAAGAGATTCTCTTGCCTCAGCCTCCCAAGTAGCTTGGACTACAGGCGCCTGCCACAACACCTGGCTATTTTTTTGTTGTTGCAGTTGTCGTTGTTTAGCAGGCCCAGCAGAGTTCAAACCGCCTGCCTTGCGACTGAGCTACATAATTTCAATGAACATGAATTTCAGCTCTACTGTATGATTAGGCAAATAATTTAACCTGTCTGAGCCTTTGAGGTCTCCTCTAAGATATGAAAGAGTTGATAATACTTATTTAATCTTCACAACAGTCCTATTATGTATTGTAAACTAAAAATAAAACCCTAAGCACTCTGACTGTCTGAATAGACCCCCTCTTGAGGGGACCTCAAGGTCTTCTTGTCAAGGGATCCCAGAAGAACCTTAAAACTGAGTTCCTAGCCATGCCAGGAGAGTAGTTGGACACCCTTCGTTATATTCCCTCTCTTTGGAGTTCAGACACCACACCTGACTAGCATTTATGTTAAAATAGAGATAAGATTGCTAAAATAGACTTTGTAGCAATAAGATACCAAAGTATAAATAAGATGTAAGGCCCAGCCAGATAAGGGTTAACTCATGCCTTATAATCCATAAAATCTGGTGGAAATAGGTCCTTTTTAGCCAGCATGGTATCACATGACAGATAATAGACCCACCCCTTAATTTAGTAATTCATTCCTACTGAGTCCAAGATTTTAGGTAAAGCTTAATTCTCTTATAATTGCCAGTTTTAAAAACCTGTGAATCCATGTGTCATTTGTAAGCCCATACCTGGAGATAATTCCACCTTTTCGGGCTGAACCAGTGTATATCCGTGTATTGATTTATGATTTTACCTGCAATTCCTGGTACCCTGAAATACATAAAACCAAGTTGTAATCTGACCACTTTGGGACCACTCAAATCTTGGGTTTGTTGATGCCTGGCCCACAGTCACTTGTATTGGCTCAGAATAAATCTCAAATTATTATTACTATTTTTTAATTTCAGACAGAGTCTCACTTGGTCACCCTTGGTAGAGTGCAATGGCATCACAGCTCACAGCAACCTCAAACTCTTGGGTTCAAGTGTTTCTCTTGTCTTAGCCTCCCAAGTAGCTGGGACTACAGGTACCTGCCATAAGCCCAGCTATTTTTAGAGACAAGGTTTCGCTTTGGCTCAGACTGGTCTTGAACTCATGAGCTTGGGCAATCCACCTGCCTTGGCCTCCCAAGTGCTGGGATTATAGGCCTGAACCATCGCGCCTGCCCTTTCTTCAAATTATTTTGCAAAAATTTTTTTTTCACTCAACACTATGTGTTGAAAACACTATAAAAATTCGATAATTAGGCTTGGTGCCTGTAGCTCAAGCGGCTAAAGTACCAGCCACATAACACCAGAGCTGACAGGTTCAAATCAAGCCCGGGCCTGCCAAACAACAATGACAACTACAACCAAAAAATAGCTGGGCTTTGTGGTGGGCGCCTGTAGTCCCAGCTACATGGGAGGCTGAGGCAAGAGAATCAGTTAAGCCCAGGAGTTGGAGGTTGCTGTGAGCTGTGACGCCACGGCCCTCTACCAAGAGCAGCATAGTGCGACTCTCAAAAACAAAAATTTTTTTTCCTAGATTTTAGAAAACTATACTAAGGCATACATTGCATGTTGTATTATTCCTCAGCTGGGTCTAGAGCAACATCCATAGTCAAACTTTAATATTTCTACAGGAAATAAAAACTATGAGTAGTTTATGTCCAGGTTTTGCTTCCAAATGAATTTTGGGGTGGGCATGATGGCTCTTGCCTGTAATCCTAGCACTTTGCGAGGCCAAGGCAGAAGGATTATTGAGACTAGGAGTTTGAAACTAGCCCAAGTAATAGAGCGAGACCTCTGTCTCTAAAAAAAAAAAATAGAAAAATTGGCTGTTTGGGGTGACACATGCATGTGGTCCCAGCTACTTGGGAGGCTGAGCAGGAAGATTGCTTGAGCCCAGGAGTTTGAGCTTGCAGTGAAGTATCCATTGCAATCTAGCCCAGGCAATGGAAAAAGACCCTGTCTCCAAAAGAAAAAAATGAATTTTGTACCAAGCATGGAAAAATCCTTTTGGTTTTCAGAACTTTTTGGAATTGCAAGTAAGGATTATGGGTCTGTAATCAATCTGCATGCATTTTTGTTAAGCCCTACTCTGTGGAAAGCTCCCTTTAGTACTATGAGTATTACGAACAAGAGAATTAGCCTTAGCTTCTACCTTCCTCTGTGCTGTTTGGACCATTTATTAAGAACTGCTTTTCGGGCGGTGCCTGTGACTCAGTGAGTAGGGCGCCGGCCCCATATGCCGAGGGTGGCGGGTTCAAACCCAGCCCTAGCCAAACTGCAACAAAAAAATAGCCAGGTGTTGTGGCAGGCGTCTGTAGTCCCATCTGCTCTGGAGGCTGAGGCAAGAGAATAGCGTAAGCCCAAGAGTTAGAGGTTGCTGTGAGCCGTGTGACGCCACACAGCACTCTACCCGAGGGCGGTACAGTGAGACTCTGTCTCTACAAAAAAAAAAAAAAGAACTCCTTTTCTAGCTTTTAGGATAAAAAGGCTTCATGAGGCATAGAAGGAAGAGCATGGTAACTCAACAGAAAACTGAGGGAAAGACTTGAGTTGTGAATTAGCACATCATAAAAGGATATCATAAACACATGATAAAAGGACATGCCAGGGTGGCACCTGTGGCTCAAGGAGTAGGGCGCCGGCCCCATATGCCTGAGGTGGTGGGTTCAAGCCCAGCACTGGCCAAAAACCGCAAAAATAAATAAATAAAAAACAAACAAAAAAAAGGACATGCCAGTTATCACTGAACATGGAAAGGTGCTCAAACCTCATTAGTAAGCAGGGAAATGGATGTCAAAGCACAATGCAACTACTGTGGTAAGTGATGGAAATAAAAATACCTGATGGTGCCAAGTGCTGGTAAGGACATGGAGCAATGGGATCACCCTTATGCTGCTGATGGCAGAGTAAATTAGACTGACCACTTTATGAAACAGTTTATCTTTACCTAGTAAATTTGAAGATACCTACACATATACTCCATGGCATAGTATTGACACTTCTTGAATTTATATCCTAGGCCTAGAGGAACTCATGCACATGTGCAACAGGATACGTATACAAGGATCTTGACAGTAGCATCATCTGTGGCTCAGTGAGTAGGGTGCCGGCCCCATATACCAAGGGTGGTGGGTTCGAACCTGGCCCTGGCCAAACTGCAAAAAAAATAGCTGGGTGTTGTGGCGGGCGTCTGTAGTCCCAGCTACTCGGGAGGCTGAGGCAAGAGAATCGCTTAAGCCCAGGAGTTGGAGGTTGCTGTGAGCTGTGTGAGGCCACCGCACTCTACCGAGGGCCATAAAGTGAGACTCTGTCTCTACAAAAAAAAAAAAAACATCCTTATGAGGTTTGGGGCCCGTAGTTTGGTCCTTAGGGTGCCAGCCACATGCACTGGAGCTGGTGGGTTCAAACCCTGCCAGGGCCTGCTAAACAACAATGACAACTGCAACAAAAAAATAGCTGGGTGTTGTGGCAGGCGCCTGTAGTCCCAGCTACTTGGGAGTCTGAGGTAATCACTTAAGCCCGAGAGTTAGAGGTTGCTGTGATGCCACAGCACTCTACTGATAGCAACATAGTGAGACTGTCTCAAAAAAAAAAAATCCTTATGAGATTGCTATTATTTTTCCATTTTATAAGAACTCTCCCTGTACACATCAGTGGAGGCCCAGGGAGGTTGCATCGGGAGACAGGCCTATTCATTTAAAGGGCCAACTCACCAAATTTACTTTCTTTCACTGTAAAATTTATAACAACTCATCTTTAAGTCAGGAGTTTTTTTCTTTTTTTTTTTTGAGACAGTCTCACTTTGTCACCCTCAGTAGAGTGCTATGGCATCATAGCTCACAGCAACCTCCAACTTTTGGGCTCAAGCAATTCTCTTACCTCAGCCTCCCAAGTAGCTGAGATTATAGGCACCTGCCACAACACACAACTATTTTTAGAGACTGAATCTTGCTCTTGCTCAGGCTGGTCTTGAACCTGTGAGCTCAGGCAATCCACCTGCCTCAGCCTCCCAGAGTGCTAGGATTACAAGCATGAGCTACCTCACCTGGCCTAAGTCAGGAATTTTAACACCTTTGACCAGTTTTATTTGACCAGGTTTTGTTTTGTTTTGCTTTTATTTATTTATTATTATTATTTATTATTTTTTTTTTGTAGAGACAGAGTCTCACTGTACCACCCTCGGTAGAGTGCCGTGGCCTCACACAGCTCACAGCAACCTCCAACTCTTGGGCTTAAGCGATTCTCTTGCCTCAGCCTCCCGAGTGGCTGGGAATACAGGTGCCCGCCACAACGCCCGGCTATTTTTTGGTTGCAGTTTGGCTGGGGCCGGGTTTGAACCCGCCACCCTTGGTATATGGGGCCGGCGCCTTACCGACTGAGCCACAGGCACCGCCCTATTTATTATTATTTTTTGAAATTAAATCATTGCTGTGTACATTAATGCAATCATGGGGTACAATGCACTGGTTTTATATACAATTTGAAATATTTTCATCAGGGCGGCGCCTGTGGCTCAGTCGGTAAGGCGCCGGCCCCATGTACCGAGGGTGGTGAGTTCAAACCCGGCCCCGGCCGAACTGCAACCAAAAAAAAAAAAAAAAAAAAACAGCCGGGCGTTGTCGCGGGCGCCTGTAGTCCCAGCTACTCGGGAGGCTGAGGCAAGAGAATCGCTTAAGCCCAGGAGTTGGAGGTTGCTGTGAGCTGTGTGAGGCCACGGCACTCTACCGAGGGCCATAAAGTGAGACTCTGTCTCTACAAAAAAAAAAAAATTTTTCATCAAACTGGTTAACATAGCCTTCATGGCATTTTCTTATTATTATTTTTTTTTTTTGTAGAGACAGAGTCTCACTGTACCACCCTCAGGTAGAGTGCCGTGGCATCACACGGCCCACAGCAACCTCTAACTCTTGGGCTTATGCGATTCTCTTGCCTCAGCCTCCCGAGCAGCTGGGACTACAGGTGCCCGCCACAACGCCCAGCTATTTTTTTGTTGCAGTTTGGCCGGGGCTGGGTTTGAACCTGCCACCCCCGGCATATGGGGCCAGCACCCTACTCACTGAGCCACGGGCGCCGCCCTCATGGCATTTTCTTAATTATTGTGTTAAGACATTTGTATTCTACACCTAGTAAATTTCACATGTATGCTTGTAAGATGCACCGTAGGTGTGATCCCACTAATTTCCCTCTTTCTACCCATCCTTCCCCCTCCCTTCACTGTCCCCTTTCCCCTTTTTCTTGGGCTATAATTGGGTTATAGCTTTCATAAGAAAGCCATAAATTAGTTTCATACTAGGGCTGAGTACATTGGATACTTTTTATTCCGTTCTTGAGATGCTTTGCTAAGAAGAATATGTTCCAGCTCCATCCATGTAAACATGAAAGAGGTAAAGTCTCCATCTTTCTTTAAGGCTGCTTAATATTCCATGGTGTACATATACCACAATTTATTAATCCATTCGTGGGTCGATGGGCACTTGGGTTTCTTCCATGACTTAGCAATTATGAATTGGGCTGCAATAAACATTCTGGTACAGATATCTTTGTTATAATGTGATTTTTGGTCTTCTGGGTATATACCTAGTACAGGAATTGTAGGATTGAATGGCAGGTCTATTTTTAGATCTCTAAGTGTTCTCCAAACATCTTTCCAAAAGGAACGTATTAGTTTGCATTCCCACCAGCAGTGTAGAAATGTTCCCTTTTCTCAACATCCACACCAACATCTCTGGTTTTGGGATTTTATGATGTGGGCTAATCTTACTGGAGTTAGATGATATCTCAAAGTGATTTTGATTTGCATTTCTCTGATGATTAAGGCTGATGAACATTTTTTCGTGTTTGTAGTCCGTGCGCCTGTCTTCTTCAGAGAAGTTTCTCTTCAAGTCCCTTGCCCAGCCTGCAATAGGATCACTTGTTCTTTTCTTGCTTATATGTTTGAGTTCTCTGTGGATTCTGGTTATTAAACCTTTGTCGGAGACATAACCTGCAAATATCTTCTCCCATTCTGAGGGCTGTTTGCTTGCTTTACGTACTGTGTTCTTGGCTGTGCAGAAGCATTTTAGTTTGATCAGGTCCCAGTAGTGTATTTTTGTTTTTTTTTGTGGAGACAGAGTCTCACTTTATGGCCCTTGATAGAGTGCCGTGGCCTCACACAGCTCACAGCAACCTCCAACTCCTGGGCTTAAGCGATTCTCTTGCCTCAGCCTCCCAAGTAGCTGGGACTACAGGCGCCCGCCACAACACCCGGCTATTTTTTGGTTGCAGTTCAGCCGGGGCCGGGTTTGAACCCGCCACCCTCGGTATATGGGGCCGGCGCCTTACCGACTGAGCCATAGGCGCCGCCCCCAGTAGTGTATTTTTGAAGTTGCTTCAATTGCCCAGGGGGTCCTCCTCATAAAATACACACCCAGACCGATTTCTTCAAGGGTATTCCCTGCACTCTCTTCTGGTATTTCTATAGTTTCATGTCTTAAGTTTATGTGCAGAAGCTTTTTAGTTTGATCAGGTCCCAGTAGTGTATTTTTGAAGCTGCTTCAATTGCTTGGGGGGTCCTCCTCATAAAATATTCACCCAGGCCGATTTCTTCAAGGGTTTTCCCTACACTTTCTTCTAATTATTTTTATAGCTTCATGTCTTAAGTTTAAATCTTTAATCCATTGAGAGTCTATCTTAGTTAATGGTGAAAGGCGTGAGTCCAGATTCAGTCTTCTACAGGTCACCAGCCAGTTCACCCAGCACCATTTGTTAAATAGGGAATCTTTTCCCCGCTGAATGTTTTTAATTGGCTTGTCAAAGATCAAATAATGGTAAGTAGCTGGGTTCATCTCTTGGTTCTCTATTCTGTTCCATACATCTACCTCTCTGTTTTGTGCCAGTACCATGCTTTTTTTTTTTTTTTTTTGAAACAGAGTCTCACTATATCACCCTCAGTAGAGAGCTGTAGTATTACAGCTCACTGCAACCTCAAACTCTTGGGCTTAAGCAATTCTCTTGCCTCAGCATCCCAAGTAGCTGGGACTATAGGCTCCCGTCACAACACCCAGCTATTTTTTGGTTTCAGTTGTCATTGTTGATTTTAGCTGGCCCTGGCTGGGTTTGAAGCCACCAAGCCTCAGTGTATGTAGCTGACGCCCTACCCACTAAGCTACAGATGCCACCCTATTTTTTTATTTTTTAAGGCAGAATCTTATTCTGTTGGCCTGAGTAGAGTGTTGTGGCATCATAGCTCGCAGTAATCTTGGGCTTGAGCAATACTCTTGCATCAGCTTCCCAAGTAGCTGAGACTACAAGCACCAATCATGATGCCTGGCTATTTTTCTGTTTTTAGTAGAGACAGGGTCTCGCTCTTGCTCAGGCTGGTCTTGAACTCCTGAACTCAAGCAATCCACCCACTTCAGCCTCCCAGAATGGTGGGATTACAGGCGTGAGATACCATGCCTGGCCTCTTTGTTTGTTTTAATCTATTAGCCATTTAATTAGGTTCTTTTTAAGAAGTTTAAAATACCATTTTATGAGGATAAGCTCCATTTGTCAGGGCAAACACTCATCACAGGTAGCCCTGGAACTGAAGAATAGCCTTGATTTTCGGTAAAATTTGCGAGTCCACAGCTTTTTGATCGACACTGTGCTGTTCTGTTATCTCTCGTATTTCTCTTTGTCTTTGATGGAGATCTCACCTTCTTGGTCTCTGGGCTTCCGGAGCTTCTGCTTCTTGAAATAAGCATTAGTAAGATGCTTGGGTGTTTTAACATTACTGATGTCAATTTTTGTGGTGTTGGTGGTGATGACAAATTTCTGGTGTGTCCTTCATAGAGGAACTCTATTAAGGGACAGAGGTCCAGTCCCAGATAGCAAGCCACTGCTCAGTTGCTTTAGGAAAACCACTCTCTTGCCTCTGTGTGCCCGGTGAGGATAATTAGAATGGTCCCGGGTGTGATGCTAGATGGCAGTTTTCTCACATGCTGACTGAATGGTTTTTTGCCCTGGCTCAATAGCTTTCGAGGCACATCTTCAGTGGGATAGTATCTAGACATTTTGCTAAGTTTAACCACCCGAGTACCACCATTCTTGTCCCCACCAACTGGTTTTGTAACAGTGGCAAGGACCTTCGCCTTCTTTTTCTTTTCAGTCTTGGATTTAGCTGCTGTGTATTTCCGCTTATACATAGCCTTTCTCGCATGCATGGCAGATGGGGAATATCTGCCTGTTCCTCTGACGAGAACAGGATTTTGGCTGCAGTGGGGCTTCCCCCTCTTGGCCTTAGGCCTCTTCTCTTTATTAAGAGGTTTCTCTCTTTAGAAACTGGCTTCTCAACTTTCCCACCCACCATCTTGCAAGACAGGAAAGAGCCCTCGTTTTGTTTTAATCATCTTTTAAAGGCATGTTCTATTTGTTTCGTGCCTTAACTCCCTGCTGTCACCGCTGCTGCTGTATCACTGGAGGGAGTTGAGGCAGAGTCCTCTTTGCTGAGGGAAGGATAGTCAAGCCAGCCTGAGCTGCAGATCCCAGAGATGGGTGTTGCTGGAGGACATAGGAGAGCAGATGATGTCTAAGAAAAGCAGGCCGGAAGGGGGTGATTTCCTCAAATCACATAATTAGTAAACTGACAGTCAATATCAGAACCAAGCCTTTGTATGTAAGGTGTCATTCCTCCCATGGGTTTTTCCTATTTCAATTAAAGACTGTGAGGATGGAGAGAATGAAAAATCTCCCAGAACCTAAGAAATAAATTGTTTTAACGGTAGGATTTCCCATGACATGGACAAGATGACTACAATCATTTAAATATATGAAGGCACTATATGGAGAAGTTTGGTGTCTGGGCCTTTCTGATAATTAATGAGCAAGTTTTTGTGAGAACTTACATCCAAAATTAATACTAGGTACTTGGGAGATAAAAAGAAGTAGAAATATGGACCAACTCTGGCTCCAAATCATTGTACTTTTCCTAGTATATCATAGGTTACTTATAAATGTTTGTTGAACAACCAGAAATGGTTGAAAAATGGACTAGTTTTATAGCTAGACTTGCTGAAAGGGAGAGGGGAAAAAAAGAGTTGGTAGGAAGTCAGGCACAGTGGTTCACGCCTGCAATCCCAGTTCTTTGGGCGTTCAGGTGGGAGGATTGCTTGAGGCCAGAAGTTTGAGGCTGCAGTGAACAATGAGGGCGCCACTGCACTGCAGCCTGGGTGATTGACACTGTCTCAAACTAAACTGGAATTGGTAGGACAGTGTTAGACTCTTCCCTACTCTGACGACCAGGTGGCGCTATTTTCACAGATAATAGGTCACTGTTGCTTATTTTAGAGTTAAAACCATTGGTGTATAGTATGCTACGAAATGGCCAGAGTAGAATTATCCTCAGACTTTGAAGATCGTATTAAAATTTTTTTTTATCTTGGCATTCATTGTCTTGAACACTGTGTGAAAGGAATGAACACCAGTCTTGAATTTTCCAACTACTGTGTATATTCCACATGACTTGAGTCTTAGGCCCTAATATTTAAAAATTATCAGCTTTAGCTTCTATTTTTAGGATATGCTACTTCCTGGCTAACAGGCACTTTTTTTTTAATTTTACCATACACTTTATTTTGTTTTTTATTTTATTTTTTGCAGTTTTTGGCCGGGGCTGGGTTTGAACCCACCACCTCTGGTATATGGGGCCAGCACCCTACTCTTTGAGCCACAGGCACCACCCATACCCTATACTTTATAACTGCTTTTGTGTGTGTGTGTCCTCAGCCAGACTCGGTGGCTCACGCCTGTAATCCCAGCACTCTCGGAGGCCGAGGTGGGCAGATTGCCTGAGTTCATGAGTTTGAGACCAGCCTGAGCAAGATTGAGACCCCCCTCTCTAAAAATAGCCAGGTGTTGTGGCAGGTCCATATAGTCCTAGCTAATCAGGAGGCTGAGGCAAGAGAATCACTTGAGCCCCAGTCTGAGGTAGCTGTGAGCTATGATGCTACGAACTCTATGGGGCAACAAAGTGAGACTATCTCAAAAAAAAAAATCCTGTTATATGACAGGATAATAATTCCAAAACAGTAATTGACATTAGTAATTCGGTATTTTTTAAAAATTCCTTTGGGTTCCTCATGATGCCAAGATATATTTCAATAATTTCAACCCAATTCAATCAAAATCTGCTTTAAGGACAGAGGTGAGAATGAAAGGGAATCAGTCGGGGAGGACACTGAACACATAACTTATTTTCTTCTGCCTCTCCTCCCTTTAAAAAAAATCTCTTTTCCTCTTTACCACCATTTCCCTCACTTATTTTCTTTTTTCTTCTTTGTTTTCTCATAATATGTTATATGCCTTTAGGTTTATTTCAATATTTTATTATGAAATTTCAAACTGAAAGAATTTATAGTGATCATGCCAACCATTTAGATTCTACAATTAATATTTTACTATGCTTACTTTAGTATGTGTCTGTCTGTCCTTCCACCAATCAATTCATCATATTCCTGTGATCCATTTCAAAGTAAGTGTGGTATGATAAGTAGTATATTTAGTTTTTGCCTGAGTTCCTGGCCAAGAAGTCTTAAAACTCTTGGAATTTCTTGAATTATAGGAGTGTCTTATGTTATTCATAAGGAATCCACTTTTTTTTTTTTTTTTTCGAGACAGAGTCTCAAGCTGTCACCCTGGTTAGAATTCCATGGTGACATCATAGCTCACAGCAACCTCCAACTCTTGGGCTCAAGTGGTCTTCTGGCCTCAATTTTTTGTATTTTTAGTAGAGATGGGGTCTCGCTCTGGCTCAGGCTGGTCTCAAACCTGTGAGCTCAAGTAATCTACCTGCCTTGGCCTCCCAGAGTGCTAAGATTATAAGCATGAGCCACCATGCCTAGCTGAGGAATTGGCACCATAGCTCAGTGAGTAGGGCACCAGCCACATACACTGAAACTGGTGGGTTCAAGCCTGGCCTGGGCCTGCTAAATGGCATAAAAACTGTAACCAAAAAATAGCGAGGCCTTGTGGCAGGCGCTTGTAGTCCCAGCTACTCGGGAGGCTGAGGCAAGAGAATCGCTTAAGCCCAAGAGTTTGAAGTTGCTGTGAGCTATGATGCCATAGCACTCTACCAAGAGTGACATAGTGAAACTCTGTCTCAAAAAAAACAAACAAACCATTTTACAGTGAGATTTGATGAGCTTTCATGTTAGTGAACATTGTTGAGGTGCTGGGAGGTGGGGAGGACATGAAAGCCCCTCCCGTCAAGCCCCAACTTGCCCTGTGCATCTCTTTCACCTGCCTGTCCCTGTGGGGTCTGTGCCAAGTCTGAGTAGTTTCAGAATTGATCTGAATCACTGGATACCCAATTGGTATCCAAAGAGCTGGAAAATTGATTATTGGTGTGGAAAAAATCCCCTCACGTTTTGGGTCGGAAGTATTGTGAGCAGAGGAACAATTTTCTAGTTACAGACATCAGCACAAAACACTCCCAAATAAGGCAGCATGTGACAGGCCTTTAAATTGATCTACCAACATAAATCTTTTGGGTTTGCAATGTCTTTCCTATGAAAACATCATGTATTTTAGTGAAGTTTAGTTTATTATTTCTTTGATTTGATGGAGTTTAGGGTCTTAAGCTCTTGCCTTTGTCCTTCCAAGCATCATAACACTTCATGCAGTGTGGAGACTCCTGGCAGATTTCCTTCCTTGGGGTCCATCCAGGATGCTCAAGGATTAGTCAGTCACTCAGTGGTGGCCAAGTCAGTTACATCGTCTCTAGCTGTACAAAGTCCTCCATACCGGTCTCCAACTTCAGGACAGGGCCTCTCCCACCTGCTGTGAGTTTGCTAGGAGAAGCTGTTGTTTCTTCCCACATGGATTAGGGAACAATGTCAGTTTCCAGAGCACAGCGTGTTGCTATGGAAACCTGAAGTTATTTGGAGTTGCAAAATGATAACGAGTAATCAGTGACACAACCTGAACACTCCATAATTGTCCCCAGAGAATAATAGAGTAAAATGTTTTATTCTTAGATAAGGAAACTTATGTGCTTTTGTCCTCAGAGCTTCTGGGAGCATGAAGAGCCGCTGAGTGAGAAAGCAAAGGTGGTTTCTGAAGGCTAAGATAAACTCCTGGTTTTCCTGTTTCCTATTGTGAGTCCCTTAGACAATTCATTTATTCTTTTTGAGATTTTTTTTTTTTTTTTGAGACAGGGTCTCACTCTATCACTCGGGCTAGAGTACAGTGGCTTGATCATAGCTCATTGCAACTTCAAACACTTGGGCTCAAATGATCTTCTGCCTCACCTTACTGAATACCTGGGACTACAGGTACACACCACAATGCCCAGGTAATTTTTTCTATTTTTTGTAGTGATCAGGTCTCGCTTTGCTCAGGCTACCCTTGAACTCCTAGAATCAAGCATTCCTCCTTCCTCGGCTTCCCAAAGATGCCCACACATTTTGTTGGGGAAAATCCTATAAATGAGAAATGAGCAATGTGTGTTTGGGGGTGGGGAGGAGTATATAACACACAATCCTGGACTTCTGTGTGTCTTTCATATAACTAACACCTTCACATAATATACTTAGTCATTAACATTTTAATCTATATGCTGTAATCCTCAGGAGAGCCTGGGACCAGTGCCATTATGGTATAGTGTACATTAACTATTAATCCGTGGTCAAAAATGTATGAGTCTTGTGTTTGAGAAGATGATAATGCATTTTTTGAAAAATACTTTGTTCTAAAATATATAGCTAAAACAAAAAAGTTTGTGAACTTAAGGGAGTGATAGGAGATGAAATCAAGCAGGTAACAAAATCAGGTCTATAGACCTTAAAATCTTTGGCAAGTCAGCAGCACCCATAGCTCAGTGGGTAGGGTGCCGGCCACATATACTGAGGCTGGTGGGTTCGGACCTGGCCAGGGCCAGCTAAACAGCAATGACAACTGCAACAAAAAAAAAAAGCCAGGCGTTGTGGTGGGTACCTGTAGTCCCAGCTACTTGGGAGGCTGAGGCAAGAGAATCGCTTAAGACCAAGAGTTTGAAGTTGCCGTGAGCTGTGACGCCAAAGCACTCTACTGAGGGTGACATGGTGAGACTCTGTCTCAGAAGAGAAAAAAAAAATCTGCAGCAAGTATTTTGGGGATAAACGGGAAGTAGGTAGAGGATTTTGAAAGACAAAATTACTTTATCATTGTACTGCAGCCATAGTGGGGCTTGTTGAAACTCTTGGGAAAATTCTACCTCAGGCCCTTTGTACTGGCTATTTATCTGTCTGGGTAGTTCTTTATACAGACAGATATCTGTCTCCAAAGCTCACCCGCTTCAAGTCTGGACTCACATGCCTTCTCCACAATAACAGATTTCTAGTCAACTATTTTTTTTTTTTTTTTTTTGTAGAGACAGAGTCTCACTGTACCGCCCTTAGGTAGAGTGCCATGACTTCACACGGCTCACAGCAACCTCTAACTCTTGGGCTTACGCGATTCTCTTGCCTCAGCCTCCCAAGCAGCTGGGACTATAGGCGCCCACCACAACACCCGGCTATTTTTTTGTTGCAGTTTGGCCGGGGCTGGGTTTGAACCCGCCACCCTCGGCATATGGGGCCAGTGCCCTACTCACTGAGCCACAGGCTCTGCCCTCTAGTCAACTATTTTTGTTATAACTTATTTTCATATAATTTCAACTTATAGAAAAGGTGCAAGACAAGGAACCATCTACCCATATTCACAAATTGTTTTGCCCCATTTGCTTTGCATTCCTGTATGAGTGTGGTGTGTAAGCATGTTTCTGAAACTCCTGAGAGTAAAAGGGAGACATTGTATCCTTATACCCATAAATATTTCAAGTGTGTTTTTTATTATTTATTTATTTATTTTGAGACAGAGTCTCACTTTGTCACCCTTGGTGGAGTGCTATAGCATCATAGCTCACAGCAACCTCAAACTCTTGGGCTCAAGAGATCCTCTTGCCTCAGCCTCCTGCATAGCTGAAACTACAGGCGTCTGCCACAATGCCTGGCTATTTTTAGAGGCAGGGTCTGGCTCTGGCTCAGGCTGGTCTCTTGCCTGTGAGCTCAGGCAATCCACCCACCTCGGCCGCCTAGAGTGCTGGGATTATAGGCATGAGCTACCACACCCAGCCTATTTTTTATTTTTTTACAAGGATCTGAAAATAGTAATTAGGCTTTCAACATTTAACAAATTTTCAGGATATTAACAATATGAAACATAAGATTCACTTCAAAAATCGAAAATTTTCTAGATCATTCCAATCTCTTGCTGCTTTAGGAGTTAATTTAACATTTGCTTTTTTGTTTAGACAAGTGACTGGAATCCCAAAAGCCACTGTCTTTGGGCCTAAAGCTGGGGTACTAGGGTCTCTCCCCCTCAGCCTGTGGGTGGCAGGTGGGGGTCCTGCCGATGCTCAGTGTCATGAACAGACTTGGGACAATGGGGACCCCTCTGCCAGTTCAGCACTGCCCAGAATCATACTCAGGGTCTTCAGATGCTCAGAGGGCCTGAGCTGCACCTCATAAAAGATCCTCACCCTCCCGTTGAGCGTGGGTATTCTCTTACAGTTATCAAAATCAGGAAATTAAAAACTAATGCAATAGCCTTATCTAATCCCTAGCCCATTTTCAAATTTCATCAACTGTCCCAATTATGTCGTTTATAGCTATTTTTTCCCAGTCTTGCGTACAAGGCAGAATCACTCATTGCATTTACTGTTGCAATCGACATCCTTTAATCTGAAATCACCCTTCAGCCTTTGTGTTATTTTTGAAGAGTACAGGCTAGTTGTTTTGTAGATTTTCCCTCGATGTGGGCAGATCTTGAGGTTTCCTTATGATTGGATTCAGGTAACACATGCATATTTAGCAGAAAGACCACAGAAGTGTTAGCGTTTCAGGAAGCACATTTGTTCATTTCCCCAGTGCCGCTGATGCTGGCCTTAATTACTTAGTTAAGACAGTGTTTGCTAAATCTCTCCACTGTAAGGTTATTGTTTTACCTTTAGAAATTAGTAAGTCAAGGCGGCGCCTGTGGCTCAGTGAGTAGGGCACTGGCCCCATATGCCGAGGGTGGCGGGTTCAAACCCAGCCCCGGCCAAACTGCAACAAAAAATAGCCGGGCGTTGTGGTGGGCGCCTGTAGTCCCAGCTGCTTGGGAGGCTGAGGCAAGAGAATCGCATAAGCCCAAGAGTTAGAGGTTGCTGTGAGCCGTGTGACGCCACGGCACTCTACCCGAGGGCAGTATAGTGAGACTCTGTCTCTACAAAAAAAAAAAAAAGAAATTAGTAAGTCATTTGTGAGGATATTCTTTGAGACTGTTTCTCATCACATTTTCACCCACTACTTTTAGCATCATTCCTTCTGTATTAGTGATCAGTGATCAGTCTACTACAAGGAAGAGCTCTCCTTCCTCCCCATTCATTTACGTCAATATTGACTCATGGACTTATTTATTTTATGGTGTATAATCCATTGATATCATTAATTGTCATGACACTCAAATTGTCCCAGATTTCTGGCCAACACTTTGTCTTGAAAAAAAGTTCACATGAACGATATAGTCTCCAAGCTGGGTTTTCAAAGAAGAATGGGTCCAAATTGAAAAGGTAGAATTTAGGTTACTGGAAGGTAGAAATTAGGAAAACAAAAAGAAAAAAATCACTTTGGGCAATTTTCAGTAACAAAAACATCATATAAACTGAAGTGTCTTAAAATATCAAGAAAAATAGCACAGTCACTCCGCAGTGACCAGGGGAGTTTCAGTCTAGGGAGTGAGGACTGGTGTATCCTTATTAGAAGAGACAAGAAAATTGCTGCTGTACTTACTGAATTGTCTCAGCCTTAGAGCTGAGGGAAGGGGCAATGCATGATGGTAGCGGGAGAAGTGATGGTTAATCATAAAATCAAAATGTCAGTGCTAGAATCTTCATACCTGTCAGGCTTAGCTGTCCTAAATCTTTTTGAAGACTGGATCTGTTGAAAGCTCTAAGCCATTTCTCTTCAAAATACACATACAATATTAGGTATACATTTGAAGGATTCAGAAATGTATCCATGGATCCTAAGTCTACCCAATTAACTTCATTTTTTTTTTTTTTTTATGTAACTGCAATTAAAAAAGTGTTATTTTCACACTTTCAGAACAAGTAGAAATTTGATCTGTTTCACTCTGAGGTCATCTACAGATTTTGTTTTGCTCTGATGTTTCTCTAAAGGCTCAACAATCAGCCCAAGAATTTGTCTTCAACAAAGAACCATCTCGGAGCCTCCCTTCCATATGTCATAGGAAAGAGTTGCACTAGATACTTCAAATGGAGATGTAAAGAACAGACTCTTAGTTGCAAGCTTCTGGTGTCACTTAACAACTTTCAGACTGTGCCAGTGGGTCAAGCTAGGATTTCCAGAACTCTTTAGGAAGAAAGTAGATGGCTTTGTGAAATTGCTAACCAAAGATGCAAAGGAACACTAATTACAGAGGAGTGAAAGAACTGATAAGGGATGATTGTTGACTTTTTATTTTATTTGTTTATTTTATTTTTATATTTATTTATTTATTTATTTTGAGACAGAGTCTCACTGTGTCACCCTGGGTAGAGTGCCATGGCGTCACAGCTCACAGCAACCTCAAACTCCTGGGCTTAAGCGATTCTCTTGCCTCAGCCTCCCAAGTAGCTGGAACTGCAGGCACCCGCCACAATGCCCGGCTATTTTTTAGTTGTAGTTGTCATTATTGTTTGGCAGGCCTGGGCTGAATTCGAAACTGCCAGCTCCAGTGTATGTGGCTGGTGCCCTAACCTCTGAGTATGGGCACCGAGCTGATTGTTGACTCTTTAATGTTCTATTTATTGGATATATATCAAAAAGCATGTTCTCTTTTTCTTTCTTTTTTTTTTTTTTTGTGGTTTTTGGCTGGGGCTGGGTTTGAACCCGCCACCTCCAGCATATGGGACCAGCACCCTACTCCTTGAGCCACAGGTGCCACCCTCTTTTTCTTTTAAGAGACAAGGTCTCTGTCCCTTAACCTGGAGAATATATCATCACAGTTCACTGCAGCCTAGAACTCCTGGGCTCATGCAATCCTCCTACCCCAGCCTCCTGAGCAGCTGGGATTACAGGCATGCACCGTCATGCTCAGCCATTTTCTCTTTCTTCACAAACTATGTGTAATTTGTAACAGTTTAGTAGATTCTATTTTCCCAGGCTGAAATGGAACATTGACCCATCTCCTCCTTCCCCCTCCTCTGGAAACTCTTTTGGAGTCTCTTTATAGAATGGCAGTATAGTAATTTGCATAGTTTTGTTTAAAATGGCCTCCTTTTTTCTTAGCACTGTGGGAGAACAAAGCGGGTAGATTGCCTGAGGTCAGGAGTTTGAGACCAGTGTGAGCAAGAGTGAGTCCCCCTCTCTACTAAAATAGAAAAACTAGCCAGGCATGTTGGTACACACCTATAGTGCCAACTACTGGGGAAGCTGAGGCAAGAAGATTGCTCAAGCCCAAGAGTTTGAGGTTGCTGTGAGCTTGATACCCCTGCACTCTACCCAGGGCAACAGAGTGAGACTGTCTAAAAATAAATAAAATAAAATGTCCTTTTAAATCAGACTATAATTGGAAAATTGGTTTTGCAATCAAAGCCTTGCCTTGTCATATTTGAGAATGATGCTTATCTATCAGGTATGACTAACCCTTCTAAGAAAATATGTTTGACTTTCATGGAGCTGATGTTTTCAAAGCCCCTCTAGGAAAACTGATTTGGTACCCAGTATAGAGTTTCCAACCTTACAGGGGAGTAAAGAAAGTCACTTTTTGGCAGTCTTAAGAATCTTCTTTAGGAGCCATTTTGCTACCACAGCAGGAGACTGGAGAAAAATGTGTGCTTCAATGGAAAACTGCATTGTCTCGAGCAGGAATTTGCAAACTCCCATTTACAAGGCAAATCTAGCAGCTACCTGTTTTTGAATTCATCCTATAAATGGATTTTTTATTAAACAGGTAGAAAAAAATTTTAAATGCTATTTTGTGATGTAAAAATGATACAAAATTCAAATTTGAGTGTCCATAAATAAAGTTTTATTGAACACAGCTCATTTGTTTGTATATTATATATAGTTGCCTTCACATAGTGGCGGAATAGAGTAATTGAAACAAAGACTATATGGCCCACAAAGCCTAAAATATTATCTAGCCCTTTAACAGTTTGTTGACCTCTGGTCAAGCACACACCCTTCCAGGTTATCTGATTCTAGTCTTTCATTGCTTTTGAGGTATTTTACAACTCTGTAAATTGTAAAAAACTGGTAGCAAAGTAAAACTGTCAACATGTACGTTCTCTCTGGCAGAGATTCCATTAATTTTCCTCTCTGACTGTGGAAGAAGCCCATTTTGCTTCCATTTGCACATTTATGTCAATATTTCTGATCTATGAATGTGTCTGTTCTTTGGATTCTCCTTTGAACTGGTTGTAACATCTTACTGGTTTCTACATTAATAACGAGTTAAATAAAATCTTGGTCCATTTGTTAGCAGCCGCTCTTAACCTGAACAGCCATTTCACGCAGGGCGCTGCTGGTCAGGTCCTAGCAAGTCTGGATGAGTCTACATGCCGATGACAGTGGAGATTGTTTATTCACTTCCAAGGCCACTGTCATAGATGAGTGAGGGAACTGGACTCCATGGCACCAGTCAAGGACACAGGGCACTCTGTGCACCCAGTGAAGTGTTGACTAACTATAAATTTAGTCTAGAGTTAAAATAGTTTGAAGATATAACCCCTTTAAGACAGGAAGATATTGTGTAGCCTTCTAAACTCTGAGGAGGTAAGTTTACTATGCTGATTAATAGCATTGGTGATATATGCTTTTGCTGTATAAAAGTAACAAAAAAGAAACAGGAAAACAGAAAACAGCTCAATGAGGAGATATCTTCACTGTTCTCCGGAATTGCTGGTTTTTCTATAAATAAAAGTCAAACTATTGGTCTCTCATCTGTTTCTCTGTTGATTGGATTGGGTGACAGGTGGACGGACTTCTGGGTCCCACAGCACATCCAGGACATCATATCAAGAGTCCATCTCAGGGCGGCACCTGTGGCTCAAGGAGTAGGGCGCCAGTCCCATATGCCGGAGGTGGCGGGTTCAAACCCAGCCCCGGCCAAAAAAAAAAAAAAAGAGTCCATCTCAAAGTAAATCGATAAATAACAACTGTAGTGTGTGTTTGTTTTATACCTGCATGAGAGTCATGATTTAGTCTTTTTTGAAAATGATCCCTTAACGTGGGCTATACACTGAGGAATGGAAGATGAATGAGACCCTTGTCAGCCCCTCTAGAGCTGGGCTCTACTTTGGCCCTTGAAGTTACCAAAGTTCCTAGAGATACCACAGAAATTATTCTGCTGTGGGCCTGTTAGGGTGGCAGTGTAGCCAACACCAGGACCCAAGAATCCGCACGAGGGAGTCACACAGAAAAACGTTTACTGATTGGAACCTGACCAGCAATGAATCACAATAGTCTGGGGACCTGAGCACACAAAATATGACACAGAAAAATAATAATAAATTCTTTTTAGAAGATGAGGCAAAGCAGATGAGCTTTTGAGTCAGCCAGCCAGCCAGCCTAGTTCTTGTCCTAGTTCTGCCATAATGTCATCTTGGACAACTGACATACCTTCTCAGTGGGCCTCATACAAATTACTCACAGAGTTGATATGAGGATTACAGAGAAAAAACGTGGAACAAGGCTTCTCACATGATAAACCTTCAGTGAATGTTAGCTATTATTATTACCATTGGTGGTAGCAAGTAGCTAAGGTTGATAGAGCACGTGAATGCTATTTTCAAATTATAATAATCATTGCAAACATTTAGTGAGTCCTTACCATGTGGCAAGTGCTCATGTAGTCCTCACAGGATCCCCGGGAAACAGGCACTACTCCTATGGTACACACAGTAGTTTGTTTGTTTATTTATTTATTTGAGACAGAGTCTCACTCTGTTGCCCTGAGTAGAGTGCCATGGCTCACAGCAACCTCAATCTCTTGGGCTCCAGATGCGGGGTCTCGCTCTTGCTCAGGCTGGTCTCAAACTCCTGAGTTCAGGCCATCCACCCCTCTGCCTCCCAGAGTGCTAGGATTACAGGCGGAGTCACCTTGCCTGCCCCATACTGTAGTTTATCAGTGAAGTACTACCATAGGGAACACTTTCTTAATATCAAGGAAAGACTTTCTTAATATCTGAAGCTGTCACACATGTTTGATAGGAGCTAGTGAATTCCTTATTACAAAGTGTTCGAGCAGAAACTATTCTGGTTGTGGAGAATACTAAAGATGGGATTTATGTGTCATACAGGAATTTAGACTAGAAAGATCCAAATATCTTTGGATCTCTTTCCATTTGGATTCTGGATCACTGTCGATTCCCTAGACCTCTGCATTGTCCCGTAGTCTGAATTATTCTTTGCAGCTCAGAAGCCTCCTGATCTATGCGGTTTCTAATTTTTTTTTTGTTGTTTTTTTTTGGTTTTTGGCCAGGGCTGAGTTTGAACCTGCCACCTCCGGCATATGGGACCGGTGCCCTACTCCTTGAGCCACAGGCACCGCCCGATCTATGCGGTTTCTAAAATGTATCACAGTTTTATTTCTTTGTTCTCTCTTACGGTAGTTACAGATTGGAGGCGGGATATCCCATTTCACGTGTTTGCCAACCCTCATGTTTGCAATGTCCCCTTCTTTCCAAAATAGATCTCATCATTCTCCTCTTATAAGGGTGAGTTTGTAACCCAAGGACTCATTTGTGCAGACCATTCAAAGCCCTGTCCCTAATTCTGTATTTGTAATTTTGCATTCTTTCAAAGGGCCTTCCAAATTATGTATGCTTCAAGACTCATGAATCGCAATCTCTTCTCTGGCTCTTTGTTTCCAAAGGTGTGAAAGGAAGGGGGGCTGTTTTAGTCTTGAAGATCCCTCTGGATCTTGGGCTGCACCCATAGTTCTGTGGGTAGGGCGCTGGCTACATACACCAAGGCTGATGGTTTTGAACCCGGCCCAGGCCTGCTAGACAATGACAACTGCAACACAAAAATAGTCGGACGTTGTGGCAGGCGCCTGTAGTCCCAGCTACTTTGGAGGCTGAGGCAAGAGAATGGCTTAAGCCCAATAGTTTGAGGTTTCTGTGAGCTGTGAGCTGTGACGTCATGGCACTCTACCCAGGGTGACAGCTTGAGACTCTGTCTAAGGAAAAAAAAAAAAGATTTCTCTGGATCTCACAGTCTGAGACTCTGAACTTCTGCGCCCATAGCTAAACTGGACTGCTTTCCTGGACCATCACCATTTGGGAGAGAAGCCTTTGATATATCCCATAGAAACCACATATCCTGCTTAAAACACACCAATGATTTCTCATTGCTATTTAGACCAAAAGAAAAAATTCTCGCCTGTGGAAGCCAGCCTGACCCAGCCCCACCTCCGTCTCCAGCCCCGCGTTGCTCTATAAGCTTCTTGCTTTCTATATTCCAGCCTTCCCAGCCTTCCCACAATCCTGTGCTCACCAAAAACACAGAGTACTTACAGGTGCTTTTCTTTCTACTTAAAACACTTTTCCTCACTCCCATTAAAGTCCCTCATTTTTTACTTTGTTAATTCCTACTTCTCCTTCGAGTCTTAGTTCTTCCCTGACCTCTCTGAGGCAGAGATCAATTCCCCTGACATACACTCTCTGCTACATCATGTACCAGTGCCCCTGGTTATGAGCAGAAGCACTTATCAGCATTGTAATTGTACATTGGTCTCTGTAATTGTTTTTTATGGTGCTTTTTTGTTTGAAACAGAGTCTCTGTCACCCTGGATAAAGTGCCGTGACCTCCTTACAGCTCACAGCAACCTCAGACTCTTGGGCTCAAGTGATCCTCTTGTCTCAGCTCCCAAGTAGCTGGGACTACAGGTGCCCGCCACAACACCTGGCTATTTTTATTTTATTTTATTATTTTTTTAATTTATTTATTTTTATTGCTAAATCATAGCTGTGTACATTAACACCTGGCTTTTTTTTTTTTTTTTTTTTTTTTTGTAGAGACAGAGTCTCACTGTACCGCCCTCAGTAGAGTGCCGTGGCGTCACACGGCTCACAGCAACCTCTAACTCTTGGGCTTACGCGATTCTCTTGCCTCAGCCTCCCGAGCAGCTGGGACTACAGGCGCCCGCCACAACGCCCAGCTATTTTTTGGTTGCAGTTTGGCCGGGGCTGAGTTTGAACCCGCCACCCTTGGCATATGGGGCCGGCGCCCTACTCACTGAACCAGAGGAGCCGCCCAACACCTGGCTATTTTTAAAGACAGGGTCTCGCTCTTGCTCAGGCTGATCTCAAACTCCTGAGCTTAAGCAATCCACCTGCCTTCACCTCCCTGAGTGCTGGGACTGCAGGTGTAAGCCATCACTCCCAGGCTGCTGTAATTGTTATTTAACATCTGCCTCCCCAACTAGGCAGTGAGTTTAATGAGTACAGGAACATGTCTGTTTCTGCTCATCTTCACAACTGTAATGCCTAGTTCAAGGGCTGGGTACCCTGGCTCATACCTGTAATCCTAGCACTCTGGGAGGCTGAGGCAGGTGGATTGCTTGAGCTCAGGAGTATGAAACCAGCCTGAGCAAGACCTTGGCTCTAAAACTAGCTGGGCATTGTGGCAGGCGCCTGTAGTCCCAGCTACTTGGGAGGCTGAGGCAGGAGGATCACTTGACCCCAAGAGTTTGAGGTTTCTGTAAGCTATGACACCACAGCATTCTAGCTAGAGTGACAGAGTGAGACACTGTCTCAAAAAAAAAAAAAAAATGGCTGGGGGCTGCTCCTGGGGTCTGAGGCCAAGGATTCTGTTAAACATCCCGTGATACACAAGACAGCCCCCTCATAACAGAATTATCCCTTCTACAATGTGGATAGTGTATTGGTTGAGAAACCCTGGCCTAGCACAATAGCTGGCCAATAGAAGGGACTCAGCGAATGTTTGTTGAATGAATGAATGAGAGTAAGCCATCAGCTTTTTGATGTATTCCTTTTTAGTATGTCCCAGAAATGATCTCAATAATACAATTTGAGGGTTGAGTATTGAGGAAGAAAAAGCCAGTAGGAATGAAACTAGACGAGCATTTGATGTTTCTGGAATGTAAGTGGATATCCTATCCTGGGACAGCCTGGAGAGAGTCCTTCCCACCTGAGGAATCTGGCACATATGTTTACATAACAAATTCAGAAGGTCCCTATGCCAGTAACATTAGATGACAAATCAATTCTCACTTCCAATCGTGACTGTGTAGAGTCCAGAGCCCTGGGGGGAGGTATATATGACCAGGGGAAAGAAAAGGAAAAAGGGAGACTCTTCCCTCTCCATCCCAGACATAAAAGCTCACTTCCCTGAGGCTCACCACCACTGGCCCCTCAGTTTAATACATTTTGACAGGGGCTGGAGCTTTAATACGTTTTGACAGGGGCTGGAGCAGTGGCTCATGCCTGTACTCCTAGCACTCTGGAAGGTTAAGGTGGGCAGATAGCTTGAGCTCAGGAGTTTGAGACCACCCTGAACAGGAGTAAGACCCTGTCTACTAAAAATAGGAAAAACTAGACAGGCATGGTGGCATAGTGGCACATGCCTGTAGTCCCAGCTACTCAGGAGGCTGAGGCAAGAGGATTGCTCAAGCTGAAGAGTTTAAGATTGCTGTGAACTGTGATGACGTGGCATTCTACCCAGGGGACAGAGTGAGACTCTGTCTCAAACAAAAACAAAACAAAACACATTTTGATAGCTGTATCTCTTTTACATGACATCCTTTCAACATCTAATCTGCCTCCAGCCCAGATCCTTTCTCTGAAATGTCTTAAATCCCATATACCCTTCTCACACCCACTATCTTTGTCCTGCATCTGGGCACCTCTTTGATATGTTACTGCAACAGCCTGCCCTCAAGCCATCTTCTAGCAAACAGGGCTATAGGACAGCAAAGCAGACAGTGTGTGAGACGGAACACCATTACCATAGTTGCTTACATTTGTGTGTCTTTCCACTTACAAGTCTCGCTTAGTTTGATTCTTTGAACTCATTTGGCAGATACAGAAAAAGATTAACCCCCGTAGCTCAGTGGTTAGGGCACCAGCCACACATACCCGGGCTGGCGGGTTTGAATCCTGCCCAGGTCTGCTAAACAACAATGACAACTACAAAAAAAAAAAAAAATAGCCGGGTGTTTTGGTGGGTGCCTGTAGTCCCAGCTACTTGGGAGGCTGAAGCAAGAGAATCACTTGAGCCCCATGAGTTGGAGGTTGCTGTGAACTATGACGCCACGACACTCTACCCAGGGTGATCTAGTAAGACTCGGTCTCAAAAAAAAAAAGAAAGAAAAAGATTGGGGTAGGGGACCAAGTAAGTGGTTAGGAATAGGACGTAATTCTGAACGAGAATTTTAGAAGCTGAGTGCCTGTAGTCTCGGCTACCCAGGAGGCTGAGGCAGGAGGTTTGCTTGAGCCTAGGAGTTTAATATCAGCCTGGGCAACAGAATGAGAGTCTGTCTCCAAAATAATAATAATTTAAAAAAATCCATCTAAAATTGCACTTTCTTTTTCCTGAGACAGAGTCTCACTCTGTTGCCCCAGGCTAGAGTACCGTGGCATTAGTCTAGCTCACAGCAACTTCAAACTCATGGGTTCAAGTGATCCTCCTGCCTCAGCCTCCCACGAGTAGCTGGGAATACAGGTGCCCAACACTATACCAGGATAAGTTTTCTATTTTTAGTAAGAGTATTTCTTACTCTTGCTCAGTCTGGTCTAGAACTTCTGAGCTCAATGGATCCTCCCACCTTGGCCTCCCAGAGTGCTGGGATTACAGGCATGACCACCTGAACTGGCCTGAAATACTTTGTTTTAAAGAATGGGTTAAGATTCAGTTTTTGGATAATTTCCCCTATGGGCAACTCCAAACCTGCAGATAGAGGAGCTCCCACTTAACCACCTGCGGCAAGTATATCATTTCCACCATGATTGTGGCTTTGATAGTGGCTTGGGAATCAGGTTACTTTGCACCTATTGGTAGAAGTCTGAGTGGTCTTACCACATCTTCCACATGTGCTCCTTCCCTAATTCATCAGTAAACTCCCCTCGAGGGAAGGGGGGACATGACTTTCAAGGTTTTTGGCAGTCCTCAGCCACCACCTGCAGAGAAACATCTGTTAAGTGGCTGGGTACATTCTCAAACCCTGGCCCAGTATAGATTTTCCCCAAATTAGTCTTTTGGGGTTCCATGCTCCATTCATCCTAAGTGCAGCACAGACTAAATAAAATAGCTTCGTGGTAGCTTCATGCTTGGGAGACAGGGCCAGGGAAGGAACAAGGCAAAGTACCAACAGCCTTTTATGGGGCAAAGTGAACTGAAACATCTCTCTCCTTTCTCCAACCCAGATGAGGGGTGAAGCTTGAGGCTGGGCACCTTTTCATGTTTTCTAATTTGAGGAAGATTTGTAATGCAAGTTCAGGCCATGCAGGGGGAAAAGCACCTTTGGCACACTAAGATAAGAGCTGTTATTTCATAGCAATAGGATGCAACCCAGGGTGGTGGAAGAATAACGATTTCTCGCTCAGAAAGGCCTGATCTCCAGGAAGAAATCAATTCCTGGTGGCGGAGTGTCTGCTTTTAGACGTTTACCAGACCAGAGCTCCCACGGGGGTGGAAGCACCCACAGCTCTCTTTCCTCATCTGTGGAAACTGGGCTCACATTCTGTGCTGGACAAGGATGGCCTAGAGGTGTCCAAACTTTTTTTTCCCGCTACACATTGGAAGAAGAATAATTTTCTTGGACCACACATTAAAAACACAAACGCTTGGGGCGGAACCTGTGGTTCAAAGGAGTAGGGCGCCGGCCCCATATGCTGGAGGTGGTGGGTTCAAACTGAGCCCCAGCCAAAAATTGCAAAAAAAAAATCACAAACCTAATGAGCAAAAAACAAGATCCGTGCATAATTTTCCAGATATCTGATACCAGAGATGAGCAAAACAGGCCTCAATTAATCTGCATGAGCCCTGCTGCAGGTTGAACAACCCAAGGAGAAGAAAGGAGAGCATCTTCAGGACGCCCTTTCTCACAGCTGGATACATCTGTAATGCTAAACCTGCACAGTCCATCTTGACTTCCTCTGATACCTTCTTAGGACTTAGAGAGATAATGGATCTGAAAGTCTCTTACAGAATGCTCTTTGGTGCAATCAATGGCCACCTAGGCAGAATTTGGCAACCTCTTCCTTCTGGTTTCCTCACTCTGCTGCAAGGCTTCTCAGCGAGGAACTATTGACTGTTGCAGCTGAGCCACCAGTGGATTTATTGAGTTGCTAATGAAGCCGTAACCCCAACCTCCTTCCTTTACCCCAGCTCCTTCCAAAACCCTCAGAGAGGTCCTGATGATATGTTCACAGAGTAAACATTTTTGTAAAATTTGTTACCAAAAAGAAGATATTTAAACTTAGTTTAAAAAGCAATTAGTTAAGATCACTCAGTGTCTTTTTTTCTTTCTTTTTCTTTGCAGTTTTTGGCTCGGGCTGGGTTTGAACTCACCACCTCCTGCATATGGGGCCTGCGCTCTACTCCTTGAGGCACAGGAGCCGCCCCCTCATTGTCTTCTTTTACTCAACACCTTCATATCAAAATATGCATTTTTAATTTTTTATCCTTTTCTTAAAGATGGATTCCCCTCCGCCTACTAAATGGCCCTAAAAATATCCAGATCTGACCCTGAAGTGAGACAACCCTGGGCTCAAATCTCAGCTCTACCTCATCCTAACTTAAGATTTTTTAACCTCTTTAGGTATCAGTTTCCTCATTGAAAAATGGGTTTCGTCAGGATGACTCCTAAGATTCCTATGGAAACTAAGTGATAAAATACATCTAAGCTGCTTAGTTCCCTGCTCAGAACATCTGCACACTCGATAAACAGTACCTATTGTGAAGATAGTGATGTGTTATTTTCCTGTGGGAAAGAAATGTAGTGACTGCGTGAGTTAGGAGGACTACCAGTTTCCCAGATGACATTGAAGGGCTAAAACGTTTGTCTAGAACCATCACCAAGGAGAAAGTCTGGTTTTGAATGTGATGATAGAGGCTGGGTGCAATGGCTCACACCTATAATCCTGGCATTTGGGAGGCCAAGGTGGGTGAATTGCCTGAGCTCACAGGGTCAAGACGAGCCAGAGCCAGAGTGAGATCCTATCTCTAAATATAGCTGGGCGTTGTGGTGGACACCTGTAGTCCTAGCTACTTGGGAGGCTGAGGCAAGAGGATCACTTGTGCCCAAAGAGCTTGAGGTTGCTGTGAGCTATGATGCTATAGCACTCAACTGAGGGCAACAAAGTGAGACTGTCTCAAAAAAAAAAAAAGAAAAGAAAAGAAAGTGATGATGGGATATTCAGTTCTGTAGTCTAAGAGCCACCATAGAGAAACATGAAGAACAGAGATCACAGAACTACCTTGATAGGCTTCTTCCGAGGACAAGCCCCTTTTCTGATAGGTCCTTTCCATGCTCTGTGAGCGGCTGAGTCCTCTACAGAACCCAGTTTAAATAGATGCAGCATTGGGGCCTTACAGGTACTGGTATCAATTCCATTTCTTACACTTGGATGGCAGGTTCAGGGGTTCATTACCATTCCCTAAGCAGTAAGATTCATTGTATACACTTGGTAGGCTGTAGTTTTTTTTTCTTGTGTTTGAGACAGAGTCTCACTCTGCCCTGGGAAGAGTACTGTGGCATCACTGTAGCTCACAGCAACCTCAAACTCCTGGGCTCAAGAGATCCTTCTGCCTCAGCCTCCCAAGTAGCTGGGATTACAGGTGCCTGCCACAGTGTCTGGCTGTTCTTTCTATTTTTAGTAGAGATTGCTCTTGCTCAGGCTGGTCTTGAACTCCTGAGCTCAAGCAATCCACCTGTTACCCGATGAAAAGGGTTCGGCTGCCTGTTACTGTCAGCCAATATGCAGAGATAGGTCCCCCAAACTTATTTGTCAGAAGGCCAGGATTTTGGAGAACAGTGAAAGTAGCCTCTCCAAGACTGTTCTCATCTTCCATTTCCAACATTATAGTTTGATAAGTTTAAGTTCAAAGTGAAGACCATGTTAACCCTTATCTTAAACAATAATTGGCAGAACCCATGACTCATAAACAATTAACAACATTCTAATTTATTTTTATTTTTATGTTTTTTTGAGACAGAGTCTTACTTTGTCACCCTCGGTAGAGCACTATGGCGTCATAGCTCACAGCAACCTCAAACTCTTGGGCTCAAACGCGTCTCTTGCCTCAGCCTCCCAAGCTGGGAGTGGGACTACAGGTGCCCACCACAACACCCAGCGATTTTTAGAGGTGAGATCGCACTCTGGCTCAGGATGGTCTGGAACCTGTGAGCTCAGGCAATCCACCTGCCTCGACCTCCAAGAGTGTTAGGATTACAGGCGCAAGCCACCATGTCTAGCCCAACAACATTCTAATTTAAAAATTAACCTCCTAGGGCGGTGCCTATGGCTCAAGGAGTAGGGCGCCGGTCCCATATGCCGGAGGTGGTGGGTTCAAACCCAGCCCCGGCCAAAAAAAAAAAAAAAAAAATTAACCTCCTAAATCAATCCACCTAAACTACTCAAGATAGGCATCTATAGGGTGGGAGCTAAATTTACAAAACAGTAAGAATGGGAGATGGGGATGAAGGTCAGGCAGACCCTAAACTGACCAGACCAGCTGCATCCTGTCTGCCCTAGCCTGACAGACTCCATCTTATTTTCACTACATGCACTTTCACACCTGCCTTGGCCTCCCAGAGTGCTAGGATAACAGGTGTGAACTACCACACCTGGCCCTATAGTTTATAATTTTTCTAAGCTTAAAAAAATACACGCAGCATCAGTCTCCCTTGTCTCTGCCCTTTGGTTCGCTGCTATCTCCTGGGCTTCGGGTTCCACTTATGTAAAAAGGACCTTTCTAGGGTCCCTTCTGGCTTTAAGATTGTATAAGTCGGGGTGGTGCCTGTGGCTCAAGGAGTAGGGCGCTGGTCCCATATGCCGGAGGTGGCGGGTTCAAACCCAGTCCCAGCCAAAAACCACAAAAAAAAAAAAAAAAAAAGAGTGTATAAGTCTATAGAAGTCTTTACCAAACCAAAAAGAACATTAAGAAATTGAGTCTGACAGCCTGTCTGCATGCCTCCCCACTCAGCAGCAAAATGTATTTGCCTTGACATCTAAAATGGAAGCTTAATTGCTGATACGTGGCTGACAGCTGGTAAATGTGTTTTGGGTGGGTTAGAGGAACTCAATTTGTAACATGCGTTAGAAGCTGCTCTACGGGCTTCAGGGAGGGAAGCAAGGGGCCTGCAGGTGGTGGAGGAATGCCGGCCTGGCTGGGGGGCCTCGTCTCCCACAGCCTCTGACAGCAGAGATAACATGTGCCATTTATAGGACAGTTATGATGTTCAGGTACTGTGCTAATGGCTTTTGTGGCTATGTTGTGCTTCTGATGGTATTGTTTATAGAGAACTTATGTGCCAAGCTCTATCTTAAACATATGATATAAACATAAAATATCTTGGGTCTGGGTGCAGTGGCTCACACCTATAATCCCAGCACTCTGGGAGGCTGAGGTGGGTGGATTGCCTGAGCTCAGGAGTTCTAGCCCAGCCTGAGCAAGACCAAGACCCCGTCTCTAAAAATAGCTGCGCATTGTGGCGGGCGCCTGTAGCATACTCCCAGCTACTTGGGAGGATGAGGCAAGAGGATTGCTTGAGCCCAAGAGATTGAGGTTGCTGTGAGCTATGACAGCACAGCACTTTACTGAGAGCAACAAAGTGAGACTCTGTCTCAAAAAAAAAAAAGAGAGAGAGGAAGAAAGGAAGGAAGGAAGGAAGGAAAAGAAATCCTCACTCCCCACAAGATGGTATTAGAAGATACTCCCCTTGGGGGGTGATTAGCTTGTGGGAACAGAGCTTTCATGATGGGATTAGTGACTTTTTTTTTTTAGACAGTCTCATTCTGTTGCCCTGGGTAGAGTGTCCTGGCATCACTGTAGCTCACAGCAACCTCAAACTCTTGGGCTCAAGTAATCCTCTTGCCTCACCCTCCCAAGTAGCTGGGACTACACGTGCCTGCCACAATGCCCAGATAGTTTTCTATTTTTAGTGGACACAGGGTCTCCCTCTTGCTTAGGCTAGTCTTGACTCCTAAGCTCAAGCAATCCTCCCACCTCGGCCTCTCGAAGCGCTAGGATTAGAGGCATGAGCCACTGTGGCCAGCTAGTGCCCCTTATAATGGAGGCCTGAGAGAGACACCTCACTCCTTTCACCATGAGAGGACACAGCGAGAAGGCACCATCTATGAATTAGGAAATAAGTCTTCACCAGACACTGAATCTTCTATTGCCTTGAACTTGGACTTCTTAGCCTCTAGAACTGTGGTTCTCAACCTTCCTAATACCACGACCCTTTAATACAGTTCCTCATGTTGTGGTGATCCCCAACCATAAAATTTTTTTTTTTTTTTTTTGTAGAGGCAGAGTCTTACTTTATCACCCTCGGTAGAGTGCCGTGGCCTCACACAGCTCACAGCAACCTCCAACTCCTGGGCTTAGGTGATTCTCTTGCCTCAGCCTCCCGAGTAGCTGGGACTACAGGCGTCCACCACAACGCCTGGCTATTTTTTTGTTGCAGTTTGGCTGGGGCTGGGCTTGAACCCACCACCCTCGGTATATGGGGCCAGCGCTCTACCCACTGAGCCACAGGCGCCACCCCATAAAATGATTTTCATACACCTATATTTGTATGGGGTGTATGTGATGGTTTTAGGCAACCCCTGTGAAAGGGTCGTGACCCACAGGTTGAGAACAGCTGCTCTAGAACTTCCGAGAAATAAATTTCTGCTGTTTATTGACTACCCAGTCTAGGGTATTTCCTTATAACAGCCTGAACAGACTAAGACAGGGACAAAACGTATCTGGGTTCAAATTCCAACTTTGCAACATTCTAGCTGTGCCAGCAAGTCCCTTTGCCTCCCTGAGCCTCAGTTTCTCCGTACATAATAGGGGCTGATACCACCTCCTAAGCGTGTTCTAATGATTAACTGAGGCCAAGTAGCCAAATCTCCTGGCAGCGGACACTGCACAGCAACTGGCAGCTGTTACTGTTACCAGCAGATACTTGTAAGAACACTTAACATTTTCCATGGAAGCAGATGTCCAGTGGCCCTAATGACAATCTGTGGGCAAAAATCTCTGCAGGATGCAACCAGCATCAAATTAGATGAGACAATTCCTAGATGCAAAGTGCTCAGACCAGTGTCTAGTGCATAGCGGGTCATGCTCCCAAAACGAGGGCTCTCTCTGATATTTATAATTCAACAAACTTTCTTAGGCAGACTTAAATGGCTTTAGTACAATGTAAATAACCACGATTTATAAAAGTTTTTTTTTTTTTGGCAGGAATTCATCTTATGTTCTCTATCAAGGAATCCCTATCGTGAGCAACATTTATCTCTCTTTACAAACCTTATTAGGTTCTGACTGCATACTTTAAAGAAAAGTTACTTTTTGGCAAGTTTGAATTGGAAAAGGTACATGATTGCTTTAAAACCAGAGATCTGGTGTGTGAGGCTGCCATGGAAACAATTTAATGTAAACTCTATTTTACAGTACACCCAGCTAAGTAATTGGTCAGGAGGGAAGGGGAGAAGCTAAAAGCAATTTCCTCCAAAAGAGAAGAGAAAAGCCCAACTGCTGAGCTTCATTTGGTTCTCATCAACTGAAACACTTGTCTTCCATCCTTCTTTGAGTTTTTCCACCTGGCTCACACCTCTAATCTGAGCACTTTAGGAGGCCAAGGCAGGAAGATTGCTTGAGCCTAGAAGGTCAAAACCAGTCTGAGCAACATAGCAAGATCCCTTTTCTACAAAAAATAGACAATTAGCTGGACATGGTGGCACATGCCTGCAGTTCCAGCTGCTCCAGAGGCTGAGGCAGGCACATTGTGTAAGTCCAGGAGTTTGAGGTTGTAGGAAGCTATCATGATGCCACTGAACTCCAGCCTGGGGACAGAGCCAAACCTTGTCTCAAAAAAAATAAAAAGAATAGAAAGAGACAGGCCGGGCATGGTGGCTCATGTCTGTAATCCTAGCACTCTGGGAGGCTGGAGCAAGTGGATCTTCTGAGCCTAAAAGTTCAAGACCAGCCTGAACAAGAGTGAGACCCTGTCCCTAAAAAATATCCGGGAGTTGTGGTGGGCACCTGTAATCCCAGCTACTTGGGAGGCTGAGGCAAGAGGATCACTTGCGCCCAAGAGTTTGACACCATGGCCCTCTATCCCAGGGCACAGAGTGAGACTCTGTCTCAAAAAAAAAAAAAACAGGAGCAAAGAAAAAGAAAGAAAAACAACTAGAGAAAGGCTAACAGATGAAGACAAATCTTTTTCTACTCAGTTTCTGCCTTTACCAGAAGTTACATGACTTTGATCTTCCTTCCTTCCTTCCTTTCTTTCTTTGTCCTTCTGTCTACAGATGGAAATGCGGAGGATGAGGGGGAAATAAGAATAGAAAAAGAAGGGGAAACAGCAAAGCTTATCAGTGTTTCAAACTAAAAGTGTATAGTCCTTATGGCTGTGAGGACACCATTGGCTCAAAAGTTTTAGACTAATTAAGAAATGAAGATTGAGGGCGGCACCTGTGGCTCAGTCGGTAAGGCGCTGGCCCCATATACCGCGGGTGACGGGTTCAAACCCAGCCCTGGCCGAACTGCAACCAAAAAATAGCCGGGCGTTGTGGCGGGCGCCTGTAGTCCCAGCTACTCGGGAGGCTGAGGCAGGAGAATCGCTTAAGCCCAGGAGTTGGAGGTTGCTGTGAGCTGTGTGAGGCCACGGCACTCTACCGAGGGCCATAAAGTGAGACTCTGTCTCTACAAAAAAAAAAAAGAAATGAAGATTGAGACCAGGCATGGTGGCTGGTGCCTACAATCCTAGCACAGTGAGAGGTTAAGCAGGGAGGATTGCCTGAGCGCAGGAGTTGGAGACTGACCAGCCTGAGCAAGAGCAAGACCCTGTCTCTACTAAAAATAGAAAAACTAGCTGGGCATGGTGGAGGGCGCCTGTAGTCCCATCTACTTGGAGGCTGAGGCAGGAGGATCGCTTGAACCCAGGAATCTGAGATTGCTATGACCGAGGCAAGGCCACGGCACTCTAGCGATAGAGTGATACTCTGCCTCAAAAAGAAAGAAAAAAAGAGAGAGAGAGGAGAGAAAGATGAAGAATGAGTTAAAAGATATTGTCTATTCTTCCCAGAACCCTAAGTCAAGGGTAAGCCTAGGAGTAATAAATAATAGTTAAGAATTAGTGATACCTGGCTATTTATATTAAACTAATTCTTGCTCTTATTGCTATGTCTTAATGTATTATTATCAAGAGCATTAACAGTTTGCTAGTATTCACTGGCCATTTAAAAAAGCAAGATTTCGGGTGGCACCTGTGGCTCAGTTGGTAAGGTGCCGGCCCCATATACCAAGGGTGGCGGGTTCAAACCCGGCCCCGGCTGAACTGCAACAAAAAAATGGCCGGGCATTGTGGCAGGCGCCTGTAGTCCCAGCTACTCGGGAGGCTGAGGCAAGAGAATCGCTTAAGCCCAGGAGTTGGAGGTTGCTGTGAGCTGTGTGATGCCATGGCACTCTACCAAGGGCCATAAAGTGAAACTCTGTCTCTACAAAAAAAAAACAAAAAAACAATTATTCTGAAGTATATTCATCACATTCATCATAAGTGTATTCATCATATGTATTCCTCATTCACAAGTATATTCATCATATTCATTCTTTAAAAAAACAAAAAAGCAAGATTTCTCTTTTCACTAACCAGGGTCTTCACTATCTAATCTGTTAAGCTTTTGAGCCAGCAGCCAGTTGAAAAACATTTATTGCATGTTTAATATTTGCCAGGCCCAGTTCTAGGCCTAAGGCTATAGTAGGACAGTAGGGTGGTATAATCATGGTAGGCAGGGTCTCTTCCCTAGCATATTTTATAGTCTAGGGAGGGAGACAAATATTCAATGACAAATTATGTATTTGTACTATAGTTCTTTATGTTTTTCTTTTCTTTTTTTTTTTATTGTTGGGGATTCATTGAGTGTACAATAAGCCAGTTTACACTGATTGCAATTGTTAGGTAAAGTCCCTCTTGCAATCTGTACTATAGTTCTTTAGTACAAAGTTCTACTCAGAACTCGAGTCTCAGAACCCCAAAGCATGAACCCCAAGAGTTAGAATCCCACTCATATGCTTTCCAGATTCAGCAAAGTGATTGATTGATTGATTGATTGATTATTTTTTTGAGACAGAGTCTCACTCCATCACCCTGAGTAGAGTGCCATAGTTCACAACAACCTCAAACTCCTAGGCTCAAGAGATTCTCTTGCCTCACCATCCCTAATAGCCGGGACTATAGGAGCTTGCCATGACACTTGGCAAGTTTTTTTTTTTTTCCTATATTTTGCTAGAGACAGGGTCTCACTCTTGCTCAGGCTGGTCTCAAACTCCTGAGCTCAAGCGATTCACCCTCCTTGGCCTCCCCAGAGGGCCTGCATTCAGCAAATTTAAATTTAATTAATTTATTTATGAATTTATTTTTTGAGGTAGAGTCTCACTTTGTTGCCCTTGGTAGAGTGCCATGGTGTCAGAGCTCACAGCAACCTCAGACTCTTGGGCTCAAGTGATCCTCTTGCCTCACAGTCTCCCTAGTAGCTGGGACTATAGGTGCCCACCACAACTAGCCCACCAAAAATAGCCTAGCTATTTTTTAGAGATAGGGGTCTCATGCTTGCTCAGGCTGATCTCCAACTCCTGAGCTCGGATAATCCACCTGCTTCAGCCTCCCAGAGTGCTAGGATTACAGGTGTGAGCCACCATGCCCAGTATTATTTCTTTATTTTAAAATGCATTTTAGAGGCTTGGCACCTGTGGCTCAAGCAGCTAAGGCGCCAGCCACATTACACCTGAGCTAGTGGGTTAGACTCCAGCCCGGGCCCGCCAAACAACAATGACGGCTGCAACCAAAAAATAGCCAGGTGTTGTGGTGGGCACCTGTAGTTCCAGCTACTTGGGAGGCGGAGGCAGGAGAATCGCTTGAGCCCAGGAATTGGAGGTTGCTGTGAGCTGTGAGCCATAGCACTCTACCCAGGGTGACAGCTTGAGGCTCTGTCTCAAAAAAATTAATTAATTAATTTAATTTAATGCATTTTAGTGCCAATTATGTGCAAGGCACAAGATAGACATGATCCTTGCCTCAGCAAGGCCACGGTCTAGGTGGGGAGACAGCTACAGGACAACCTATGACAGTTCTGTCATTAGCAGACGATCACTGAGCCCTTGTCATAGCTGAGCACCTACATGTACATCTCAGAAGTTACCTCTCAGCAGCCCTGTCAGGTAGGTCTGTCATTATCCCTGTTTCTCCTATGGGAAATGGAGTCACAGGTTAGTGAACCAACTTGCTGAAGGTCACACAGCTAGTTAGGTGTGGGGAGAGGGATTTGAATCCAGACAGTGAGGCCAGGCTAGTAGGGTATCATGAGCTGCCAATTAGACTATGTGAACTGAGTTGGTCAGGAATCTGGAAACATTATACATGGAAGCAGTGAGATTAGCCAGAATTCAGAACATAATCCCCAGGAATCCAAGGGGGATCCTAAGTAAAAAGAAAATTCCAGGCTGGGAACAGTGGCTCAAACATGTAATCCTAATATTTTGGGAGGCTGACATGGGAGGATCACCTGAGGTCAGGAGTTCAAGACCAGCCTGGGCAACACAGGGAGAGCCCATCTCTATAAGTTTTCTTTTTTTTTTGTAGAGACAGAGTTTTACTTTATGGCCCTCGGTAGAGTGCCGTGGCCTCACACAGCTCACAGCAACCTCCAACTTCTGGGCTTAAGCGATTCTCTTGCCTCAGCCTCCCGAGTTGCTGGGACTACAGGCGCCCGCCACAACGCCCGGCTATTTTTTGGTTGCAGTTTGGCCGGGGCCGGGTTTGAACCTGCCACCCTCGGTATATGGGGCCGGTGCCTTACCGACTGAGCCACAGGCGCCGCCCGTTTTTTGTTTTTTGTTTTTTTTTTTTTTTTAATTAGCCAGCAGTGGCTCACACCTGTAATCCTAGCACTCTGGGAAGCCAAGGTGAATGGCTCGCCTGAGCTCAGGAGTTTGAGACCAGCCTAAGCAAGGAGCAAGACCCTGTCTCTGCTAAAAGTAGAAAAACTAGCCCGGCATGCTGGCACACTTAGTCTCAGCTACTTGGGAGGCTGAGGCAAGAGAATCACTTAAGCCCAAGAGTTTGAGGTTGCTGTGAGTTATGACACTACAGCACTCAACCCCAGAGTGACTGAGTGAGACTCTGTTTTAAAAAGAATAACAGGGGCGGTGCCTGTGGCTCAGTCGGTAAGGTGCTGGCCCCATATACCGAGGGTGGCGGGTTCAAACCCGGCCCCAGCTGAACTGCAACCAAAAAATAGCTGGGCGTTGTGGCAGGCGCCTGTAGTCCCAGCTACTCGGGAGGCTGAGGCAAGAGAATAGCTTAAGCCCAGGAGTTGGAGGTTGCTGTGAGCCGTGTGATTCCATGGCACTCTACCGAGGGCTATAAAGTGAGACTCTGTCTCTACAAAAAAAAAGAATAACAATAATAATTTTTTTTAAATAAAAAAATAAGAATTATCCAGGTGTGGTGATGTGTGCCTGTAGTCCCAGCTACTTAGGAGGCTGAGGCAGAAGGGTTACTGGAGCCCAGGAGTTCAAGGTTACACTGAGCTATGATTGTACCATTGCACTCCAGCCTGGGCCACAGAGCCACTAAAAAAAAAAAAGAAAAGAAAAAGTAAAGAAAACTCCTTCCATTCCCCAGTACTGGAGTTCATCGTATTCTAATTACTTGTTTTTCAGTTAAGCCACCCATTGTACCTGCTCTGAGAACTCAGAAGCCCCAGAGATTATTTAACAAACCTCAGGTGCCAGAAGGGAAGGAGCTCATGGGGTAGCTGGGCATGTGCCAGGCCCGTTTCCAGCATCACAGGAGCAGACCAGCCACCAAGCACATATGGCCCTGGGGATTGGGCCTGGGAAAAGGCGAGAACTGTAGGAGTCCCTGGGGAAAAGGGTGCAGCGGTGACAAGCCTGGGTTGGAACCCTGGAGGACCGATTGGCTGTGTGGCCTCAGATAGTCACTGCATATTCCTGGGCCTTGGTTTCTTCCTCCCGCTGTTCCCAAGACTTCTCCATGTGATGTTTCCACTTCCTGACCTGAGGATGAGGACATGCTGGCAAGGTGAATACCTTGTCCAGGTAACATAGGGGACAAGTGAGAAGCCTGGACACAACTGGGTTTGTCCCACTAATCGCAGTCTTTGCCACACTCAAAGGCCCACCTCTCACTGAGCGGGCATCCCAGGACAGACGGCTGGCTTGCTCTCATGTGGTCCTTTCCTTGCCTCTCCAGGCCACCCCAAGAGCTCCCTGAGGTACCAGGCCCTTGCCCAGCCCAGCTCACCACTGGGCACTCAGCAGGATGGGCTTGTGATTGATGGATGCAACTATTTCTCTGAAAAGTAATTAAAACTGACCTGGCATTTGCAGCCTCAGCTGTCAGGATGGCAAGTGCCGCTTCAGTTATTTCTCAAATAATTAATGACTACTTGTCTAATCTCACTTGAGGTGTGAGGAGCAGGCGGGGAGGGTGCTGCCTATGCCCCACGGGGGACCTAGTGGGTTATTTTTATACACTGGGCCTTAGAGCCTTTGCAGAGACAGCCCCTTCTTTCCTGCATTTCAGGCTTCAAGATGGCAGATGGTTTGGCTTTGGTTCTTGCTGAACCAGCCAGTGGTGTTACTCCCACAAAGAGACAATTCTAGACATGTTTTCCCTCATACTCAGGCCCACATGTTTCTACACAGAAGTACTTGTGTGCTGTCCCTGTTCAGCTCATACCCATAAGGTCATATACCATAAGGTCACAGTATAGTTAGGGCCAGAGGCATTGCCGTGACCTCACACTGCCGCCTCCTCATTCCTTAGGCCAGTGGCTTAGCCAGGCTTGCCAGCAGCATCACTTTCTCCCACAACTTCACAGACAGGGGTTTTATCACCCTTTCCCCATTTTCCAGATGGGAGGACTGAGGCTTAGAGAAGTTAAGCCACTTGCCCAGAATCCCACAGGTAGTATGTTGCTGAGATAGGGTTGAAGAACAGGTCTCTGGGACTGTGGTGCTTTTAAGCAGTAGATCAATCCAATAAAGCCAGCTGGCTAGTGGAAAACAAGCTCCCAGAAATCCAGCTGAGACGGACTATTTGAGACCCAGTCCTGCCCTTCACACTACGGGAGACGAAGCATCACAGGGACGTCACTGGAGAACAAAACCCACTGACTATTCTGCCACCACCAAAATAACAAAAATGTAATTCTTTGCCAGGTGCGGTGGCTCATGCCTGTAATCCCAGTGCTCTGGAGGCTGGGACAGGAGGATTGCTTGAGCTCAGGAGTTCAAGACCAGCCTGAGCAAGAATGAGACCCCCCCCATTCCTACTAAAAATAGAAGAATTATCCAGGTGTCATGGCAGGTGGCTGTGATCCCAGCCACTCACTGAGCCTAGGAGTTCAAGGTTGTTGTGAGCTATTAATATAACAATGCCACACACTCCTGTACTCTACCCAGGGTGACAGAGCTATGCTCTGTCTTGGGGGGAAAAAAACCCTATGATTATCAGGGGCCTAAGCAGCTCTCTGGTGACGTGATGCCCAGGCAACCAATGGGGAGCTGGAGAAGCCTCTGTCAACCCTGTCTCCATGAGGACTGAGGTGGCACTGGGTCCAGAAGCCTCCATGCCTCACATCACCTGTTCCGCTTCCTGAAACATACCCCCAAATCCTTTCACATGCTGGAGAGTCTGCATGTTTCCTGCCTCTACAAGAAGAGGCTTGGGAAGCCAAGTTTGTTGGGTTAAAAACACAGAACTTGAAGCTTTTGAGGACATAGAAAACAAAGTCCATCCTGCATAGTAGGTCTCAGGAGACAAGAGAAGCGCTTCCTGCCACATTCTGAAATACTGAGAATTTGTATGAAAATCTTGCAGAGTCCTCAGCTCAAACTTAAGCATTGTGACTAAAGAATCCAAATGTAAAAATAGCAATTTATTTTTAACATATTTTTTAATTATGAAAGTTACACCTGGTCATGTGTAAAGAGCATTCTTTGAAAGCCTTAACAACGTGTATGTATGTATGTCTTATGTCAGGATTTTTTGTTTCCTTCTTTCCTTTTTCTACAAAAATTCTATATTGTGGTATCTGGAATACTTTTTTTTTTTGTAGAGACAGAGTTTCACTTTATGGCCCTCGGTAGAGTGCCGTGGCATCACACAGCTCACAGCAACCTCCAACTCCTGGGCTTAAGCGATTCTCTTGCCTCAACCTCCCAAGTAGCTGGGACTACAGGCGCCCACCACAGTGCCCGGCTATTTTTTTTTTTGTTGTTGTTGCAGTTCAGCCGGGGCCGAGTTTGAACCCGCCACCCTCGGTATATGGGGCTGGCGCCTTACCGACTGAGCCACAGGTGCCGCCTGGAATACTTTTTTATTTAACAGTATATTGTGGATGTCTTTCTGATGTATTTAGATCTATTAATTAACCTACTTTTTTTTTTTTTTTTGAGACAGGGTCTCACTCTGTTGCCCAGAGTAAAGTGTAGTGGGATCATCAACTCATTCAACCTCAAACTCCTGGGCTTAAGCCATCCTCCTGCCTCAGCCCCCTGAGTAACTGGGAATACAGGTGTGTGCTGCTATACCCAGCTAATTTAAAATTTTTTTTTTTAGAGACAGGGTGTCACTAGATTGCTCAGACTAGTCTCAAATTCTTTTTTTTTTTTTTTTTTTGCAGTTTTTGGCCAGGGCCGGGTTTGAACCCACCATCTCCGGTATATGGGGCCAGCACCTTACTCCTTGAGCCACAGGTGCTGCCCTGGTCTCAAATTCTTAGCCTCAAGCAATCCTCTCATCTTGGCCTCCCAAAGTGCTAGGTTAACAAGCATGAGCCATCATGCCCAGCAATTAATCTGTAATTTTAATAAGCAATATGTTTGTATGATTGAAAATTTTAAATGTACACCAAAATATTCAAAGATGAGCATCCCTGTCACCTGCCTGCTCCAGGTACCTGGTGACCTCCCCTTAAGCTACCAGTGTTCTTTCTCGTGCACCCTTCCAGAGCTATGTCAGGCAAGGACAAGCACATGTGTACCCATCACCACTCCCATTAAACATAACAAGACCTATATTTTGTCTTGCACATAGATTAGGTACTGCTCTGCACCTTGCTTTTTTCTCTTTATATCATATCTTAGTTGGGTGGTGCCTGTGGCTCAGTGAGTAGGGTGCTGGCCCCATATACTGAGGGTAGTGGGTTTGAACCCAGCCCCGGCCAAACTGCTACAATAAAATAGCCAGCGTGTGGCAGGTGCCTGTAGTCCCAGCTACACGGGACACTGAGGCAGGAGAATTGGCTAAGCCCAAGAGCTGGAGGTTGCTGTGAGCTGTGATGCCACGTACTCTACTGAGGGCGACAAAGTGAGACTCTGTCTCTAAAAAAAAAACACATATCTTAGAGACCACCCATTTCCATATGAACCAAACATTTCATTCTTTTTATTAGCCAATAACATCATATGTGAGCTGCATAGATTCATTCAGCCTTCTCTCACTGATGGTCCTGTAGGTTCTGTCCAGTTATTTGCTTTTTGCTGTTGTTTAGAGTGCTTCAGTGAATTTCCTTGTACATATAGCTTTACATACTTATGCTTTCTTTTTTTTTGAGACAGAGTCTCACTTTGTTGCCTCGGTAGAGTGCCATGGTGTCACAGCTCACAGCAACTTCAAACTCTTGGGCTCAAGCAATCCTCTTGCCTCAGCCTCCTGAGTAGTTGGGACTACAAGTGCCTGCCACAATGCCTGGCTGTTTTTTTTTGTTTGTTTGTTTGTTTTTGCTTTTTTTTTTTTTTAGAGACAAGGATGGTGGGGGGGGTCTCACTCTTGCTCAGGCTGGTCTCGAACTCATGAGTTCAAGCAATCCACCCACCTATCTCAGCCTTCCAGAGTGCTAGGATTACAGTATTACACCTAGCACTGACCCTTTATATTTATTTATTTATTTATTGTTATTATTTTTTTTTTGTAGAGACAGAGTCTCACTGTACCGCCCTTGGGTAGAGTGCCGTGGTGTCACACGGCTCACAGCAACCTCTAACTCTTGGGCTTACGCGATTTTCTTGCCTTAGCCTCCTGAGCAGCTGGGACTACAGGCGCCCGCCACAACGCCCGGCTATTTTTTTGTTGCAGTTTGGCCGGGGCTGGGTCTGAACATGCTACCCTCGGCATATGGGGCCGGCGCCCTACTCACTGAGCCACAGGTGCCGCCCATATATTTATTTATTTATTGAGACCAAGTCTCACTTGCTCGTCCTGAGTGCTGTAGAGTCATCATACCTCACAGCAATCTCAAACTTTTGGGCTCAAGCAATCCTCTTTCCTCAGCCTCCTGAGCAGCTGGGACTACAGGCACCTGCCACAATGCCCAGCTAGTTTTTGCTATTTTTAGTAGAGACGAGGTCTCCCTCTTGCTCAGGCTAGTCTCAAACTCCTGAGCTCAAGCAATCCACCTGCCCTGGCTCCCAGAGTGCTAGAATTACAGTATGAGCCACTGCGCCCAGTCCATATTTTATGAATTGTTTAAATTTTTGCCAATATAATAGAAAAATAGAATCTCCTGGTTCTACGTATGCATTTCCCTGACCACCCTATAAAGGTGAGAATCATTTCAGAAGTGTTTTGGCCAGGCTGGGTACAGTGGCTTAAACCTGTAATCCAGCACTCTGGGTGGCCAAGGTGGGCGGATTGCCTGAGCCCAGGAGTAGACCAGCCTGAGCAAGAGTGAGACCACCCCCATTCCCGTCTCTAAATCTAACCAGGTATCATGACAGGCGCCTGTAGTCCCAGCTACTTGGGAGGCTGAGGCAAGAGAATCTCTTGAGCCCAAGAGTTTGAGGTTTCTGTGAGCTATGATGCTATGGCACTCTACCAAAGGTGACAGAGTAAGATTCTGTCTCAAAAAAAAAAAAAATGTTTTGGCCATTTGCAGTCAACTTCTATAAATTTTCTGTGTCCTTTGCCGATTTTTCTAAACCAGAAAAGAGAGTTCTTTTGTCTTGTTTACTTCTCAGGACAATGTTTTGTATCAATTCTTTGTCTTATGTGCAAATATTTTTTCCTTACTCTATTATTTTGACTTTGTTCATAGTGTCATTTACCATAGAGAAAAGTTTATTTTTTGTGTAGTCAAATCTGTCGAGCACGATATTTTAAGGAAAAGAAATTTATTTTTATCTTAAAAGATACACATTGTGAGTTTAGATGGTGCAATTTCAATGTGAATGTTGATGTTGCTTGCTTGTCATATGCTTTGCTATTCTAGGTAAAGTAAAAAATAGAAAATAACAGGTCAATTGGTACATCAAGCTTTTTTATACTTTTCAAATAATTCCCTTTCCTCCAAATGAGAATAACGACGATGATGATGAAAGCTCCTATTTTGTGCCAGGTACCAGGCACTGTGTTTTGGGGGGTTTTTTTCTTTTTCTTTTCTTTTCTTTTCTTTCTTTCTTTCTTTCTTTTTTTTTTTTTTTTTTTTTGAGACAGGCCAGAATGCACTGGTCTGATTATAGCTCATTGTAAACTTGAACTCCTGGGCTCAAGCAATCCTCCCATGTTAGCCTCCTGAGTAGCTGAGACTATGTACCATACCTGGCTATTTTTTTACTTTTTGTAGAGATTGGGTCCTGCTCTGTTGCCCAGGCTGGTCTCCAACTCCTGAGCTCAAGCAATCCTCCTGCCTCAGCCTCCCAAAGTGTGGGATTATAGGCATGAGCCACCCTGCCCAGCCTATGGTACACTCTTCACACATATTTTCTCATTTAATCCTTACAACAGCCTTTGGAGGTGGATACTTTTTCTTTTTTATTGAAAATTGAAATACAATTCGCAGATCATAAACTTTACCCTTGTAAAGTACATAGCTGGGCATGGTGGTTCATGCCTGTAATCCTCACTTTAGGAGGCCAAGGTAAGAAAATCACTTAAGCCTAGGAGTTCGAAAAAAGCCTGGGCAACATTGCGGGACCTTGTCTCTACAAAAAATGAGAAAAATTAGCTAGGTGTGATGATGTATGCCTTGTGATTCAGGTAGAAAAAACAGAATCTGGACCCAGGTATATCTGAGTGGTGCTATTAATAGACTTTTTCAGTTATGAGCCAATAAATCTCCCCTTTCCAGCCCTACTTTATTTATTTGTTTTTTGCTTAGTTGAAGAGTCTTTATTAACAATGCACTCAATAAATACAAATCAAATGAATAAGCAATCCCACACTGCTTGCTATACTTCTTGGAACACAGTAGGGGTTAATGTTTATTGAATGAAGACTCCATTTAAGAAAAGAAATCTTACCCATTGCAAATAGAGCCAGGGCTATGATAGGATGTCTAAACATTGTGAAAAAACTTGGGCAGCACATTTTCATGTACTCAAGTGCCCACTGAAGCCACCACAAGCCAGACAGGCCTGGTCTACCCAGGTGGACTCTCCCAGTGTCGGTATTAAGCATCTCTTGGTGGTCCTGTTCCTGGGATGGGTCCTCCAAGGAAGAGGCCTCCTTCCCCAGGTGTGCACAGTGGAGTTAGAGAGCGTCACACACCTTGTCAAACATTTAATTTTCTTCAAGACACGAGCCATCAGGAAGTCATCAAAGCACTACAATGTCTGATCTCTAAAATAGTGACCATAGGCTGGGTGCAGTGGCTCATACCTATAATCCCAGCACTCTGGGAGGCCAAGGCAGGTAGATTGCTTGAGCTCAGGAGTTCAAGACCAATCTGAGCAAGAGTGAGATCCTGTCTCTACTAAAAATAGACTAGCTGAGCGTTGTGGCAGGTACCTGTAATCCCAGCTATTCAAGAAGCTGAGGCAAGAGGATCACTTAAGCCCAGGAGTTTGAAGTTACTGTGAGCTATGACTCCATAGCACTCTAGCCTGGGACAACAGAGTGAGACTGTCTGAAGAGAGAAAAAATGAAGAAATAGACTAGTAACCACAGTTACAGTGTAGGCAGGGGCGTAAGTCTAGGTCTAGGGCTCAAGAGCTCCATGGACAGAATTCGGGTGTGGCGTGAATGGGGAAAAATTACAGCTGTGCTTTCACTATTATCTATCTGAAAGTTAGCACCACTTCAGTTAAGAACAACAGCCATAAATCACTTATTATTAGCTATTCCTGTCGCTTTGGTAGACATGAAAATCACAGATATTTTTGCATTGCATTATAGTTACAGCAGATATCTTGAAATATTTTTGATGCTCTCATCACCACATTGAAGTGAGAGTGGTTATTAGGCCAGCAACTAGTTCTTGCTATTTACTACATTAACCAAGAAGCACTTTTATTATTATATCATGGATTTGTTAGTTTAAAATAATTTTTTGAGGCCTATACTTCATTATAATTTGTTTCCTTGGCTGGTACATGTATTTTACTTTATCCAGTTAAAAATATGTTCTGAGGGCCAGGCGCAGTGGCTCAGGCCTATAATCCTACCAACTCTGGGAGGCCAAAGTGGGTGGATTGCCTGAGCTCAGGAGTTTGAGGCCCCATCTTAAAAATAGCCAGGTGTGGTGGTAGGTACCTGTAGTCCCAGCTACTCGGGGGGGCCTGAGGTAAGAGGATTACTTAAGCCCTAGAGTTTAAGGTTGCTGTGAGCTATGACACCAAGACACTCTTCCAAGGGTGGCCAAGTGAGACTCTATTTCAAAAAAAGAAAAAGAAAACACAAAGTACATGTTCTGAGGAGGAGTTCATAGGTTCTTTTACTTTTTGTTTTGTTTTGTTTTTGTTTTTTTTTTGGAGACAGAGCCTCAAGCTGTCACCCTGGGTAGAGCGCTGTGGCATCACAGCTCACAGTAAACTCCAACTCCTGGGCTCAAGTAATTTTCCTGCCTCCGCCTCCCAAGTAGCTGGGACTACAGGCACCTGCCACAACACCTGGCTATTTTTTGGTTGCGGCTGTCATTGTTGTTTGGCGGGCCCGGGCTGGATTTGAACCCACCAGCTCAGGTGTATGTGGCTGGCGCCTTAGCCGCTTTTGAGACACAGGCGCCGAGCCTTGAGCCACAGGTGCCGAGCCAAGTTCATAGGTTTTACCAGATTGCCAAAGGGGTTCACAGCACAAAAATGGGTTAGGAGTCCCTGATCTGGCCTTACCATGTGGTCATACCTGACCTCGGTCTATAAAGCAGGAACATCGATACCTACCTCACAAAATTGCTGTGATGTTTAAATGAAATAAAAATAGTGACTAGCCTGCTGCTTAACACAGAAGACATATCCTGTACATGCTTATTTTTCTTTTTTTTTTTTTTTTTTGTGGTTTTTGGCCAGGGCTGGGTTTGAACCCGCCACCTCTGGCATATGGGACCGGCGCCCTACTCCTTGAGCCACAGGCACCACCCCACATGCTTATTTTTCTTTTTCCACCTCCAGTAGTTCCCAACTGGGGTGCTGCATGAAGCCCAGGGAGTTGATGACAGATCTTCCTGAGTTCAACCATTTTATTAATTGTGCAATCTTATGTAAGAGACTTAGCCTCTCTAAACAGGTTTCCTCACCTTCAAAATAGGGTCCGTCCTTTCTCGGCGTGAAGGATCCGTCCTTTCAAAATAGCGTCCATCCTTTCTAGGATCTTACAAGGATGAAAGATTTAATATACACAAAATGCCGTACATAGTGCCTGACACAGAGTGGATTTCAAAAAAATAGAATCTAAGCCAGGTGACGTGGCTCACACCTGTAATCCTAGGACTCTAGGAACCAGGGAAGATCTCTTGAGCTCAGGAGTTTGAGACCAGCCTGAGCAAGAGGGAGACTGAGAACCCCTCTCTACTAACCATAAAAAAAATTAGCTGGGCATTGTGGCAGATGCCTGTAGTCCCAGCGACTTGGGCAGGAGGATCACCTCAGGAGTTTGAGGTTGCTGTGAGCTGGGCCGAGGCCATGGCACTTTAGCCTGGGCAATGGAGTGAGACTCTGTCTCAAAAAAGAAACAGAACAAAACAAAAATAGAAGCTGCTATCTTTATCGATAGTCCTATCATTCCTGTATAAAAAAAAGAAGCTGCTCACTGCCTAGCACACACTGAGCCTCCCTTTCCTCACCAGAGACTCACCCTCTTCCTCAGCCCATCCCCTAGCAGTCTCTGTCACCCTCTTCTAAGTGATAAGCATGTGCTTGGGGCTTTCTCCTCCCTGATCTGCTTTCCTGGTCCCCTCTCAGGACAACCCTGGAGGCAGACCAGTGGGACAGCCCTTGTATCATCATCATGTGTAAAATACCAGCTGATCAGAGCTGAAACCTCCTCCAGACCTCGTGATATCAGTGGGGAAACTGAGTTCCAAGGGGCTGAAGGAATTGATGCAAGGTTGTGCAGATATCTCCTCCGGGGATGTGGATTTAGTTGCTGTCCGTTCTACAAATTGCTTCATCTCTTCTCTGCATCCTCCCTGCCTGAGAAGCAAGAAGGGGGACAGAAACACAGAGACCATGAGACGTCAACCCTGGGCTTTGTAGGAAAAGGCAGGTGAACACAAATGAGAAGGAATGAGAGCAGGGTGCTGTGGATCACACCTGTAATCCTAGCACACTGGGAGGCTGATGCAGGTGGATTGCTTGAGCTCAGGAGTTCAAGACCAGCCTGAGCAAGAAGAGCAAGACCCTGTGTCTACTAAAAAAAAAAAAAGTTAAAAAACAAGGCAGGTTTAATGGCACATTCCTGAACCCCCAGCTACTTGGGAGGCTGAGGCAAGAGGATTGCTCAAGCTCAAGAGTTTGAGGTTGCTGTGAGCTATTATGTTGCCACGGCACTCTACCCAGTGTCCCCGTGTGACAGAGTAAAACTCTGTAACAACAATAACAACAACAAAAGGAAATAATGACAAGGCCAGAGTAGCTCACACCTGTAATCCTAGCACTTGGAGAGACTGAGGTGGGACAATCGCTTGAGGTCAGGAGTTCAAGACCAGCCTGAGCAAAACCGATACCCCATCTCTAATAAAAATAGAAAAATTAGCTGGGCACCTGTAGTCCCAGCTATCCAGGAGGCTGAGGCAAGAGGATCTCTTGAGTGAACCCGGGAGTTTGAGGTTGCTGTGAGCTAAGATGAACTCTAGGGGAGGCAAGAGAATGAATCTCCGTGGGAGGAAAGATGATAAGAGCCAAGTATTAATCACTTAGTCATGCCTGTCTTTATGTTAAGAGCTGTACATACGTCACCTCTCCATTCACTTTGACCTACGCGGGACCATTTCCATCTTAAGGAAGAGGAAATCCCAGGGAGGGTTCCATACTTTATGTAAGTCACACAGCTAGTTAGTGGCAGGGCCAGGATTTGAACCCAGAGCTGTCTCATCTTCCCACTAAGATAACCCTGCATTTTAATCAGGTTCTAATGATGCTATGACTTTACTATTTTGCTGTCATATGGGGTCAGCACTGCCCCAGCCTGGACCCCACTCCCGCACTCTCCCTAGCATAGCTTCATCCTCTCTACCCCTCACCCGCTGTGGGCCAGCTGCAGCCCCAGCATGTTCCAACTGGAACCCAGGTTCGAGAGGAGCCCCGGAGCTGAGCTGACCTGCTGCCCACCCCATGGGCACCACCTTCTCCGTTTTCAAGATTGTGAGGCAGGCCCGGACCTGCTAATTGTGTTTGTATTGGGGCTGATTTATATTTGTGCTCAGCGTGTATCTACACCCCACACCACGAAAGCAGATGGGCACGTTGTGCTTTGGAAAGAAATATAATTAAGGCAATTTAGCATCTTTCTCAAATGATACTCTTCCTCCACTCGGGAGGAAATGTTTTTGGAGCTGCTTTAGAATATCTGAAGTTGAATTCTGTGGTGCTCACAGCTGGTCCAATCTGGGAGAAGCTGAGGGGAAGGAAGGGGGAAGCCTCCCCCCACCACCCAGGCCTGAAGCTGGAGGAGAGAAACTGGGTGGGGTGGCACGACTTGCTTTGGTGATTTTGAGACTGTCTCTCCCATTCTGAGTCTCAGTTACTGTATTTGTTTTAATAATAATAATTATTATGGCTGGGTGTGGTGGCCCGCACCTGTAATCCTAGCACTCTGGGAGGCTGAGGCCAGTGAATTGCCTGAGCTCAGGGGTTCAAGACCGGACTGAGACACAGCCAGACCCCATCTCTACTGAAAATAGAAAAATTAGCCAGGCATTATGTCAGGCACCTATAGTCCCAGCTACCCAGGAGTCTGAGACAAGAGGATCATTTGAACTGAAGAGGTTGAGGTTGCTGTGAGCTATGATGATACCACGGCACTCTACCCAGAGCAATTGAGTGAGGCTCTGTCTCAAAAATAAATAAATAGGAAATTAAAAACATAATTGTAGAATGTTAGAGGCAGAAGTAATTTTAGTTAGCTTCTCTTTCATAATGTAGAGCATGAAGTGTGTTGGTAAAACTAGCTTGCTCACAAGTTTCACAATTACTTTTTTCCCATTTCCTTTTCTTTCTTTCCTTTTCCTTTCCTTTTTTTTTTTTTTTTGAGTCAGAGTATCACTTTGTCACCCTGGGTAGAATGCCATGGCATCACAGCTCACAGCAACCTCCAACTCTTGAGCTCAAGTGATTCTCTTTTTGTTGTTGTTGTTGCAGTTTGGCTGGGGCCGGGTTTGAACCCGCCACCCTTGGTATATGGAACCAGCGCCCCACCCACGGAGCCACAGGTGCCGCCCTCAAGTGATTCTCTTGCCTCAGCCTCCCTAGTAGCTGAGACTATAGGCACCTGCCTCAACACCTGGCTATTTTTTAGAGACGGGTCTCTCTCTTGCTGAGGCTGGTCTTGAGCTCATGGGCTCAAGCAATCCACCACCTCGGCCACCCAGAGTGCTAGGATTGTAGGTGTTAGCCACCACGCCTGGCCCCTTTTGTATTCCTTTTATTTAACTCACACAAGTTGCATGGCTGTAAAAAAAAAAAAAAAGACCAATAATACTGTACATAAGAGAGTAAAAAGTGAAAGTTCCTTGCACCTGCGCTGTTCCTCCCCCACCCCCCTAAGCTGACCACTGCCAATAATTTGCTGTCATTCCTTCCAGGTTACCTCTCCGACATTTGTGTGCATTTTTTTTTTTTTTTGTAGAGACAGAGTCTCACTTTATGGCCCTCGGTAGAGTGCCGTGGGGTCACACAGCTCACAGCAACCTCCAACTCCTGGGCTTAAGCCATTCTCTTTGCCTCAACCTCCCAAGTAGCTGGGACTATAGGCACCCACCACAACACCCAGGTATTTTTTGTTGCAGTTGTCATTGTTGTTTAGCTGGCCGGGTGTATGTGGTTGGCACCGTAACCACTGTGCTATGGACACCGAGCCAACTTACTTTTTTTCATAAAGCTTTTTGACTCAGCACTAATACACAGAGATCTATCAAGTTATTTTAAAATTTCTCACGGTAGCTCATAATGTAGAAATATCATTTATTTAACCAAAAGTGAATCAAAGACATTTAGGTCATCTTTATTTTTTTCTCACCATGACAACCCTATATCTTTGTATATGTGTGAGGGTATTTTTGTAAGATGATACCTAGCAAGAGAGTTATCAGAAGGCATGCTTACTTAAAATTTTGACAGACGCTGGGCGGCACCTGTGGCTCAGTGAGCAGGGCGCCGGCCCCATATACCGAGGGTGGTGGGTTCAAAGCCCTGGCCAAACTGCAACAAAAAAATAGCCAGACTGGTGGCGCCTGTGGCTCAAGGAGTAGGGCATCAGTCCCATATGCCGGAGGTGGTGGGTTCAAACCCAGCCCCGGCCAAAAACCACACAAAAAAAAAATAGCCAGGCATTGTGGCGGGCGCCTGTAGTCCCAGCTACTCGGGAGGCTGAGGCAGGAGAATCGCTTAAGCCCAGGAGTTGGAGGTTGCTGTGAGCTGTGTGACACCACGGCACTCTACCGAGGGCAATAAAGTGAAACTCTGTCTCTACAAAAAAAAAAAAATTTTGATAGATGCTGCCAAATTGTTCTCCAAAAAAGACTACCCTGATGTGAGCTTCTCCCATTTCCCCACACTTTAGCCAGCGCTAGATATTATCAGCCTTCTTAATGTCTCTGGTCTGATGGGTGAAAATCAACTCTAATTTTTCAAAATTATCTTTTGAATGAATGTTTATTTCTGTGTGAAATTCAGAGGTTCTTTATGTTTTGAAGGGAATACCTGAGATTTTTTTTTTTTTTTTTTGTAGAGACAGAGTCTCACTTTATGGCCCTTGGTAGAGTGCCGTGGCCTCACACAGCTCACAGCAACCTCCAACTCCTGGGCCTCAGTGATTCTCTTGCCTCAGCCTCCCGAGTAGCTGGGACTACAGGTGCCCGCCACAACGCCCGGCCATTTCTTGGCTGCAGTTTGGCCGGGGTCGGGTTAGAACCCGTCACCCTCGGTATATGGGGCCGGCGCCCTACCCACTGAGCCACAGGCGCCGCCCGGAATACCTGAGATTTTAAAAGGATGCTTAGGAATCTCAAACGTGTCTGTTAATTATCCATTCCAGAAAGTTCCCTTGCATTTTGAGAGACTGTCAAATTGTCTTGTCTTTGGAGAGATTAGAGCTGCTCTTTCTACAACATCTGAAGGTTAAATTTGGAAGCAGCATTCACATATTATTATTATTTTTTCCCAAGCCACCTTTCAGAATTAAACCCTGCCTTTCAGTTTAGCTGAGTGTCTAGGGGAGTGGTAGGATGAGAGCTGAAAGTAATGAGGTTGGTATATATGTGGGTTTACAGCATCAGCCCCATTTCTCTCCACTTGATTCAATATAGAGAAAGAACCCAGTCCTTCCCACATTCCTCTCTGTAAAGAGAATTAAACACATACACAGCAGAACAGCCCTTCAGAAGCAAAGGGCTCGAAGCTTTAGGGGCACAAGGAGGGGAAAGGTAGGAAGTAACTTTTTCAAGAGCTGTCGGGCTGCCAGCCACTCTGCTGGCTACCCTTGCTAATCTCCTCTATTCTTGGTTCTGGAATACCAATCCCTCACCTCAGACTTGCTACCTTGATAATGTATTCCTGTGAACGATGATTTCATCTGTTCCCCTCAGTCCTGAAAAGAAGATGTTACCATTTCTATTTTACAGTTGGAGGAACAGACTCAGGCTCAGATCAAGTGCCTGCATTGGGATCCTGGCTCTGTCATTTATGAGCTGTGAGAACTTGGGCAAGTTATTGCCCTCCCTGTGCTGTATCCTCATCTGTACAATGAGGATAACTTAAATGCACAGATGTCATAGATTCTTCCAGAGACATCATATGGAAAGCTGTACCTGGCATCCTATAAACCTCTGTTAGTAGTGTTACCTGGTTCTTTTTTGATGAGTCTCAGAAAATTGTTCATTCGTAAAAAGGGAATAATACTTCTCTTTTTATTTTTTTTTTATTATTATTTTTTTTTGTAGAGACAGAGTCTCACTGTACTGCCCTCGGGTAGAGTGCCGTGGCGTCACACGGCTCACAGCAACCTCTTAACTCTTGGGCTTACGCGATTCTCTTGCCTCAGCCTCCCCAGCAGCTGGGACTACAGGCGCCCACCACAACGCCCAGCTATTTTTTTTTTGTTGCAGTTTGGCCGGGGCTGGGTTTGAACCTGCCACCCTCGGCATATGGGGCCGGCACCCTACTCACTGAGCCACAGGTGCCGCCCAATACTTCTCTTTTTAAAGGCTGTGGTGAAGTTTTTCATTTTGTTTTTTAGAGACAGGGTCTTGCTGTGTTGTCCAGGCTGGAGTGTGGTGGGTGGCACAATCATAGGTCTCTGTAGCCTCCAACTCCTGCCTCACCCTTCTGAGTATCTGGTCCTCTAAACAGAAACTAAACAAAGATACAAAGGACTTAAATGTGACTCTAGAACAAATGGGATTAATAGACATACACAGAACACACCATCCCAAAGCTAAAGAATATACATTTTTCTCCTCAGCCCAAGGTATGTACTCCAAAATAGACCACATCCTATGATACAAATCAAACCTTAGCAAAATTAAAAGAAGAGAAATTATACCTTGTATCTTCTCAGACCACAAGGCATTAAAGGTGGAACCGAACTCCAACAAAAACGTTCATCCCTACACAAAGACTTGGAAATTAAACAACCTTATGCTGAAAGATAGTTGGGTTCAGGAAGAGATAAAAGAAGAATACCTCTTTGGGATACAGCAAAATCAGTCTTAAGAGGGAAATTTATCACATTAGATGCCTACATTAGAAAAACAGAAAGAGAGCGCATCAACAAACTCATGAATCATCTTATGGAACTGGAAAAAGAAGAACAATCTAATCCCAAACCCAGTAGAATAAAAGAAATAAACAAAATTACATCAGAGATTAATGAAATGGAAAACAAAAGAATCATTCAGAAAATTAGCGAAACCCTTCTGAGTATCTGGGATTACAGGTGTGCACCACCATACCTCATTAACTTTTTTAAAGGTTTTTTTATTTTTTTTTTTTAATTTGGCCGGGGCTGGGTTTGAACCCGCCACCTCCGGCATATGGGACCGGCGCCCTACCCGCTGAGCCACAGGCACTGCCCAGCTTTTTAATTTTTTTAGAGATGGGGTCTCTCTATTTTGCCCAGGCTGATCTTGAACTCCTAAGCTTGACTGATTCTCCCACTTCAGCTTCCTAAAGTGCTGGGATTACAGGCCACTGCACCCAGTCTGTGGTGAAGATTAATTGAAAAATTATTTACATGCTGTGCCCAACGCTTAGGAACACTAGAAGGGGACGTGGTTCTTGTCACCTTCCTGGCCTCGTCTGCTTCACTGAGTGACCTCAGGCCCTTCTCTGATTGATGGAAATGGTCAGAAGTGCGTGGTCAGCCCAACGAGGGGAGGTGAATTCCAAGATTCTGGAGGGTGGCAGCGTTAACGGAGGATACTCTCTGTATCTCTCCTTAAGTCTGGGATCAATTCTGCAACAACCCAATGGGCTTTTCAGCAACAGTCCTGATTTTTGTGCCCTCATCTGTTTCCCCACACCACTAACTACAGTCAGGCCCCGCTCTTCTTCAGCTACCCCCTGCCTAATCACCCCTGGCCCCTTGCAGAGTCCATCTCATACCCTTCTTCTGGTGTTTTCCCCAAATCACACACAAGTGTAAGTGAACCTTTTGATTCAACAACCAATGTGTCAAATACTTGACTTTTATTGAGCACTTACTATGCACGCAGTACCATGCTAAACACTTTTGAGGCATCATTTCCTATGCTCTGGACAACATAGCTCTGGGCATCCTGTCAGTATGCCCCTTCCACAGACCAGCAGAGAAGGAAAGGAGCAGAATTATGAGTACACTGACATTCTCACAAAGTTCTGCAAGGAAAGGAACAGCACCGTCTTAAATTTTATTTATTTATTTATTTATTTATTTATTGAGATAGAGTCTTACTCTGTCACCCTGGGTAGACTGCTGTGGCATCATAGCTCACAGCAACCTCAAACTCTGAGGCTTGAGCAATCCTCTTCCCTCAGTCTCCCAAGTTGCTGGGACTACAGGCACCTACCACAACACCTGGCTTGTTTTCCTTTTTTCTTTTCTTTCTTTTTTAAGCAGAGACAGGTCTTGCTCTTGCTCAGGTTGGTCTCTAACTCTTGAGCTCAAGCAATCATCTTGCCCATCTCAGAGTGCTAGGATTACAGTGTGAGCCACGTCGCCTGGCTCCATCTTAAATTATTTTATTCATTCAAGAAATACTTACTTTGTGTCTAGTGTGTGCAGGTGTCCATCCAGATCTTGAGGGGAAGAGTAGCAAACAAAAGGACAAGGGCAGAGGAGATGGACAAAACAAAATAAAATAACATCCTCAGGTAGGTGCTAAGAAAAACATACCAAAATGGGATAAGAAGATACAGCATGATGGCTCATTGCCTATAGCTCAGTGAGTAGGGTGCTGGCCACATACACACAGAGACTGGTGGGTTCAAGCCTGGCTTGGAACTGCTGAACAACAATGACAACTGCAACCAAAAATAGCCGGGCGTTGTGGCAGGCACCTGTAGTCCCAGCTTCTTGGGAGGCTGAGGCAAAAGAATTACTTAAGCCCAAGAGTTTGAGGTTGCTGTGAGCTGTGACACTATGGCACTCTACTGAGGGTGACATGGTGACACTCTGTAAGAAGAAGGAGGAGGAAAAGAGGAAGAAGAGGAGGAAGAGGAGGAAGGAGATGGAGGAAGAGGAGGAGAAGGAGAAGAAACAGCATGATGGAGAGTAGGGGACGGGGAACAGTGTCCGGGGATGTATGACAGCTGCTCAGAGAAATGATGGGCCCTGGGCCAGGTCTCTCAGGAAGAACTGAAATTGGGGAGAGCATGAAAACCCAGGTCCATGTGGTTCTTTCCTTTCTTCTTCTTTGCCGCAGTTCTTTCTAACAGAACCAATAATGGTTCCCACTTTCAAAGGAAATGGCTCCCGAGGGGCCTTGAAGAGTCAGGGGGAAGAATGTCGACTGGGCCTGGCGCATTGGCTCACACCTGTAATCCCAGCACTTGGGAGGCTGAGGTGGGTCAGCTGCCTGAGATCACAGGTTTGAGACCAGCCTGAGCCAGAGCAAGACCTCGTCTCTAAAAATAGCCAGGTGTTGTGGCAGGCACCTGTAGTCCCAGCTACTCAGGAGGCTGAGGCAAGAGAGTTTGAGCTTCCGCGATTCTCCTGCCTCGGCCTCCTGAGCAGCTGGGACTACAGGCGTCCACCACAACGCCCTGGGCTCTTGAACCCAGGAGTTTGAGGTTGCTGTGAGTGCTGACACCATGGCACTCTACCAAGGGTGATAAGTGAGACTCCATGTCAAAAAAAAGAAAAAAAAAGAATGTTGACTATTTGGGACAGCAGCAGTTTCGTTCCATCAGTTACCCCTAGAGGTCAAAGGCTTGCAGTGTGGGGCCAGGGAGCACCTGTCCAGGGACTCTTGCCCTTGTGCTTCATACTAATGGTTTGGGAGGACAAACTGGCCTCAGCTGATAATATTGTATCCTGGAAAGAGCAGCTATCCCAAGATTCTGCTTGAGGTCTGCATAGAGCTGGGAAGTCCCTGGGGCAGAAACGCAGAATTCTTCCCAAGGTTGAACATTGCTCATTTGTTTTTGTTTTTTAAGAACTTGTAATCTCCCAAGGGTTCCTTAGCTTGGCGGGTATCAGGCCAATACATACAGCCAAGTAAGTCACTTGTTACTTGACACAGTGAGGATCACACCAGGGGTAGTTCCCAAAGCAGTGTGTCCCCAAACAGACGGCAGTGAGGCATCATCTGACTGGAGCTTGCAATGAGGTGATTCCAGGAGGCAGGATCCAGTCGGATCATGATGATGATGATGATGATGCCAGGCCTTCACCTGATTGGGTCCTGCACCCTGCCATGTAGTGTCTGCTTCCTAGTTCTGTTGTATGTCCTGGCTCCCCGTCTAAGCATTTAGGTTCAGCCCATAGTTGCACGCTTGGTTCATCTGGGCATGCTCAGAGTTCTTGATCTCCAACCCGAGGATCTCTGGCAACTGAAAAACTTTACACAACTTTGTTACATAAAAGCTGAGCCAAGGGTGGCGCCTGTGGCTCAGTGAGTAGGGCGCCGGTCCCATATACCGAGGGTGGTGGGTTCAAACCCGGCCCTGGCTGAACTGCAACAAAAAAATAGCCGGGCGCTGTGGCGGACGCCTGTAGTCCCAGCTGCTCGGGAGGCCGAGGCAGGAGAATCGCGGAAGCCCAAGAGCTGGAGGTTGTTGTGAGTCCTGTGACAACATGGCACTCTACCGAGGGTGGTAAAGTAAGACTCTGTCTCTACACAATAAAAAAAAAAAGCTGAGCCAAATTGGTCTGGTGAGACTACAAACTATGCAGCGGGAAGTCAAGGAAAATGTGTCCTACTTTTTGCAAATGACTAACTTTCCAGCCCTACCCCCAAGAAGTCACAGAGAGCCCAGAGGGAAGAAGTTACACCAAATCACAGACCATCGCTCCTCAGAAATTCCTTCTCCTGTGGAAAATCCTGGGAGTCTGGGTGTGGTGGCTCACACCTGTAACCCTAGCACTCTGGGAGACCTAGGATGGTGGATTGCTTGAGCTCAGGAGTTCAAGACCAGCCTGAGCAAGGCAGACCTCATCTCTACTAAAAATAGAAAAATTTTAAAAAGATAGAGAGAGGAAGGAAGGGAGGGAGGAAAGGAGGGAGGGAAGGAAGGGTTAGCTAAGTGTGGTGGGCACCTGTAAGTCCCAGCTACTCAGGAAACTGAGGCAGGAGGATCGCTTGAGCCAGGAGTTTGAGGTTGCTGTGAGCTAGGCTGAGGCCATGGCACTCTAGCCTAGGTGATAAAGCAAGACTCTTTCTTAAAAAAAAAAAAAAAAAATCCTGGTAGTCTGGTGATGATGGAGGAGGTAAGGGATGTTCAAATTTAACATCCAAGGAGTGCCTCCTGTAGGCCAGACCCAGTGGTAGGTATTGCCATATCTTGTTTCATTTGTTTCTCACAATAACCCAGGGAAGTAGACACTAACATACCCATTTCACAGATAAGCAAACTGTGGCTGGAGAGGTGCCATGCCTGTCTAAATTCATACAGTGGGGGAGCAGTGGAGCTGGGATTTTCTTCCAGTCCTGTCTAACTCCCAGGCCTAGCCTCTTCTTTCTCTGACACCTTAATACCCCTCCTTATTCCCCAATTTTGCTTTCAGTGGTTTCAGTTACTGAAGGTCAACTGTGGTCTGAAAATAGTTTTTTTTTTTTTTTTTTAATTGGGACAGAGTCTCACTCTGGCACCCTGACTAGAGTGCTGTGACATTATAGCTCACAGCAACCTCAAGTTCTTGAGCTCAAGTGATTCTCTTGCCTCAGTTTTTCCATTTTTAGTAGAGACAGGGTCTGGCTATTGCTCAGGCTGGTCTCAAACTCCTGAGCTCAAGCAATCTTCCTGCCTCAGTCTCCCAGAGTGCCAGTGATCCACTGTGCCTGGCCATGGTCTGAAAATATTAAATGGAAAATCCCCAGAAATAAGCAATTTGTAAGTTTTAAATTGCCCGATCTTCTGGGTAGTGTGATAAAATCTCACACCATCCTGCTTGGGACCGGAATCATCACCTCATCCAACATTTTCACACTGTACGTGCTACCCGCTGACCAGCCCCTTAGTGGTCATCTTGGTTATCAAATTGAAGTAAACATAGTATATAAAGGGTTTGGTACTACGGCAGCGCCTGTGGCTCAAGGAGTAGGGTGCAGCCCCATATGCTGGGTGGGGTTGGTGGGTTCAAACCCGGCCCCACCCAAAAACTGAAAAAAAAAAAAAAAAGTTTGGTACTATCCACAGTTTCACACATCCACTGAAGGTCTTAGACGGTATTCCCCTGGGATAAGGGGAAACCACTATATCTCCCTTCTATTTTTCCAGTCCTATCTATGTTATTCCTCTCTCCAACTCTGCAAGAAAGATATTCTGTACTCATTTTATGGACGACGATACTAAGGCTCAGGGAGGTAAAATACTGGAATTTGAACTCAGGCCCATTGACTTTCCAATATACCCCTGAAGCCTCAGGGAAGACTGCTGGAGTTGTGGGAGGGGTGGGGTTTATCTTTTGTTGTTGTTGTTGCAGTTTGGCCGGGGCTGGGTTTGAACCCACCACCCTCGGCATATGGGGCCGGCGCCCTATTCACTGAGCCACAGGCAACACCCAGTTTATTTTTGTTTTTATTTTTTTTTGAGTTGTGAAAAAAAAGTATGTCTTTCTTTTTTTTTTTTTGCAGTTTTTGGCCAGGGCTGGGTTTAAACCCACCACCTCCGGCATATGGGGCCAGCGCCCTACTCCGTTGAGCCACAGGAGCTGCCCCTGAAGTATGTTTTTCTTTAAAACACACTCAAACAGGGCGGCGCCTGTGGCTCAGTCGGTAAGGCGCCGGCCCCATATACAGAGGGTGGCGGGTTCAAACCCGGCCCCGGCTGAACTGCAACCAAAAAATAGCCGGGCGTTGTGGCGGGCGCCTGTAGTCCCAGCTACTTGGGAGGCTGAGGCAAGAGAATCGCTTAAGCCCAGGAGTTGGAGGTTGCTGTGAGCTGTGTGAGGCCACGGCACTCTACCGAGGGCCATAAAGTGAGACTCTGTCTCTACAAAACAAACAAACAAAAAAAAAACACACTCAAACAAGCCAGTGTTTGAGGCCAGGAGTTGAAGACCAGCCTGGACATAGCAAGACCCACCTCTACAAAAAATAATTACCTGGGTGTGGTGGCAACTGTCTGTAGTCCCAGCTACTCAGAAGACTGAGGCAGGAGGATCACTTGAGTCCAGGGGTTTGACATTGCAAGGAGCTATGATGATACCATTGCACTCCAGCCCCTGAGCAACAGAGGGAGACCCTGTCTCCAAAACTAAATAATAAATAAAAAGCAACAGAAAAGATTCATCAATGATACATGTTAAAGTGACAAAGATTCTCTACTCAACCATAATTCAAAATTTAGCCAGGTCTCCATGCCTCTGAACTTTCTCCCAGGCCCATCTGTGTACTTCCTTGTAAAAATTCCCGTTTAGCAAAGAACCTGCTAAGTCAGTTTAACAAGAATCTCCCATTCTCAGTATCTGATCACCCTGTGATCCCTCATCCTCCACCATCCCCCAGGTGGTGTCTGGTCACCCTGGCCTGCCTTCAGCAAGAATCCTGTTAAGTTGGGTTAGCCAGAATCCCAGCCCACTCCCCCATACCCCTAATGTTTTCTCTTAGTGAGTTTTCATCCACTATCCCCACCCTTCTCCTTGGCTACGAACCCACACTTGCTCTTGCTGTATTCAGAGTTAAGTCCAATCTCTCTCCCCCACCGCAAAATCCCACTGCAGTGGTCCCTAAACCTATCTAGATGGTCCTGAATAAAGTAAGCCCCACCGTGCTTTAGTAAGTGTCATTGAATGACTTTGGCAGTGTGGGTGAGAACAACTGGGAAGAGCAAACTTTGCCTGTTTCCTTGGCTGGTTTAAACATTTTAAATTCGGACTGTGGGATCTAAAACTTTCCCAAGTTCCTGCAGGGAAAGATTCTTGTCTTGGGTCAGACCAAAAGACCCCTGTGAGCTGAACTTCTTTGCTGCTTCTTAAACCTACAGTAGTTGGATGTGCATTGAGAAAGGCCCCTCCCTCCCTCTCAGCCACCAGCCTCAGTCCTGACGTCCCCTAGGATTTCTATTCCCTACAAGAGGCAATCAAGCTCTTAATTAAATTCTCTTGGTAGAAGTCAAGCCTGAGGAAAACAAACAGAAAAACCTCTCCTGCAAGACCTGCCTCTTGCCAGCTGGGAGACTCACTGGAGATACTATCGCTGCCTGCTCTGGGCGTTCAGCTCTCACTGCTCCCGGGGAATTTCCTGTTGGCTCCTTCCCCGGCTCAGCCCCACCCCGTCTGGCCCAGAGGAAATTGCAATGGGAGGTACACGGATGTTATCAGAAGTCTCCTTGTGTGTTCCACTTAGGAGTGAGTCAAAGGAGAGAGAGGTAGAGGCTTTCAAAAGACAGGGAACGTAGCGGGAGGTGCTGAGATATGGGCCCAGGGACCACCTGGACACTTGTCCCTAAGGACAGCAGACACATGATCACATGCATTCTCCCACCACAGGTGACTCCTGTTCTCTCCTGGCTACACTCAAAGGGACACAGGAACTATGGGGTGCTGGAAAGAGCACTAGACTGGGAACCAGAAAGCCCTGGGTCTACTCCAAATCTGTTACTAGCTCCCTCTATGGCTGGTCAATAGTAATCAGAGCAAAATATATATAATGGGATTGTGTGCTAAGTGTAATATTAAACCCCACACAGGGATGATCTCATTGAATTCTCACACCTCTGTCCCTCTTTTCCAGACAAGAAAACAGAGGCTCAGAGAGGTTAAGTAACCAGCTCAAAGTCACACAGCTGGTAGAACCAAGAATCAAACCAAGAAGTCTGGCTCCAGAGCCCAAGCTCCCACTCATATTCCCAGTTAGTTCCTCTTTCTAGAGCTCAGTTTCCCTATATATAAACTAACAAAATTGGTACACTTGAACTCGAAAGACCCTTTCAGCTCTGATAATCTGTGCTTTATTCAACATTCACTGTACTGCCAGGCCCCGGGCTGGAAATACAAAGACAAGTAAGGCTTCATCTCTGTCCTCAGGTTATAAACTACTTTTTTTTTTTTTGTGGTTTTTTGGCCAGGGCTGGGTTTGAACCCGCCACCTCCGGCATATGGGACGGGCGCCCTACTCCTTGAGCCACAGGCGCCGCCCAGGTTATAAACTTCTTAAAAATGGAAATCCCATCTTAGTTATCCTTGCTGGCTCTGCCTCATTTAATACAGCAATGTGTAAAGAGGAGGCACTCAAATTATTTGTTGACAGGACACCTGATGCATGGGTAGTCATATATAATTGAGGTCCCATCCTGCCACTACTCTTGCAAGAGAGAGTCACTTACCTCCTGGGTCTGCTCCATCTGTAGAGCAGAAATACACAATGGCACTTTCCTCATAGGGTTACAGAGATGGTAATGAATGTTAAGCCCTTAGTGCTTGGTGCAAAATACCTGCTCAGTGGATACTGGATGCTGTTCTTGATACAGTCTCCACCCTCCACCCTACCCTGTCACCTGCTGGTGAGGGGCTTTGCTGTACCCTCTTTGTCCGGCCCAGATAAAGGCTGTGAATCTATTTCTACTGCGAGGGGCAGGAAGCAAACTTGCCCAACCAGATCCTGAGCCATGAGGAAGGCAGAAGAGTGAGAAGCCTGGCCTGGGCTTCTGGTTTCCCGAGAGGCCCTCCCCTGGATTCTGATTCCTATGCAGTCCCTGCTCCTCCCTGGCGCAGATGTCCCTTCTGTCTAGACAGCTCTCCCCTGCAGAAACTGCAAACCACAGACTGATGATGGGGCTTCCCCCAGATACTCATCCCTAGATACACAATTTATTCAACCTTCTTCAGAATAGGACAAGCCCTGCTCCCACCTCTGAAGCAGAGGGGACTGTGAAATAGGAGTAGCTGGGTGGCTTCCTCCATTAATTCATCTATCCATCTATCTATCCATCTTCTATCTTTGGTTGAATGCTTACAATGTGTCAGATCCAGTGCTAGGCATTGGGCATACCTTGGTGAATAAGACAAAACCCCTAGCCTCTAGAAACTCCTAATATTGGAAAAGATGGACACAAAATAATTGAGAAAGGTATGTATCCCGAATACAATTATAGCAATAGGGAACCCTCAGGGACAGCCTGCTGTGTACCGGGTACGTGCTACATTCCGTAGATGCATGATTTCAACTGGGCCCTCGTCATAAAGCTAGGAGGCAGGTATTGTTAACTGTAATCATTTTACAGATGAGCAAACCAATGCTCACAGATCTTAGATAACTTGTGCAGGGTTGCACAGCTACTGAGCAGTGAGGTCAAGATTCAAACCCAGTTTGATCACTCAGTTTATGTGCTCTTAATCCCAACTCTGCCTTTTGACCTCCAAAGAGGAAACCACACTTCCATTCTGGAGGAATGGGAAGGACCCCACAGAGAAGGGGATTTTCCAATCTAACCCTGAATTAAGAGATGAGTCGTGGTAGGACAAGGAGGTAGGAAAGAGTCTGGAAATGAGGGGATTCTGACCCACAGAAATGTAGATCAGAACTTTCCAGATGTCGGGCGGCGCCTGTGGCTCAGTCGGTAGGGCGCTGGCCCCCTATACCGAGGGTGGCGGGTTCAAACCCGGCCCCGGCTGAACTGCAACCAAAAAATAGCCAGGCGTTGTGGCGGGCGCCTGTAGTCCCAGCTACTCAGGAGGCTGAGGCAAGAGAATCGCTTAAGCCCAGGAGTTGGAGGTTGCTGTGAGCTGTGTGAGGCCACGGCACTCTACCGAGGGCCATAAAGTGAGACTCTGTCTCTACAAAAAAAAAAAACAACTTTCCAGATGCAAGGAAAAGCGTCTGAACAGGTGGGAACAGATTGAGAAGGACCAGGAATGCCAACATTAGGGAGAGTTGGGAGCTCTTCAGGAGGGAGTAGAGAGGAACTGGAGGTGTCTGGTCAGGGGACCTGAGCCACACTTTTTTATTTATTTATTTATTATTATTTTTTTTTTTTTGTAGAGACAGAGTCTCACCGTACCGCCCTCGGGTAGACTGCCATGGCGTCACACAGCTCACAGCAACCTCTAACTCTTGGGCTTATGCGATTCTCTTACCTCAGCCTCCCGAGCAGCTGGGACTACAGGGGCCTGCCACAACGCCCAGCTATTTTTCTGTTGCAGTTTGGCCGGGGCTGGGTCCGAACCCGCCACCCTCAGCATATGGGGCCGGCGCCCTGCACACTGAGCCACAGGCGCCGCCCTTATTTATTTATTTTATTTATTTATTATTTTTTTTTTTTTGCGGTTTTTGGCTAGGCTGGGTTTGAACCCACCACCTCTGGCATATGGGGCCGGCACCCTACTCCTTTGAGCCACAGGTGCTGCCCTGAGCCACACCTTTAAGAAGACCGCTATGGTGAGGCAAGGAGGAGGCTTGGAAGGGGCAGAAAGCTGACCAGAGAATGGCCCCAGGCTTTTAAAAAGAAATCATGGTGGCGGTGATGGGGACTGTGATGGTCCAGCTGGTAATGAGCATCAGAGTTCAAAGCATCAAGGATTGACCGTCTGTCCTGTCCAATGATACCATTCCCCTGCTCAAAGCCCTTTCCTGGCTCCCGTGACCCCAAGGATAAAGCCCAGGCTCCTTTGGCTGACATTCAGGGCTTTTCACAAGCTCACCCCTTCCTGCTCCTCTAGGCTCATCTCAGCCACTCTCCACAGTTCAAGCAATACCTGGAGACTTGAGTGTCCTTGACCGAATTCTCTGTATCCTTTGCGCCTGTGCATAAACCAACCTTCTCCTCTGGATCCTCCCTGCTTCCCTTGCCCCTTCATTGCTGAGATGCCTCCTACTCATCCTTTAAGACTCAGCCCAGGGCTTGTCCTTGCCACATGCCTTCCTTGTCCTGTCAAAGGTAGGGCCTGAGAAGCTGAAGTGCACCCTCTCCAGTAGCCCCAGCCTTTTCCTTCAACCAGCCCGCTAATGTCATTTACCATCTCCACTGCTCTAATTATGAACTGTTGTAAGCAGATGTTTTATTGGACAGCACTGAGGTGCTGCAGGCATTTTTGCCCCTCCCTCCTGCCCCTCTGCTCCTCATCAGGGCAGCTTCTGGGGCTGTCAGGGTCTTTTTGTTGAGGACACACCCAGGGATGTGTCTATATTTACTCTGCTATATGGATTTTTCAACTGTAAGATCTTAGGCAAGGGCCTCGGCGGCAGCTGCAAATGCTTGAGTTGTGTGGACAGGACCTTTTCCTCCTCCATGACCGTTCAACTCGCAGCATCAGCAGCAGTGCCTATTTTGGGAAATGCCTACATTTGGCATTGCTCATTCTTCCTATTTCCTATTTGAGAAAAGAGCCCAGGGCCTGAGTAGGGTAGAGAAGGCCGAGGTGTGGCTGCCGATAACTCCTATTTGCCAGTGATTTATTTGCTTGGGATTTGCACTAAGATAAAAAGAACTTTTGCATTATTAATGATCATTGATCACCACTTTCCAAAAGAGAGAGAGCTTGAGAGAGATGGAGGCTGCAGGCCGGTCACCAATGATAAACCAGGAGGGTGAGCGTGGAGAAAGGCGAGGACTGGGTTGGCAGAGAACTTGGTGGAGACAGAAGGACACAGAAGGACACTAAGATGAGCCACTGAGTTGTGGGTGTGCCAGATGTCACACAGCTGTGCAGGCTGTAAGTAAACCCGCGCCAGTGGGTGCTGCTGGCCTCTCTCTACACTCAAGACAACAGTGTTTCCAGGGACAGAGTGCCACTTTATAATGATGAACGAGTCAGTTCATAAAGAAGATATAATGATCCTCAGAGTAGATACAAAGGCTTCAAAGTACATGAAGAATCACTTTGATAGGCGGAATCCTTGAGCTCAGGAGTTCAAGATCAGCCTGAGCAAGAGAGAGACCCCCATCTCTAAAAACAGCAGGTCCTTGTGGCCGGCACCTGTAGTCCCAGCTACTTGGGAGGCTGAGACCAGAGACTCACTTGAGCCCAGCAGTTTGAGGTTGCTGTGAGCTATGGCATGACACTCTACCAAGGGCAACATAGTGAGACTCTGTCTCAAAAAAAAAAAAAAAAAATACATGAAGAACAGGAGACAAAACCCCAGTAGGACACAGAGGGCCAGATCCCCCCAAGCTGCAGGAAGCCAGGAGGGAAGATGTGACCAGAGTCCGCGCCTCTTCAGAGCACACACATTTCCCACCTATGTGCTCAAGTGTTGGCTCAGCCTGGTCCTCTGCAACCAAGGCGATTCATCTTAGCACCCCCACACCCGCTGGCACCTTGGGGGGAGCGCTGGCACTCAGAACCTGCTGTTTGAATAAGAGAGGAAGGGACTGACACTCCCACCTCATGTAGCCTGGACACTGCTGGCCTAAGACCTTCCCAGGGCCCCCTCCCTCCCCTCCTGCCTTGCTCCCTGTGTTCTGGGGAGGCCTCCCCTGACACCCTGTTCAGAGCCCCCACCCCCACTGTCTACCACTTCTTTCTATAAATATTTTATACCTTTTACTTATTAAATGAATCATGTCTGCCCCCAATAGAATGTAAACTCCATTGGGTCTACATCTGTTTTCTTCACTGCTAGTCCACCCTCCTCACCCCCCCCCCCCGAACATCCCTGACACATAGATCAATAAATATTTAACTGAAGAAAAAGAAATCCAACTACGGATGAACACAGGGGACACGGACGACAGGGAGAGGCTGGATTTCGGGGCATAGCCCAGTCCCCGCACACGCCGACCGCAGACCCAGCCCACCCGCTCTCTACAGGTGCGGACTGCAAAGCGCTAGCCCGGGGTCTTCTCACCGGCTCCCTCGGCGTCTGTCCACCCCCGGGCCAGGCCGGGCGGGGATGGAGGGGGCCGAGCCTCGCTCAGGCGGGCGGGGGGCCGAGTAGGGAGGGAGCCCGGCGGGGGAGGAGCTGGGGAGGGAGCGAGGAGGAGCGGCGGGCGCCGGCAGGGAGCGCAGAGAAGGCGCCGCAGGGCGCCGAGGGGGTGGAGGGAGGTGCAGGACCGTGAGGGCGAGGGCAGGGGAAGAGCCCGAGGCGGGCGGGAACTGGAGCTCGGCGTGGGGTGTGCGGGGTCCGCGGCGGGGACGGGTGGCCGCCGGCGGGGAGACGCGGTTCGAGGCTGCAGGATCCGGGAGGGCAAGCGGGCGCCCGCACCTGCGTGGCCAGGGCGCAGGTAAGCGCTGGAGCGGAGGGACGCCCCGGAGAGGGGGCGCGTCCGGGGAGGGCTGGGGCGGGATGCTCGCCCCTCCTAGATGCCCCGGGGGCTGGCCCGAGACGTCCGGCCTCTCTGCGCCTTCGGACGGGAAGGGCGCACGCCGGCAAGAGGGTCCCGGAGGAGCGTCCGGGGGTCGCCGTCCTGACCCCTGGGACGCAAGGGTGGGCCGAGGCAGCGCTCGGAGACGGCTGCGGGATCCTGGGCGCGCGTTCGGGGTGCCCCGCGAGCAAGCGAAGTCTGGCTAGGCGGGAAGCGCACCCCGCGGGGCCCGGGGCTGCGACGCCCCCCGTGTGGCCCCCGGGAGGCCGAAGGAAGCTGGGCGCTGCCCTCTGCTGGCGGGGTCGGGCGCTGCGCCGCAGCAGGGTCGCCCCTGCTGGAGGGGAGTTGAAGCAGCATCCAGCTGGGGAGACCCTACTTGGAGCTGCCCTGACTTGCTTTGTGACCTTGGGCAGGTCACTGCATCTTTCTGTGCCTCAGTTTTGCACATCTATCAAATAGACCAGAATTCTCTCTCTGACTGCTCCGTGGGAATAAGCGAAATGCTGGAAAGATGATGTTTTATAAACTCTAAAATTCTGTAGAAATCCTAGTTCATCACATAATGTCAGAACTGGAAGAGCACTAAGAAATCTGCTTTATTGCAAATGGGGAGAGTGGGGAATAAACTTGCCCAAGGTCACACTACTTATAAGAGAATATAAAACTAAAGTTCTCTAGGTCATCTGGGGAAGTTCAAGGATTGAGAGCAGGGGCTAATGCTGGCTGCATTAACAAACTGGCTTTGGCCATGTATGAGCTGTGTAACTTAAGGAAAGCCCTTAACTAATCTAAGCCTTGGTTTCCACCCATATGAAATGGGGATAACAATGCCCAACCCACAGGCTTACTGTACAAATCAAATGGGACCATTGCCCCAAACAAGAGTGCCATCTGTAGTGGCCACCATTGTTCTGAGTAGTAGCAGCAGCCTCTTCATCCCTTCCTTGGAATCCGTCTCCAGCATTTTCTAGCCAAGCACATTGTGGGTTTGTGCTGTCCTCTGGACCTTGCAGCCACTATCTGAGGTCTCAGCCCTCCTCTCAAGGGCATTAAAGGGCCCTTTAACAACAGCAAGCAAGGCCACTTGGGTGGCTGGGCCTTCTTCAGCCTTTGATCCTGCCCAGCTGGTGAGGGGAAGTGGGTGGGCTTTGTCATAGAGATATCCAGGAAGCCAGGACCTAGAGGGTAGCTTAGGAGGGAGGGGCCAGCTGGACACCACTGGCAGGGCCTAGAGCCTCCTCTTCTTCTGGCATCTGCAAGACCAGAAGTACAGAGGTGCTTCCTTAGAGTTTGTCAGTTACCTGGTGGATAAATAAGGAGGATAAATCAACTGGGTTGTCCCTTCTCTCCTAGGGCATAGATGGATGACTATTCTTTTTGTCAAGAGTGATACGACTATGAACAGAAATACAGATTCTCAGAGCTTGGAGTTCTCAGACATGAGAAGCCTCTTTCATTGCACGGATAGCTTCTAATCGCGGCCCACTGAGGGGCCAGGGTCTGCCCCAGGTTGGCAGTGTCCTCCAGGTAGCTGACACCATTCAGTCTTTAACTTCTTCCACAGCAGCAATTGCATTGCTGGCCACTCCCTTCTCTCCCTCCCCAGTCATTCTCTCCTCTTACACTTTTACATTTATCCTTCTTCATCTCTGTTGTTTTTATAGGTTCATCCTGCAAAAAGGTTTACAGCTACAGATGCTCTGTTCTCTCTGGCCTTCTTCTCATCTCATAGTAGACAGTCTCCCCGAGTGATCTCATCCACCCCGTTGGCTTTAGTTATCTATCACCTCTGTGCACATAATACATGAATTTATTTCCCCAACCCAGATTGTTCCTGCTGACCTATCCATTATCAGCCAGGCACTGTTCTAGGCCCTGAGGATAAAACCCTGAGCTACCAGGGCTTGGGGTGAGGGTGGGAGTGTGGAGAGATGAGTAATAGACAAGCAGCAGAAAGTATCAGGTGGGGTAAGTGCTAAAGTGGGTACAAACTGGGGTGATGCTGTGGTAGCAGAGTTCCTTTATGTTGCCTGGCCAAACCTTTACCAAAGGGGTGATCTTTAAGAGTGGCAGCTGGTAGGAGATGAAATCAGAGTGGTGCAGGAGTAGGACCTGCTTTATAGGCCTTGGCGAGGGTTCGGAATTTTATTCTGAGTGAGGTGGGAGACATTGGAAGATTTTAAAGTGGAGAGCCTGGGCAAGGTGGCTAATACCAGTAATCCTAGCATTCTGGGAGCTGAGGCAGGTGCATCCCTTGAGCTCACGAGTTCAAGACTAGTCTGAGTAAGAACTAGACTAGTTCTTCAGAATAGAAAAATTAGCTGGGTAGGGCAGCGCCTGTGGCTCAAAGGAATGGGGCACTGGCCCCATATGCCAGAGGTGGTGGGTTTAAACCCAGCCCTGGCCAAAAACTGCAAAAAAAAAAAAAAAAAAAATTAGCTGGGTATTGTGGCGGGCACATGTAGCCCTAGCTACCTAGGAGCCTGAGGCAGAAGGATTGCTTGAACCCAGGGTTTGAGGTTGCAGTAAGCTATGGTAATGTCACTGAACTCTAGCCAGGGCAATGGAACAAGATTGTCTCAATAAATAAATAAATATTTAAAATTAAAATGAATAAATAGTGGCAAGGAAATGCTATTATTTCTCCAGGGCCCATTTGAGCCTTGTAAAAGGAGTTATTCTATATCAGCAGTTCTCAACCTGTGGGTTGCGAGCCCTTTGGGGGTTGAATGACCTGTTCACAGGGTTACCTAAAACCATCCTGCATATCAGATATTTACATTACAATTCATAACAGTAGCAAAATTATAGTTATGAAGTAGCAACGAAAATAATTTTATGGTTGGGGGTCACCACAACATGTGGAACTGTATTAAAGGGTCAGGGCATTAGGAAGGTTGAGAACCACTGTTCTATATGGTTTGTGACCACAGTCAGGTACCAGACTGGGGAAGGAACAGGGAAATCTTTTTTTTTTTGTTTTTTTTTGCCGAGGCTAGGTTTGAACCTGCCACCTCTGGCATATGGGACTGGCGCCCTACTCCTTGAGCCATAGGTGCCGCCAGGAACAGGGAAATCTTTAAGGACTTCCAGCCATGGACAATAAGAGGCACAAAAAACCTGCAATCAGGAGAGGGTTTAAAGGAGAGAGTTTATGCATCTAGTTGACCAGGGAAGGCTTCCTAGAGGAAGTGGCTAGGAAAAAGGACTCAGAAAGCAGAAAGAGGATTGTAGTTCATATGTATGAAGGGGGAGTGGGAAAGATTGCTTTTCCAGGCAGAGGGAACAGCCTGAACTAAGACACAAATGCCCCAATATGTCCAGAGGAGAGGAGATTCCCAACGGGAGCGAGAGGTCAGGGAAGTTAAGTGCAAGGTCCTAGACTTGGCTATTTTCTTATTGTGAGCCTTGACCTACTGGTTCTTTTTTAGGAAATAACTACCCTGTTTCCCTGAAAATAAGACAGTGTCTTATTTTAAGGTGTGCTCCCAAAGATGCACTAGGTCTTATTTTCAGGGGACGTCTTATTGTTCCTGTAAGTAGGTCTTATTTTCGGAGGATGTCTTATTTTCGGGGAAACAGGGTAGTTAAGGGCTGGGAAAGAGGAGGAAGGAGAATTCAAGCATGTGGGCTGAGTGAGGAAGAATAGGATAGTGCCTGCGAGGGAAAGGCAGACGGGAAGGGCTGATGTGGGTGAGAAAATGGTGGCTCTATTGAGTTTGGGGCCCCTATGGGTCATCCAGGAGGGATGACCAAAGGACGTTGGGGGCTAGAGGTACAGAGAGGATAAAACTATCAGTATTTGTCTTTCATTCATCCTTTGAGTAAATCTTTATTGAACATCTGTAAGTATTAAATCCATAACATATAACTATGAACAAAACTGGGCCCCTGCTCCAGGAATGTGCTATTATGAGGGATGACAGGCCTGCCAGCATTGGGCTGCAGGCCGATGTGAGATGTGTATTATGAATCCTAAATGTGAGGCACTGGCTTGGCACAGAGGAGAGAGGCTGGCCCTGCTTGGGTGGAAGGAGTCAGACAAGTTTTCAGTAAAGAGGTGACAGTTAAACTTGGTTTTGAGGGTGAAGTTAGAAGTGGACAGGTGGGCTGGGCACCCATAGTACAGTGGTTACGGTGCCAGCCACATACACTGAGGGTGGTGGGTTTGAACCTGGCCTGGGCCAGCTAAAAACAACAATGACAACTGCAACAACAAAAAAAGCCAGGCGTTGTGGCAGGTGCCTGTAGTCCCAGCTACTTGGGAGATTGAGGCAATACAATCTCTTAAGCCTAAGAGTTTGAGGTTGCTGTGAGCTGTGATACCACAGCACTCTACCAAAGGCGACATAGTGAGACTCTGTCTCAACAAGAGAAAAAAAAAGAAATGCACAGGTGCAAGAGGGGAAGGGCACCCACACAGGGGGCTTCACAGCACGTATTTCAGCAGGCTCATAGGGTTGGCAAATGAGCCCATCCAGAGGAGTCCAGTGTGCTGCCTATGTAAGGTCAAAGAGGCAGGGAGGAAGGAGTGATCAGGTCCATCCCGAGGGCTAAGGGAAACCTCCAGAGAGGGTAGAGGAGATGAGTGGAAAGGCATTCCAGGAAGAAGGAATAGCCTGTGCAAAGACTCAGATGTGACAGAACCTGTGTTTGTGGGGGTAGAGGTCTCAGCCAAGAGGTGGGCTGGGGTTGGTGGCTTTGACTGAGTTCCAGGTAAATAAGAGGATGGGAGGAAAGGAGTGGGCTATGTGATCTCTGGATAAGTAAACAATAGGAAGTGAAGAAAAAGGAATTAGGGTGTAATGTAAGGAAGGGTTCTCTAAGCCTTAGTCCAATGGCACAGGCATCATTGGCCCCAACTGGTCTTCACTTGCTGATTCTGTTTGTCCTCTAGTGCTCAGCTTCAAAGCCACTCTCAGAGTACGATGTCAGGCTTTCAGCAGGCTACCTGTCCCTCTTACTTTCCCTTGGTTCTGTGCAAACCATGCTGTCATCATGTCTGTAGTCCTGGGTTCCAGGAATGTTTCCCCAGGGCCATTGTAAGTCCTCCTAAGAGCAAAGTTCACATCTGCATGGCTCATATCACCACATGGCAGGCTTTAAGTAAACAGTTATTGAATGGATAAGGAAATAGGCTCAGAGACATTCAGTAACTTGCCCAAGGTCACAGAGCTAGTACATGGCCTAGTTAGGAAAGAAGTTCAGCTACCTGACTCCATAGCTCTACCTAACTCCAAAGCCTGTGCTCTTAATCACGGCCATATTGTGCCTCCCAGCAGGGAAAGCAGATGGTGAGCAGCGGATTTGGATCCTGTAAACACTAACAAATTCAGTGTTTGATTTCTAGGAAATGAATTCCTGTTGTTAGTACCTTGTTTATCCAGTCTGGAGAATACGGCCTCTTCTCTGTCCTGAAAATGATTTGCTTTATCAGCTCAAAGTGCTCTCTGGGACCCAGATGTGCAGCATCTGGGGGAGAAGAGAGAAGGCACATTGGCCTCCCGAACAGGGAGAGGATGCAGTGCTACAGGCCTCTTACAGAGTGTGGTCAGCGCGCCAGTCTGCTCCCAGGGTTACTCCCCGGGCGTGGGAACCTCAGACAGGAGGTCAGAGGAGACTTGAAAATGCCAAATGCATGTGGCATGGAACAGGCACAAAAGCCTCTGGACAGGCTTGGCTCACGTCGCTCAATGGTTAGCACAGTGGTTCTCGACCTGTGGGTCGCGACCCACAGGAACTGTATTAAAGGGCCGCCAAGGCATTAGGAAGGTTGAGAACCATTGGGTTAGGGCACTAAGGTAGGCAGGTTAGAACCTGGCCCAGACCTGCTAAACAACGATGACAACTGCAACAAAAGAGTAGCCGGGTGTTATGGTGGGCGCCTGTAGTCCCAGCTACTTGGGAGGCTAAGGCAAAAGAATTGCTTTAGCCTAAGAGTTTGACGATGCTGTGAGCTGTGACGCCATGGCACTCTACCAAGGGTGACATAGTGAGACTCTGTCTCAAAAAAAAGCCTCTGGACACTTCAGTCCTTAATCTCAAATTCCTGCTATAAGCAGGGGGCCATGGAAGGTGTGCTGGTGGGAGTCTGAAGACTTGGTCTCTGCCTGCACTGGGTGAACTTGGGCACGTATCCTCTCTGAGTCCATCTACCTGTTAGCACCTTCAGGGAGTTGGACTAGGTGATTCCTGGGAGGAGTTCTGCCCTCTGACACTCTGAGATCCTTCTTAAATTCCGGGGCTGACATGTCTGTTATCATGTCTGGCTCTTCCTAGCACGATCCTTGGAGCTGCAGCCCCTGGGAGATTGTCAGAACTGTAAAACCTCAGGTCCTGCTCCAGACCTACAGAATCAAAATCTGCACTTTTACTTTTTTCTTTTTGGAGACAGAGTCTCAGTCTGTCTCCTTGGGTTGGGTGCTATGACATCATAATTCACAGCAACCTCAAACTCCTGGGCTCAAGAGATCCTCCTGCCTCACCCTCCCAAGTAGCTGCGACTAGAGGTGCCTGCCATAAGGCTCAGCTCGTTTTTCTACTTTTTTTTTTTTTTTAAGCAGAGATGGGGGTTTGCTCTTGCTCAGGCTGGTCTTGAACTCCTGAACTCAAGGGATCCACCTGCCTCAGCCCCCCAGAGTGCTAGGATTATAGGCGTGAGCCACATTGCCTAGCCAGAATCTGCATTTTTATTAAGGCCTCTAGATAGGGCCCTGTGCATTGCAGATGTGAAAGGTGCTGCAGTCACCACTTCCTGAGCTTTCCTTTGACTCTACTGAGCTCCCATCATCAGGCCTGGCAGAAAGGGGCCCCATTCAGCAAGAGTGATGGCGTCTAGCACATAACAGGAACCTACAGGCATGTGTGGGGTGAGTATCTGCAGAAATAAGAAGGGAGTGGCACTGACTTTACTCAGCAACTTTTATGAGTGGTGGAACATGGAATGGGGCAAACCTAGATTCGAATCCTAGAACCGCAGCTCTGGGGCCTTAGGCAAGGCATTTCTCTGAGCCTCAGTTTCCTCCCTTGGCAAACAAGAAGAATAATCATAGCATTGACTTCAGAGGGTTGTGGTCAGACTTAATGAGTTAATATAGGAGAAACTTAGAACAGAGTAAGTTCCCAGTAAATGTTAAATAAATAAACATCACTTCACCACTACCATCCATGCTACCCTAGCTCCTTCTCCCCAGCTTCCTGTCCTGTCCCCATCCACTCCTGGGAAATGCAAAGTTCCCTGAGGGCAGAGTCCCAAAGTGAGCCCTAGGAGGGAAATGTCACCTCTCCTCTTGAGAGCCAGTGGTTCTAAAGCAGCACAGTCCAATAGAAGTACAATGTGAGGGCTCTTCCTCTTCCCCTAAGCAGCCTGAGGTTCACTTGACCCAGAAAACCTCACAAAGTCATGCAATGGTCAAAAGATTTAAGTCTTCATGTTCACTTTAAGAAAACATGTGAGGCTGGGTGCAGTGGCTCTCCCCTGTAATTTTAGCACTCTGGGAGGCTGAGACAGGTGGATTGCCTCAGCCCAGGAGTTTGAGATCAGCCTGAGCAAAAGCGAGACCCCATCTCTACTAAAAATAGAAAAGCTAGTAGGGGCATTGTGACTGGCACCTGTAGTCCCAGCTACTCAGGAGGCTGAGGCAAAACGATCGCTTGAGCCCAGGAATTTGAGATTGCTGTGAGCCGTGATGCCATAGCGCTCTAGACAGGGCAACAGAGTGAGACTCTGTCTCAAAAATAAAGAACACACATGCACCTGCCCAGCCCTTCAGGGTATGCATATATGAAAAAACCACCAAGTATCTGAAAGATGTCATCTTAAAGATACAATGTGTACCCTTCTGACATTACTAATGGTGGAGTTGGTAGGTACGCCAAATTGTAGGGCCGGACACAGGGTTGGCCCAAAAAGAGTGCTGAGTTTTGTTTTTTGGCAGTTTTTGGCCAGGGCCAGGTTTGAACCCACCACCTCTGGTATATGGGACTGCCACCCTACTCCTTGAGCCACAGGTGCGGCCTTGAGTGCTGACTTTTTGCTGCTCATGCTTCAAAATGCAGAGAGTAGAGATGTAGATTCGCTGGTCACTGAGCATATCCAGGGGAACAAAGAACTGAAGGTGTGTCGCTGAACTTACAGAGCTCATGGTCAGATTGACCCATGCATGAGTTCCGCCTGCCGCATCAAGATGATCTTTACTGAAAAGGAACAAATTGTTCCAAAATGACAGGAGGGGGTTGCACCAAAGGAAAAGATATCCCAGAAGAAACTGAAGAAGCAAAAACTTATGGCACAGGAATATGGGCAACATAAAATAACTGCAGATAACAGTTAGGAAAAGAAAAGAAACCAAATGACCAATAGGTGTGATTTTTATTTTTATTTTATTTTATTTTTTGAGACAGTGTTTCACTTTGTCACCCTGATTAGAGTGTCGTGGCATCAAGCTCACAGTAACCTCAAACTCTTGGGCTTAAGCAATTCTCCCCCTCAGCCTCCCAAGTAGCTGGGGCTACAGGCGCCTGCCACAACGCCCAGCTATTTTTTGGTCGTAGTTATCATTGTTTGGCAGGCCTGGGCTGAGGTTTGAACCCACCAGCTCCGGTGTATGTGGCTAGCACCCTACCCGCTGAGCTACAGGCGCTGAGCCGAGAAGTTCTTTTAAAAAATCAGTGCCTGGTGGGCAGAGCCTGTGGCTCAGTGAGTAGGGCACTGGCCCCATATATTGAGGGTGGCAGGTTCAAACCCGGCCCCAGCCAAACTGCAACAAAAAAATAGCCGGGCGTTGTGGCGGGCGCCTGTAGTCCCAGCTACTTGGGAGGCTGAGGCAAGAGAATCACCTAAGCCCAGGAGGTGGAGGTTGCTGTGAGCTGTGACGCTATGGTACTCTACCGAGGGCGATAAAGTGAAACTCTGTCTCTACAAAAAAAAAAAAAAAAATCAGTGCCTCGGTTCTATACCCTAGGGCAGTGGTCTCCAAGCTTTTTGCCACCAGGAACCAGTTTCATGGAAGACAATTTTTCCAAGGACTAGGGGTGGGCAGGGTGATGGTTTCAGAGTGATTCAAGCACGTTACATCTCCACCTCAGGTCATCAGGCCTTAGATTCTCATAAGGAGTGCACAACCTGGATCCTTCACGTATGCAGTTTACAGTAGGGTTTTTGCTCCTATAAGAGTCTAATGCTGCCACTTACCTGACAGGAGACAGAGCTCAGGTAGTGATATGATGGATGGGAAGCGGCTGTAAATAGAGATGGAGCTTCTCTTGCTTGCCTTCACTCAGTTCCTACTGTGTGGCCTGATTCCTAACAGGCCATGGACTGGTACCATGGACTGGTCCATGGCCCAGGTGTTGGGGACTGCAGTCCTGGGGTGTGAGGCCTAGATATCTGTATTTATCATATATTTTTAGAGACAGAGTCTCACTTTATTGCCCTTAGTAGAGTGCTGTGCACAGCTCACAGCAACCTCCAGCTCTTGGGCTTAGCCAATTCTCTTGCCTCAGCCTCCCGAGTAGCTGGGACTACAGGTGCCCACCACAATGCCTGGCTATTTTTTTGTTGCAGTTTGTCTGGGGCCGGGTTTGAACCCTCCACCCTTGGTATATGGGGCCGGTGCCCTATTCACTGAGCCACAGATGCCGCCCCAGATTTTTATTTTTTATTATTTTTAGGGTGGGGGGGCCGGGGCTGGGTTTGAACCCGCCACCTCCAGCATATGGGGCTGGTGCCCTACTCCTTTGAGCCACAGGCACTGCCCCAGATTTATATTTTTTAAAGCTTCCCTGGGTGCTTCTGATGTTTACCAAGAGAATCTCTGATCTAATTCAACCACCTCATTTTCATTTTGGGGAAACATAGGCCCACAAGAGAAACAAACAGGCTCATTCAAGGTCACACAGTTAGTGGCAAGGGCGTCTCATGCCTGCTGTGTTCTCAGGGCCCTTTCTTCATCAGAACATGGAGCCTATCATAAATGTTTGTTGATCTCTTGCTGTGGGCCAGGTGTTAGGACTATCCAGGTGGATAAAAACATGTTCCTGTAATCAGGGAGCTCATGGTATCATGGCAGAGATGGTTTGATGTGGTGGACACTCAGGATAGGATACCTGAGCCAGGCTGGGTTGGGACAAGTTAGGGTAAGTTTCTTGGGGGGATGCTAGAGCCTAGGCAGCCAGAAAGCTGAAGAGAGGGCACTTTCCAGGCAGAGGATGCAGCAGGGACAAAGGATCAGAGGAGAAAATAGCACTGGAACCCGGGTTTGACAGGAGGGTGTTGGCGGAAAAACATTCAGGGCCCGGATGCGATGGCTCATGCCTGTAATCTTAGCCCTCTGGGAGGTGGGAGGATCCCTTGAGCTTGGGATTTCAAGACCAGCCTGAGCAAAAGTGAGATCCTGTCTCTACTAAAAATAGAAAAATTAGCTGGGCATTGTAGCAGGCACCTGTAGTCCTGGCTACTTGGGAGGCTGAGGCAGGAGGATTGCTTGAGCCCAGGAGTTTGACGTTGCTGTGAGCCAGGCTGACATGGCACTCTATCTAGCCTGGGGCAACAGAGTGAGACCCTGTCTCAAAAAAAAAAAATAGGCAGATGTGTGCTGCTGGAGTGTGAAGGTCACAGCCATTTATGTCAGGAGATGCTATTGGAGATGGAAGGAGAGACCAGCCATGAAGAGTTGAAGCTTGGAATCATCCCAGGTGCAGCAGGAGCTACTGGAGGATTTTAAGGGAGCAACACGATCAGACTTGTTGAAAGGAAGATTCTGGGCGTGATATAAGAGAATGGAGGCGGGCATGAGTGGAGGCTGGGAACCCATTTAGACCAAGGAGGATGGTTTCATGTCCTGCAACAAGACAGTAGTAGCAGCATACAGAGGGGAGAGGAGGAAGGCAGAGTCAGGTTTAGGCAGGAGAACTGGCAGAACTTAGCAATTCAGTGAAGGAGAGGACGCTTATCAGTGGACCATTGCTGTGTAACAAGCTACCCTCAAACTCAGTGGATTAAAACAACGACATTTATGACTACAACTCATGTGGTTGGCGGTTGGCGGATTTAACCGAAACTTGGCTGGGCATTTCTGCTCATCTTGGCTGTGCTCACACGAGCATCTGTGGGGTTGAGGGCTCTGTTCTAGGCTCGGTTTGGCTTCAGCAGGTGGGATGGAGCCGCTGTTGCTCCTTGTGCCTTCGTCTCCTCCCCCAGGGGCCAGTGGGCCAGTACAGGTATGTTCTTCTCATGACCATGGCAGAGTGCAAGAGGGGGCATGAATTTGAACTGGCTCATTGTCACTTGTGCCTCATTTGGAGGCACAAACTCTCTATGGAGAGTTTGGCCATAGCTAGTCCATGCAGAACCCAAAGTCTAGAATCCATGCTGAACCTGGAATCCAGGGAAGGTGCAGGCAGCAGGAGATAGAAGAAGCCCTGAGCTGAGCTCGGAGGGATTCTTAACTTGGCCGTGTGATTGCTGGCTGGTCTCCCACCTCTCTGGGCATCAGCAATTTCAGCTGATTGGATTGAATGAGATCATTTAAAAAGTCCCTTCTACCCCAGGGACGGTGGCTCATGCCCATAATCCTAGCCCTCTGGTAGACCCAGGTGGGTGGATTTCCTGAACTCAGTTTTTTTTTTTGTAGAGACAGAGTCTCACTTTATGGCCCTCGGTAGAGTGCCGTGGCCTCACCCACTCACAGCAACCTCCAACTCCTGGGCTTAAGCGATTCTCTTGCCTCAGCCTCCTGAGTAGCTGGGACTACAGGCGCCCGCCACAACGCCCGGCTATTTTTTGGTTGCAGTTTGGCTGGGGCCGGGTTTGAACCTGCCACCCTCGGTATATGAGGCCGGCGCCCTACCGACTGAGCCACAGGCGCCACCCCTGAACTCAGTTTTGAGACCAGCCTGAGCAAAGGGAGACCCCATGTTTACTAAAATAGAAAAACTAGGGCGGCGCCTTTGGCACAAGGAGTAGGGCGCCGGTCCCATATGCCGGAGGTGGCGGGTTCAAACCCAGCCCCGGCCAAAAAAAACCAAAAAAAAAAAAAAAAAAGAAAGAAAAACTAGCCAGGTGTTTGTTGTGGGTGCCTATAGTCAAAAGGATCTCTTGAACCCAAGAGTTTGAGGTTGCTGTGAGCTGTGATAATGCCATCGCACTCTACCTAGGGCGACTGAGTGAGACTCTTGTTTCCAAAAAAAAAAGTCCCTTCTAAATAATGTTTGTCAGAGAGGGACTGTTACTTATAACTAAGTATAATTTACAAAGTATTTTTAAATGATCTCATTCAATCTAATCAGCTGAAATATTATATACCTGGAGGGTTCCACCCACTCACTCAAACATAAAAGCCATGTGAGGTTGATACTTTCTTTTTTTTTTTTTTATTGTTGGGGATTCATTGAGGGTACAATAAGCCAGGTTATACTGATTGCAATTGTTAGGTAAAGTCCCTCTTGCAATCATGTCGTGAGGTTGATACTTTCATTGTCTCATTTTCAGCATGAAGCAACTGAGCTCAGGGAGGCTCAAGGATGTGTCCAAGGTCTCCCTGTGACCAGTGGAACTGGTGCCTAAGGCTCTTAGACACTTAAGCTGAGTTACATTTTTACAAAAGCAAAAGCAAAAATCAAAAGTGTGCAGCCTGATGAAAATTTCAGAGTGAACACACCCAGCTCAAGAATCAGAACATGACCTGCTCCCCCAAAGCCTCCTGGTGCTCTCCTGGTCACTGCAGCCCCGGCCCTCACAGGCGTTACACTAGCTTGACTTCCATCAGTGTTGTAGGCCAGTTTGGCCAGTTCTTGAACTTTATGAAGTTTGAATCACACATGATGTCTGGATTCTTCAGTTCAACATTACGGTCTGTGAGATTCCTCCGCCCAGTTGTGTGCAGCTGGGGTTCCTTCTCACTAATGTGTAGTATTCTACCACGTGAATATGCCTGCAGGAGTCATTCATTTTACTGTTGTTGTTTGTTCAGGTAGTGTCCAGTTTGGGGTTGTTATGAATAGTGCTGCTCTGAACAATTCTTGCATATACAAGGTCTGGCAGTTAAGTTTGCAAACTCATTCTAGAAAAAGTGCTACATACGTCATGTATGTACAGTCACCTTCGAAGTGTTCCGCCTGGAAGCTCTGCACTGATGCCAGCACCTGGAGCACCCTTCAAAGCAATTTTGGAAATCCTTTTCTGGAATGGCCATTAGACTGTCATTGTATTACCCTTGATGTCCTGAATGTCTTTCTTTCAGTATTTCTTTTACCTTTGGTTAAAAAAAAAAAGCAATTGGGAGCCAGATCTGGTGAGTAAGGCAGGTGTTCCAATACAGTTATTTGTTTACTGGCTAGAAACTCCCTCACAGATAGCACCATGCCGAGCTAGTACATTGTTGTGATGCAAGAGCCAGGAGTTGTTGGCCAAGATTTTCAGTTAAGATTTTCCTATTTCTCCATCAATGTTTATTTGGTCTGCTATGCTTCTCATAGTCAGATGACAATTTTGATGCATAATTTGGCAAATGTTTGCCATGCTTTCATCAGTTCTGCTCATCACTGGGCACCCTGACCTCTCTTCATCAGTGACACTTTCTCTCCCCTCAGAAAAACATTTAATCCATTTGTATTCTGCCATTTTCTTCATGACATTATTACCATAAATGTGGACTAGCATTTCTCTGATTTCATTTCTAGTCTTGCCAAGTTTAACAAGAAATTTACAGGGGCTGGGTGTGGTGGCTCACGCTTGTAATCTCAGCACTTGGGAGGCTGAGGCCAGTGAATTGACTGAGCTCATGGGCTCGACACTAGCCTGGACCAGAGGGAGACCTCATCTCTAAAAATAGCCAGAAATTGTGGCGGGCACCTGTAGTCCCAGCTACTTGAGAAGCTGAGGCAAGAAGATTGCTCAAGCCCCAAAATTTGAGGTTTCTGTGAGTTATCCACCATGGCACTCTACTGAGGGCAAGAAAATGAGACTCTTTCTCAAAAAAAAAAAAAAAAAGAAAGGAAATTTACAAATGTTTGTTCATTGCTCTAATTCAAGCTCCAACATTCTTGCAATGGCAAATGAAAACATGCAACAACAGTAATGAACACCACTCAGCAAAACAACACCAAACATTGACATGAACACAGTTGCAAGACACTGATATACCGAGGTTAGGAAACCTTACCAAGTTGTTTGTATGGTGCTGCCAATGTAAGGGCAGGTGGTAAGTTTGTAAACTTAATCGTCAGACTTGGTATCTTTTGGTGAATGTAGATACGTGTTTTTGCTGGGTGTATAGCTAGGAGTAGAAGTGCTGAGTCAGAGGTTTGGCTACCTTTTTATTTTCTACATTTTCCAGATTTTATGATTAGAGAAACTGAGGTACAAGACTGATTTTCTGGTGGCGCCTGTGGCTTAAAGCGGTAGGGTGCTGGCCCCATATGCCAGAGGTGGCAAAAACAGCCCTGGCCAAAAACTGCAAAAAAATTTAAAAAAGAAAAAAAAGACTGATTTTCTTACCTCAAGATACCAATTAGGTTTCAAAACTTGCACTCAGATAGAGTCACCCACACACAAACACATACACACTCATTCCCATGTTAAAACTTTCAGATTCTTCCCCCACATATATTATATCTAATCCTCATGACATCTCTGGGTGGAGGTATCAATACCCTGATCTTACAGAGGAGAAAAGTGACACTGTATGAGGTCCCATGCAGAAGAGAAAATGAGATGGAAAAACAGCTGTGGGTACATCTTATAAAATATAAAGCCCACTCCAGATTCGTGAAGAGTGATTTCCCCATCCAGGGCTCACTCATCTGTACCACATAGCTTTTAGAGAAAGAACAGACATAAATTCCTCTGTGGGGGATTTATTTGACTGCCACAAATCTTTTCTCACCGAACCTGGGTTTTTGTTCTTCAAAAGGATGAGATTGGCTTCTGAGGGCACATTAAACCCATACATCTTCTTTGTTTCTGGCAAGGTTTCATGACTCAGTGAATTAAAGACCCTTCAGAAAAGGGAGGCGACTGATCTTTCTGCAAGCTGGAGCAGCCTGGGGTAGGGAGCCTTTGTGAAGAGAGATAAAAAGAACACCTGCTGTATGCCAGCCACTGTGCCAATAGGCATGCTATCCCTATTTCAGTGAAGCCACATCACAATTTTGGGAGAAAGACGTTGTTAGCTCAAATTACAGATGAGGAGGAAGGGCCTAGGAGGTAAAAGGTAGTCTTAGATACCACAGTAGGGACATTTGATGGGAAGGAACTGAAAATCTTCTGTCTTATTACTATTTTCCAGGGCTTGCCTGGCACATGTGAACTGGCTCAAGCTGGAAAAATACGAGTTGGTACAAATGAAATTTCCTTAGTGGAAGGTCACTCATGGACGTCCAGGGATAGGAAGGAGTATTTCTAAATCTGTAAGTCTCCCTCCTTCTCTTCTGGGGCAGATGGTCCCTCTCTCTGTTTCTTTCTCTGCCCCACTTTCCTGCCTCTCTCTGCAGACCTGTTTTCTTTGTTTACCTTTAGCTTTTCTGTCCCCCCCAAACCTTCCCTGGCTTTGGTCTTGGCTGTGGCCTTGGCCTTCAGGGTGTTTCTCCTCTATTTTCTTCTTTTTTTTTTTTTTTGTAGGGACAGATTGTCACTTTATGCCCTTCGGGTAGAGTGCTATGGCATCACACAGCTCACAGCAACTTCCAACTCCTGGGCTTAAGCGATTCTCTTGCCTCAGCCTCCCGAGTAGCTGGGACGACAAGAGCCCGCCACCATGCCCAAGTATTTTTTGGTTGCAGTTCAGCCGGGGCCGGGTTTGAACCCGCCACCCTCGGTATGTGGGGCCGGCGCCTTACCAACTGAGCCACAGGCGCCGCCCTCTCCTCTATTTTCTATCTAGCCAGCTGTTCACAGTCTTTAGCCTAAATTCCCATGAGATCATTTGACTGGCTCATTTGGGGTCATATGGTCCAGTCAGCTGTGGTCAGAGGTGGTCTCTGAATCAGGCTGGGACAGAGTCTATCTGCTTTTCTCCTTCCATCTCTCTGCAGAGACGCCAGTGCTGGAGGGTGCAGGGTGTGTCTGGAGTCTGTGTGATCTGGACTTCAGGAGAGATGCTGCTAGGCTGAGGAGAGGCTGACAGAAGTCCTTGCCGTTGCTCTCCTGGCTCCCCGGAGTATGAGTGGGCAGGGAGGAAGCTCCCTGTCTGGCTGGGAGTTGCAACAATGGCAAATATCACTCACTAAACTGGACAGGAATGGCCAGGTGCAGTGGTTCACACCTGTAACCCTAGCCCTCTAGGAGGCCAAGGTGGGTGGATCACCTGAGCTCCGGAGTTCAAGACTACCCTGAGCCAGAGCAAAACCCCATCTGTACTAAAATAGAAAAAATTAGCTGTCATGCTGCACTTCTGTAGTCCCAGTGACTCGAGAGGCTGAGGCAAGGGGATCACCTGAGCCCGAGTTTGAGGTTGCTGTGAGCTATGATGATGCCGCCGCACTCTACCAGGGTGACAGAATGAAAATCTATCCCCCCAAAATGAAAATAAAATAATAAAATGGACAGTGACACCTTATTTATGTTGTGAGAAGTGACCGACCGTGTTGCCTGGAGACCTGAATTTGTGTTTGAATGCATCACAGGGAAACCAGAGAAGTCACATGTGTGGTCACGTTTACTGTGTTGGGCATTGGCATCCATGATCTTATCAGTCCTCCCTAAACTCCTGTGAGGGATGGAAGGTCAGCCCCATCACTGAGGAGGGGCTGTGCAGGCCCAGAGATGTGACTCAACTTGCCCAGTGGCCATACTGAGAAAGTAGAACAACAAGGATTGGAATCCGAGAATTCCTGCTTTTAGCTGCTACATTCCCTCTTTGTTACCATCATTACATTTGTTCAGGACTCTAAGTTTACAGCACCTCTTATTGGAGCTATTCAATATCCCTTGGGGGCAGCATAGCCATGCCTTTGTTCCCATTTTCCAAGGAAGAAACTGAGAGTCAAAAGGTCATGATTTGCCCATGGTTACCTAGCTTGTCAGTGACAGAGCTGAGACCAGAATTAGATCTTCAGGACTAAAATGTCTCAGCATGTGAAACATATTCAGTAGGTATGAATATGTCAGAACTCAGGCTTGGCACCCATAGCTCAGTGGCTCGGGCGCCGGCCACATACACCAAGGCAGGCAGGTTCGAACCCGGCCCACGCCTACTAAAAACAACAATGACAACTACAACAAAAAAATAGCCAGGTGTTGTGGTGTGTGCCTGTAGTCCCAGCTACTTGGGAGGCTAAGGCAAGAGAATCACTTAAGCCCAAGAGTTTGAGGTTGCAGGGAGCCACACCAGGGCACTCTACTGAGGGCAACATAGTAAAATTCTGTCTCAAGAAAAAAAAAGAATATGTCAGAAGGTATCAATATGTTATTATTAGTAACATGGTTCCTTTTTATAATTATAAAATGTGATTGTTTAAGAAAAATTACAAATATCTCTTGCAAAAGAGTATATACAGAGGTTGCGAAAAAATATATATACACAATTTAAGAATGGAAAAATCTATATTAAAATTGTAATACTCAATGTATACCAATAACATTTGTTATCTGGCATATTGTATGTGGTATTTTGTATCTCTTATAATTGCAGAAGTCAAACATGACTTGAGTATTACAATTTTTTTCTTTTCCTTTCTTTTTTTTTGTATGTCTGTATGAGGCAGATTCTCACTCTGTCACTCAGGCTAGAAGCCTGTAGCATCAGCCCAGCTCACAGCAACCTCAAACTCCTGGGTTCAAATATTCTTCCTGCCTCAGCCTCTTGAGTAGCTGGGACTACAGGCGCCCAGCACGACACTCAGCTAATTTTTCTATTTTTAGTAGAGACAGGGTCTCACTCTCGCTCAGGCTGGTCTTGAACTCCTGAGCTCAAGAGATCCTCCGCCTTGGCCTTCCAGAGTACTACGGTTACAGGTGTGAGCCACCACGCTTGTCCTGAATATCACAATTTTAATACAGCTTTTTCCTTTGTTAAAATATGTATACATTTTTGGCACCCTCAATTTATAGAATGCATGTACAGATTAAAGAATAACAATAAATACCCATGTACCCACCACAACCTTATAAAATAGAATGAATGTCACTGACACCATTAAAACTCTTCAAGATTAAGTTCCCACTTCCCTTCCCCTCTAGGAGTAACCATCCTGAATTTTATTTATTTATTTTTTTAGAGACAGAGTCTCACTTTATTGCCCTGGGTAGAGTGCTGTGGCATCACACAGCTCATAGCAACCGCCAACTCCTGGGCTTAGGCCACTCTCTTGCCTCAGCCTCCCAGGAGCTGGGACCACAGGCACCCATCACAACGCCCGGCTATTTTTTTATTGCAGTTTGGCCGGGGCTGGGTTTGAACCCACCACCCTCGCTATGTGGGGCCGGCGCCCTACCCACGAGCCACAGGTACTGCCCATCCTGAATTTTATATTTTGCTTTTCCTCATGGTTTTGCTACATATAGTTATCTTCCCAGAAATTTGTTCCTTGTTGCATGTTCTTGACTTTGGCACTCATCCTTGTTTATGAGAGTCGCCATTCACCTCTCTGTGGCACTCCATCGTGGGAATAGGCCACGTTCTACCATTCTGCTATTGCTGGATGTTTGGGTGGTTTCTAGATGTTTTGCTATTAGAGCTGATTCTGCTATGACCACCTCGTCCCTGCCTGCTGGTGAGAACATGGAAGAGCTTCTCTGTCACGTGTATTCGGGGGTGGAATTACTGGGTCATGAGGTTGTCAACAAATCATTATTTCTGTGAGATGATACCAAATTGTTTGCTAACTGGGTTCCTCCAATTTATACTCTACTAGTGGCAGGTGACGATTCCTATTGCTCTACATTCTTACTAATGGACATGTCATGATTCAGATTTAAAAATTTTTACCTGTCGGCTGGGTGAAAATGGCATTTCATTGTTGTTTTGGTTTGTATTTTTTTATTTTATTATCTGAAGTGTAATGGGAGAGAGGTAGTTGCTTATAGAGCTTCAGCTCATGTCTCCAGAGGTAGCTGTATTGTGGGAAATTGGCCCAACTTCATTCAGGGAGGGCAGGGCAGCAGCAGGAGAGGAGGGAGCTGGCTGCAGCCCAGCCTTCTTCACCAAGGCCGTCCCCCCATGTCTGTCCTGCTTCCCCAGGCAAGATGTCACCATGGGCTGGAGGGCCCCTCCGGCCTTTGTGAACCCACGCCTTTCATTGAAATGAGGTCACTGGAATGCCTGGAACCCAAGGAGTGACTGCCTGAGCTTGTAGGGCAAGCATTCCAGCCTTCTGTGGGAAATGGAGACACCTCGCTCACCCAGGCTGTCTGAAGGGGAGAGAATTCCAAATGATCCAAACCGAGTTCACTTTTTCTATATGAACCAAAGTGGGAGGAGAACTTTAGCCAGAGGCTTTTGGGGTGGAGCCTGGGGCAGGTGGAGACAGCAGGGGCTACCAAACCGGCTTCCCTCTGGGAAGCACACATGCCTTAAGGCTTTTGGTCCTGAATTGTGGCAATGTAGAGAAGGGGAGAAATTTCCAGAGCTCTGGACCCGGTTCTTATACTTTCAACTGCGTGACTTTGCAGTTGACATTGGTTGGCTCCTTTGTGAGTTGAGGGCCATGTTGCTCACCTCACAGGCTGGGTGACTCAGCCCTAGAGCTAGCTCAGTGCCTGGGACATAGCAAGAGTTCCACGAAAATACACATATATAGCATCCTACAAACTCTGGGATGTGTTTTAGAGTTGGTGGCTTAAGATTGGTTTTCTTTTCTTTCTTCTTTTTTTTTTGTAGAGACAGAGTCTTACTTTATGGCCCTCGGTAGAGTGCCATGGCATCACACAGCTCACAGCAACCTCCAACTCCTGGGCTGAAGCGATTCTCTTGCCTCAGCCTCCCGAGTAGCTGGGACTACAGGTGCCCACCACAATGCCCAGCTATTTTTTGGTTTGCAGTTCAGCCGGGGCCGGGTTTGAACCCGCCACCCTCCGTATATGGGGCTGGCGCCCTACCAACTGAGCCACAGGCACCGCCCTCTTCTTTTTTTTTTGAGACAGGGTCTCACTTTGTCATCCTCGGTAGAGGGCTGTGGCATCACAGCTCACAGCAACCTCAAACTCTTGGGCTCAAGTGATTCTCTTGCCTCAGCCTCCCGAGTGGCTGGGACTACAGGCACCTGCCATAATGCCCAGCTATTTTTTTACTGCAGTTTGGCCGGGACCAGGTTCAAACCTGCCACCCTTGGTATACTGGGCCACCACCCTACCCACTGAACCACAGGCACCGCCCAGGGTTGGTTTTCTTAAGTTGAGGCTTTTCTCTATCCTCCAGGCAGATTTTTTTTTTTTTTTTTGTAGAGACAGAGTCTCACTTTATAGCCCTTGGTAGAGTGCCGTGGCCGCACACAGCTCACAGCAACCTCCAACTCCTGGGCTTAGGCGATTCTCCTGCCTCAGCCTCCCGAGTAGCTGGGACTACAGGCGCCCGCCACAACGCCCAGCTGTTCAGGCAGATTTTTTTTAAAGATGAAGCACCCTTGAGTTTGGGGAGTGAGATGGAAACTACTATGTCGCTGGTTTAGCTTCTTAATTTTTTTTTTTTTTTTTGAGACAAGGTCTTGCCGTGTTGCTCAGGCTGGGGTGCAATGGTGTCATCACAGCTCACAGCAACCTCAAACTCCTGGGCTCAAGGGATCCTCCTGCCTCAGTCTCCCAAGTAGCTGGGACCATAGCTGTGTACCTCCATGCTTGGCTAATTTTTCTATATTTTGTAGAGATGGGATCCTACTCTTCCTCAGGATGGTCTCAAACTCCTGACCTCAAGCATTCCTCCCACCTCAGCCTCTCAGAGTGCTAAAATTACAAGCATGAGCTACTGCGCCCAGCCTACCTTCTTAATGTTTTAAAAATCAGGCAATCGGCGGCACCTGTGGCTCAGTGAGTAGGGCGCCGGCCCCATATGCCGAGGGTGGTGGGTTCAAACCCCAACCCTGGCCAAACTGCAACAAAAAATAGCCGGGCGTGGTGTCAAGCGCCTGTAGCCCCAGCTGCTCGGGAGGCTGAGGCAGGAGAATCGCATAAGCCCAAGAGTTAGAGGTTGCTGTGAGCCGTGTGACGCCACGGCACTCTACCTGAGGGCGGTACAGTGAGACTCTGTCTCTACAAACAAAAAAAAAAAAAAAATCAGGCAATCAACAGATATAGACTCAACCTTCCCAACAAAGTCTGAGTAAAGCTGTGGGGAAGTAGGATGATAATGATTCTTTCTTCTTTTTTTTGAGACAGTCTCACTATGTTGCCCTCGGTAGAGTGCTGTGGTGTCATAGCTCACAGAAACTTTAAACTCTTGGGCTTAAGTGTTTCTCTTGCCTCAGCCTCCCAAGTAGGTGGAACTGCAGGCACCCGCCACAGTGCCTGGCTAATTTTTTTATTGTAATTAGCAGTGTCGGGCCTGGTTCGAATCTGCCAGCCCTGGTGTACATGGCCAGCACCCTAGCCACTGAGCTATGGGCGTTGAGTCAATCATGATTCTTGATGCCTCTCAGGTTTCTCCTGGGTACTTCGGGCTGGACTTGCTAGTAGCAATGGAAACTCCACAGCAGCCCTGGGAAGCGGGTGGAGTATCCACTGTTTGGAGGAAGAAATCTGAGACACAGAAAAGGGAAAAGACTTGCTCAAGGTCATACAGTAAGGCTGGGATAGAGGGGAGAGTAGAGCTCAGCTGGCCCCACTCCAAGCCAGACTTTCCCTTGTGCTCTGCTGCCTCCCACACCTGGCACTGGCCACCTCCCAAGCCTTGTCTCTTCTGCTGTCTGTCCTCCAGCTAGCTGGTCTCCTTGTCATCCTCTGACCCCACTTTCTGACCTCGGGGGCTTTGCTCTTGCTTTTGCAGCAACCATGAATGCCATCACTCCCAAGTTTGACTATAAAACCCTTCCCCTTGGTATAGCTACCTGGTTGAAAGATGTAGCCCTTGAGAGTGATGCTGTGAATCAGACCAGTCTGGGTCTTATAAGAAAAGAAAAAAAAAAGAATGATGTTGTGGGAGTGATTGATGGACTATTGTTCAAAATATATGCAGTTGAAAAACATACACACTTTGAAACAAATTCAAACATAATCACTTTTTTAAAAAGTGTGTGTATATATATATATATATATTGGGCAGCGCCTGTGGCTCAGTGAGCAGGGCGCCAGCCCCATATACCAAGGGTGGCGGGTTCAAACTCGGCCCCAGCCAAATTGCAAGGAAAAAAATAGCCGGGCGTTGTGGCGGGCGCCTGTAGTCCCAGCTACTCGGGAGGCTGAGGCAGGAGAATCATCTAGGCCCAGGAGTTGGAGGTTGCTGTGAGCTGTGTGACGCCACGGCACTCTACTGAGGGCGATAAAGTGAAACTCTGTCTCTACAAAAAAAAAAAAAGTGTGTATATATATATATATATATAAATTATGCCTTGCCATCTCTTTCCTAGGGTCCTTTGGTGCCTCATGTCTGCCTCCCTTGCCAGACTGTGAATGCTCCCAGGGCAGGACCTGTAGGGATCCCTGGTGGAGCTGAAATGTTCCATGCAAGGCAGGGTAGAGATGGCAGGAATATGGGTGAGGATGAAGGGTCTTTGGCATTCTTCTTGTCAACCCCATAGCATCCAGGGGCTGCCTGCCAGGCTCCTTGGACTTCACCTAGGGTCATGCCAGACATGGGCTCCCACTGGCTTTGCCTTCTGTCTTACTCATCCTGATCATCAATATCAAGAACCCGGGCTTGGTACCTGTAGTCAGTGACTAGGGTGCTGGCCACATACACTGGGGCTGGTGGGTTCCAACCCAGCCCAGGCCTGCTAAATAACAAAGACAACAACAACAAAAATAACCAAGTGTTGTGGCAGGCACCTGTAGCTACTTGCAAGGCTGAGGCAAGAGAATCATTAAACCCAAGAGTTTGAGGTTGCTGTGAGCTGTGATGCCACAGCACTGTACCGAGGGCGACATAGTGAGACTCTGTCTCAAAAAAGAAAAAAAAATACCAAGCACCCCAAAGTTTGCCTACGTCCCAAATACTTAAACCCAGAGGCCAAAGGCACACAGAGGAGAAGTCTTCAATAGTAATAATAAATAATATTATTAAATAATATTTGCCAGTTTATTAGATAGGATAGAAATGAACAGCCAGGAGAAAAGGTACATAGGATGAGGTCTAAAAGGGTTGCATGCAGGGTGGTGCCTGTGGCTCAGTGAGTAGGGTGCCGGCCCCATATACCAGAGGTGGTGAGTTCAAACCCAGCCCTGGCCAAAAACTGCAAAAAAAAAAAAAAAAAAAGGGTCACATGCACAAAAGTTTGTGTTCCTGTGGGGTTAGAGGATGCCATATTCCAGGCACGTGGGTGTCTGGTACAACCTGGAAGCTCCCATGATTTTTCTTTTTGTGGCTGAATTTCCAGTTTTCATTTGGAAAGCTGAGTGTATTCTTTTGGATTTGAACTTCCACCATGGAAAACGCTGAGAGTTTTTTTTTTCTCAGAGTTTTTATTTTTGCAATTAATTTCTTTGCTGAATAAACGGGTGTTTTTGTTTTTGCTTGTGTGTTGTTGTTTGGTTTTAGGTCCATTAAAACTTGAAAAATTCAAATGAATGGAAAGAAGGTCACCCCTTCTACACACCCACACTTTGTAGAGAAATAGGCTAACAATTTGGCTTCTTTCCTAGTAGCCTCCCTCCCACCAGTTTTATTTTTATTTAGTTTCAGTTTGTTGCTAAATAAATAGAACGATGCTTTCTGATTCACAACTTATAGAACTGATTTCACATGCTAGCCTGTGATGCTTCCAATAGCAATGGTACTTAGTCCCCTCTGGGAACTGTGGGGGTGGGACACATCACCCTCCCCTGCATTCTCCTGACGCTTTCGGGAATGCCAGTTTCACAGCACCACTACCAGTCCTTAAGCAGTATTGTTTTTAATCCTATAGTTAATTTCACACTTCTGAATTATCCTTCTAGAACCTAACACTTCTTTTTTCTCTTTTTTAAACACCAGAGCTTCTGAACATGTGCCCCTCTCCCTGAACCCACAGAGATCTATTTGTTTTGCCTTTTCCCAGCTCATGCATTCTTCAAGACTTGGTAACCGGAATGTTTTGTCTGTTCAGGCTCAAAACGTCAGTGGGACAGGAACCAAAGTTAAATACCTCCCGATGCCTCTGCCTCGGGATGAACCTGGGAAAACTGGAGTGCTTCTTTGAAAAAACTCCGCTGCCTGGAGTGCTTCTTTGAATCAGCTGGAACTTTTTGTCTCTAGTTTTAAAAGCTCCCCAGAGACAAGCTGAAATCCAGAATCTTCTCAATTAGGGGAAAATTCTGAAGTTCTCATTAAAACACAATTGATGTCTCTAGCTTTGAAAAGAGCCCAGATGCCAAAGGCAAGAATCCCAGAGCATTGCTCACACTGGTGTGATGCCCTGATAATTGTCTAACCAATTCAGCATGTCCCTGCTGGGCGGGACCATCTGCTGGGTACAGTTCCAGAACCAGGGGACAGCATCCCATTCATGTGATCTAGGACAGACCTTTAATTACCAGCTGGGAGTTGGCTCACTGTTCTTCCAGTGGTCAGGTCTTGAGGTCTTCACACTGTGGTCTCTTCTGATGTATGGCTCCTACCAGTGTGAAGCAGAATGACCTTGCTACAGAGGCAGGACAACCTTGAAAGAAGGAGCCAAGTTCGTGGAAGTCTGCAGGAAGAGAGAGCTACCTAGCATGTCCTCACTGAACCAGTCAGCAGAAGACCTTCCCCAGAAGGCTTCTAACAGATCCCTGAATGCCACAGAAGCCCCATGGGCTTGGGATCCCGGGACCCTGCAGGCTCTCAAGATCTCCCTTGCAGTGGTCCTTTCCGTCATCACGCTGGCCACAGTCCTCTCCAATGCCTTTGTACTTACCACCATCTTACTCACCAGGAAGCTGCACACCCCCGCCAACTATCTGATCGGCTCGTTGGCCACGACAGACCTCTTGGTTTCCATCCTGGTCATGCCCATCAGCATTGCCTATACTACCACCCGCACCTGGAGCTTTGGCCAGATCCTGTGTGACATCTGGCTGTCCTCTGACATCACGTGCTGCACAGCCTCCATCCTGCACCTCTGCGTCATTGCTCTAGACAGGTACTGGGCCATCACGGACGCCCTGGAGTACAGTAAGCGCCGGACGGCCTGCCGCGCGGCCACCATGATTGCCACCGTCTGGGCCATGTCCATCTGCATCTCCATCCCGCCGCTCTTCTGGCGGCAGGCCAAAGCCCAGGAGGAGATGTCCGACTGCCTGGTGAACACGTCTCAGCTCTCCTACACCATCTACTCCACCTGCGGGGCCTTCTACATCCCCTCGCTGGTGCTCATCGTCTTGTACGGCCGGATCTACAGGGCGGCGCGGAACCGCATCCTGAATCCACCCTCGCTCTGCGGGAAGCGCTTCACCACCGCGCAGCTCATCGCGGGCTCCGCAGGGTCCTCGCTCTGCTCGCTCAGCGCCGGCCTCCACCAAGGGCACGCGCCCTCGCCCGGCTCCCCTCTCTTTTTCAACCACGTGAAAATCAAGCTTGCGGATAGTGTCCTGGAACGGAAGAGGATTTCCGCGGCTCGAGAGAGGAAAGCCACCAAAACCCTGGGCATCATTCTGGGCGCTTTTATCATCTGCTGGCTGCCCTTCTTCGTGGCATCGCTGGTCCTCCCCATCTGTAGGGACGCGTGCTGGCTCCACCCAGCCCTCTTTGACTTCTTCACCTGGCTGGGCTACTTAAACTCCCTCATCAACCCCATCATCTACACAGTGTTCAATGAAGAGTTTCGGCAAGCTTTTCAGAAAGTTGTCCGTTTGCGGAAAGCCTCCTGGTGACTCTTTTGTGTCCTGTAACCCAGCTGGGGTTGTCCTATTAAATTTTTTTTCCTGAGACTGGAGTTAATTCATGATCATCTTGGGTCTCCTGGTTCAATCAACAGAATTATTCTGTGTTCTTTGCCTTCTTAACTTCTGAGCCACCAAGACCTAAGCAGCTGAGTGAAAGGGAATAAGACTGAAGATTTCACTGAGCATAGTATTTTCACAGTTTCGCAGTGTTGGAAGAAAGGTGACCCGCAGGATTCCTTGCTGATACAGTTCAGGTGAGAAGCTGACTCTAGAAAAGACCCCAGGCTCAAGGGGAAGGCTGTCTTGTCTACCTGAGATCTGTATGGAGCTCAAAAGAGGGTAGATATGATTAATAACATGTATGGAAGGAGAATTGGGAGACAGGGGAAGGCTCTCTTGTCTACCTGAGATCTGTATGGAGTTCAAATGGATACTATTAATGACATATATGGAAAGAGAATTTGGAGACAGGATGGAGGGGTCTATGTGCCATGTGGCACCTTGATTTGAAAATAACACCCCTGTGTATCCACTGAGTCCTCCTTAAACTGGGTCTCTCCTAATTGTGTGTAAGGAGGAAGTCAGTATTGGAGATGAGAACAACTCAGAATGACTTGGAGAGAGCTTCAGAGGCAGGGGAGCAGGATAGCTGGAACTAGATTGAATACCTGGCATCCTTCCCCCATACTCCTACACTATCTTAATATTCTGACGTTAAAATCTCTTATAACTCCATTGAAGTAGGTTGATGAGCTTTGAGCCCACCAAGCTTTCAGTGGGTTGCTATTCTGAATTATTTTTTTACATCCAGTTCTCATTAGAGATCTGAGACCTAATTAGAGATGTGAGTCTTATCAAATAAAAAGCATGAGACATCATGACCCGTAAAAGTCTGTGAGTGATTTTTTTCCTCCTCTCCCTGGATGTAGAAACCATTCAACTCAATTCAGTCTCTAGCATTTATTGAGCGCCTACTTATTCCCAGGTCCTGGGGCTGACCACTGGCGTTTGTTATATCATAGTAAGTCAGGATAGTGTGGTGATTAGGAGCTCAGAACCTGATGCCTCAGTTGAAATACAAGTGCAACCAATTTCTAGCTGGGTGAGCTTGGACAAGTTTCTTGACCCACCTTTGCCTAATTTTCCTCAATTATAAAATGAGGATAATAATAAGTATGTTATTGTGTAAATAACCACAGCACTTGGCACAAGAGCACTTAAGCTGACCTACCTAAGGTCAAGCAGCAATATAAAAATAACAGCCACTCTTAAGTGCCAATAATGCTCCTTGCATTTATTTTCTCATTTACTCATCATCCTCATTTAACAGAAGCAGTAAAGACACTTGCTTGTGGTTAGGGAAGCTTTCATAAAGAGATGACATGTCAGCGGACTCCCAAAAGCTGAGACCACGTGGGAGGGGAGGTCGAAGGAGAGGAGATGTGCTGAGGCCTCTTTGGGAAGATGAGACACAGCAAAGGAAGATAAGAAAGGTGCGGAAAAGAGCAGAAACAGAGCCTGAAAGGCCTGTAATGTTCAGTGGGTTCTCTGGGCTCCGGGAGAAGAACAATAGCTAGGAATATGAGATGTCAAGAAGAAAAGGAAAAGCGGGGAGGCCAGGATGGTGGGGTGGTTTACCTGGGGGAGTCTTTCTGACCGTGAAGTTTATGTTGGACATCTTACAGCGTAGTCCCTGGATCACAGTATCAGCAGCAACCAGGGCCGGGGTGGGGGCAGACACCTGTAATCCCAGCTACTTGGGAGGCTGAGGCAGTGGGATGGCCAGAGCCCAGGAGTTAAGGCTGCAGTGAGCTCTGATTACACCACTGCACTCCAGCCTGGACGACAGAGTGAGATCTTGTCTCTAAAAAAAGTAATCACCCATGGAGCTTGTTAACTTTCAACTTCTGTCACCACCTCAGATCCACTGAGTCAGAATCTCTGGCAATGAGGCCCAGCGGTCTGCTTTTTAAATAAGCCTCTCTCCCACATCTTGATTTCTATGCTTCTAAAGTTTGGGAACCACTGAGTAGATAAGTGTCTTGCTCACTCTGTGAAGCCTTTTCTGAGCCCAGAGGCCGCTCTCAGGATCCCGTTTCTCTCCTCTACACCTGGCAGGCCCTTTCCTGCCTGCCTTTGAGGCCGTGCTCATCTCATCCCCTCCATCTTGCTTTGGGCCATCTTCCTATCTGAGAAAGTTCAGGAATTCAAAGATTGGGTGAGGAGCAATGTACAATGTGGCTTAGAGGTTAAGGGCACAGGCTTTGATGTCAGACACACCTGAACCTGAATCCCAGTACTGCCGTTTATCAGCTGTGTGACCCAGGGCAAATTGCCTACCCTCTCTGTGCTTCAGTTTCTTCATCTATAAAATGGGGTTGTAGGTATCTAAATCATGGTGTGTTTGTGAGGGCTAAGTGAGGTAGTGATTATAAAGGGCTTTGCCCAGTGAAATGTCATCTGAGGCATTTACTTTTTGAGCCAATTACAAAAAGAGAAATTCACATGTCACCTTACAGGCCTTTCCTGACTAGAACAAAGGTTGGCAAACTTCTAAATGGCTTTTATTGTGATAAAATCTACATGCCATAAAAATCACTCATTTAGGAGTGGCACCCATAGCTCAGTGGGAAGGGCACCAGCCACATGTACCAGGGCTGGTGGGTTCAAACCCAGCCCGGGATTGCTAAAAAAAAAAAAATAGCCAGGCCTTGTAGCAGGTGCCTATAGTCCCAGCTTCTTGGGAGGCTGAGGCAAGAGAATCGCCTAAGCCCAGGATTTGGAGGTTGCTATGAGCTGTGACGCTACGGCACTCTACTGAGGGCAATAATGTGAGACTCTGTCTCTAAAATATAAAATAAAATAAATCAGTCATTTAAAACAAACAATTTAATGGCTTTTCGTATATTCACAGAGTTGTACAACTACAACCCAATCCATATAGTGCATTTTTGTCACCCCAAAAAGAAACCCTTCACTCTTTAGCCATCATCCCCCAGTCCACTAATCTACTTTCTTTCTTTCTTTTTTTTTTTTTTTTTTTTGAAACAAGATCTCATTCTGTTTCCCAGGCTTGAGTGCAGTGTTGTCATCATAGCTCACGGCAATCTTAAACTCCTGGGCTCAAGGGATCCTCCTGCTTCAGCGTTTCCAGTAACTGGGACTACAGCCATGCACCACTACACCTAGCTAATTTTTTTTCTTTCTTTTTTTTTTTGTAGAGACAGGTTCTTGCTCTTGCTCAGCCTTACCTTAAATTCTTGGCCTCAAGCAATCCCCCAGCCTCAGTTTCCCAAAGTGCTGGGATTATAGGCATGAGCCAATGAGCCCAACTAATCTCCTTCCTGTCTCTATAGGTTTGCCTATTTTGGAATTTTTTTTCCTTTTTTTTTTACATCTTTTTACTTATTTATTTTATTTATTTATTTTTTTTTAGAGACAGAGTCTCACTTTGTCACCCTCTGTAGAGTGCTGTTATGTCACAGCTCACAGCAACCTCCAACTCCTGGGCTTAGGTGATTCTTTGCCTCAGCCTCCTGAGTAGCTGGGACCACAGGTGCCCACCACAATGCCTGGCTATTTTTTGTTGCAGTTTGGCCAGGGCCGGATTTGAACCCACCACTCTTGCTATATGGGGCTGGTGCCCTACTCACTGAGCCACAGGTACCGCCTTTTTTTTCTTTTTTTGAGATAGACTCTCACTCAGTCACCCTGAGATTGAGTGCTATGGCATCATAGTTCACAGCAACCTCAAATTCTTGGGTTCAAGCAATCCTCTTGTCTCAGCCTCCCAAGTAACTGGGACAATAGGCACCTGCCACAATGCCCGGCTAGTTTTGTAGACCTGGGTACTTGCTTTGCTCCGGCTGATCTCTGAACTTCTGGACTCAGGCAATCCACCCACCTCAGCCTCAGAGTGCTAGGATTACAGGCGTAAAACACTGTGTCAAGCCTATTTTGGATTTTTCATTAAAATGGGATCGTATAATAGGTGGTCCTTTGTGGCTGGCTTCTTTCACTTAGAATGTTTTCATGGTTCACTCATATTATAGCATATATCAGTAGTACATTTCTTTTTTTTTTTGAGACAGAGTCTTATTTTGTCACCCTCAGTAGAGTGCTATGGTATCACAGCTCACAGCAACCTCAAACTCCTGGGCTTAAGCGATTCTCTTGCCTCAGCCTCCCAAGTAGCTTATACTATAGGCACCTGCCACAGTGCTCAGCTATTTGTTGTTGCAGTTGTTTAGCTGGCCTGCGCAGGGTTCGAACCCGCCACCCTTGGTGTTTATGTGGCTGGCGCCATAACCACTGTGCATGGGCACCATGCCAGTACATTTCTTTCTTTTTTTTTTTTTTAGAGACAGAGTCTTATTTTGTCGCCCTCGGTAGAGTGCCGTGGCATCACAGCTCACAACAACCTCCAGCTCTTGGGCTTAGGTGATTCTCTTGCCTCAGCCTCCCCAGTAGCTGGGACTACAGGCGCCCGCCACAATGCCCGGCTATTTTTTTGTTGCAGTTTGGCCAAGGTCGGGTTTGAACCTGCCACCCTCAGTGTATGGGACTGGCGCCCTACTCATTGAGCCACAGACGCTGCCCAGTACTTTCTTTTTATTTATCCATTCATCAGTTGATGGAAATTTGGGTTGTTTCTACTTTTTGGCTCTTAAGAATAATGCTGTGAACATTCCTGTACAAGTTTTTGTGTGGACATACATTTTTATTTCTCTTGGGTATATATCCAGGAGCGGAGTTGCTGGGTCAGTTTGCAACTCCATGTTGGCCTTCTGAGAAATTGCTAGGCTGTTTTCCGAAATGGCTGCACCATTTTACATTCTGATTGGCAGCCTGCGAGAGTTCCAATTTGTCCACAGGCTTACCGGCACTTGTTACAGCCATCATAGTTGAAGTAGTATTTTGTTGTGATGGCAAACTTTTTCTTAAAGAGGCAGGTAGGAAATACTTTCAGCTTTGGAAGTCACACCATCTCTGTTGCGATTGCCCTGCCATTGTAGCATGAAAGCAGCCATAGACAATATGTGAATAAATGATTTGGCTGTACTCCAATGAAATTTCATTTAGTAAAATAGTGGCAGCTCAAGGGCTATGGTTAGAGACCCCTGGGTATAGAAGAGAATCTACCTCTCAACTGTCTAGCTAGTCTCCATTCCCTTCTCTGGCTTTATTTTTATTTTTTATTTTTTTGAGACAGAGCCTTAAGCTGTTGCCCTGGGTAGAGTGCCATGAAATCACAGCTCACAGCAACCTCCAACTCCTGGACTCAAGCAATTCTCCTCCCTCCATTTCTCAAGTAGCTGGGACTACAGGGGCCTGCAACAACGCCTGGCTATTTTTTAGTTATAGTTGTCATGGTTGTTTGGCAGGCCCGGTCTGGATTCGAACCCGCCAGCCCTGGTGTATGTGGCTGGTACCTTAGCCACTTGAGCCACAGGCACCAAGCCTGGTTTTATTTAATTTTATTATTGTTATTATTTTTTTTTTTTTTTGAGACAGAGTCTCAAGCTGTAGCCCTTGGTAGTATGCTGTGGTGTCACAGCTCACGGCAACCTCAAACTCTTGGGCTTCAGCAATTCTCTTGCCTCAGCCTCCCAAGTAGCTGGGACTACAGGCGCCCGCCACAATGTCCAGCTATCTTTTGGTTATAGTTGTCATTGTTTTTTGGCGGACCCAGGCTGGATTCGAACCCACCAGCTCTGGTGTATGTGGCTGGTGCCTTAGCTGCTTGAGCTACAGGCACCGAGCCTGGCTTTATTTTTTAAATTATGCTATTACTGATGGCAATATTTATACATTAAGTTCTTGCTTATTGTCTATCTGGCTTCTCTACAGTGTCAGCTTTATGAAGGTGGGATCTGATTCGTTATACTCACCATTTGACCCCAATTCCTGTTGCATAGCACTTGCTCAATAAATATTTGTTTGAATGAATAAGTGACTTACTGAATGAATGAATGAATGGAACAGCACATCCATGTGTACAAACAACTTATGTAAGTCATTTCTCAATGTCTTTGTCTTTAAGATTTTAAGAGAAGATGACTGACACTGGGGCTGGAACTTCACGTAAGAGACTTGGTGTCAGGTAGACCTGGGTCAGACTCAGCATAGTTCTGGTCTGAGTGTAACTGGGGCAAGAGGCAAGAGGCAGGACAGGAGGCTGGGTAACCCAGTGTCCCTGAGGAGCCAGGCTGGGATGAGCCTCTTCGCCTGTACTCAGGACAGGTCCCTGTCCTCTTCTCTAGCAGTCACTACCCTGTGCCAGTGAAAGGATAAGTCAGCATAGGAGGAAGCTGTTTTCTGGTCTTTGTTTTTATTACCTGAAAGCTGCCCATTCAGCTGTCCTGTCTGGAGAACTGCATTCCTTAGGCCCTGGGGAGGTAAAATTAAAAATAAACTTGTTTCCCATGACCATAAAAGAAGCCCGTATTTGGAACCTTTCTCCTCTTCTCCCCACCCAGCCCTCTCATGCCCCTAATTCCTTCACACTTAGTCACAGACGCACAAGCTGCATGACGGTGACGATGCTGGGGGAGGGCAGGGCAGGGCCTTGTCTAGCACAGGATCTGCTAGTGTTTTTTTGTTTTGAGACAGAGTCTCACTTTGTCACCCTCGGTAGAGTACCATGGCGTCAGCTCACAGCAACCTCAAACTCCTGGGCTCAAGCAATTCTCTTGCCTCAGCCTCCCAAGTAGCTGGGGCTACTGGATCCTACCACCACGCCCGGCTAATTTTAGAGATGGGGGTCTCACTCTTGCTCAGGCTGGTCTCGAACTTGTGAGCTCAGGCCATCTGCCCACCTCCACCTCCCAGAGTTCAAGGATTACAGGTGTGAGCCACCTCGCACGGCCAGGATCTGCTAGTTTTTTTGTTTTGTTTTGTTTTTTTGAGACAGAGCCTCAAGCTGTCGCCCTGGGTAGAGTGCTATGGCATCACAGCTCACAGCAACCTCTAACTCCTGGGCTTAAGCGATTCTCTTGCTTCAGACTCCCAAGTAGCTGGGACAACAGGTGCCTGCCACAACACCCAGCAATTTTTTGGTTGTAGTTGTCATTGCTGTTTGGCCCGGGCTAGATTCGAACCTGCCAGCTGTGGTGTATGTGGCTGGCGCCTTAGCCACTTGAGCTATAGGTGCCGAGCCAGATCTGCTAGTTTTTGGTATAGGTAAGTATGAGTGAGCATGGCAGACAGTGCAGAGCGCCTGCCCTGCAGCCAATCTTTCCCTTGCTCACAGAACCCCAGGTCAGTTCTTCATTTTTTTTTTTTTTTTTTATTAAGAAGGTATATATAGCCTGGGCACCTGTGGCTCAAGTAGCTAAGGCGCCAGCCACATACACCTGAGCTGGCAGGTTTGAATCCAGCCAGGGCCCGCCAAACAACAAAGACAGCTGCAACCAAAAAACATAGCCAGGCGTGTGGCGGGCGCCTGTAGTCCCAGCTACTTGGGAGGCAGAGGCAGGAGAATCGCTTCAGCCCAGGAGTTAGAGGTTGCTGTGAGCTGTGATGGCACGGCACTCTACCCAGGGCAATAGCTTGAGGCTCTGTCTCAAAAAAAAAAAAAAAAAAAGAAGGTATATATATATATATATACACATATATGTGTGTGTGTTTGTGTGTGTGTGTATATATATATATATATATATATATATATATATAAAGAGAGAGACGAGAGACTCACTTTTTTGCCCCTGGTAGAGTGCTGTAATGTCATAGCTCACAGCAACTTCAATCTTTTGGGCTCAAGAGATCCTCTTTCAGCCTCCCAAGTAGCTGGGACTATAGGCGCCTGCCACAACTCCTGGCTGTTTTTTAGAAATGGGATCTCACCCTTGCTGAGGCTGGTCTCGAACTCCTGAGCTCAAGGAATCCACCTGTCTCAGCCTCCCAGAGTGCTGGGATTAGAGGCATGAGCCACCGCACCCTGCCTTAAAAAAATATTTTTTAAAGATGGGAACTCACTCTGTCACCCAGTCTGGTGTGCAGTGGCCTGATCATAACCCACTATAGCCTGGAACTCCTGGGGCTCAAGTGATCCTTGCCTCTCGAGTAGCTGAGACTACAGGCCCATGTGTCACTATGCCAGGCCCCAGCTCAGTTTATTTATTTATTTTTTTCCCAGCTCCGTTTAAATGGCAACAGGTCCAGATTGGGCATGGTGGCTCACACCTGTAATCCTAGCACTCTGGGAGGCTGAGGTGGCAGGATCACTTGAGTTCAGGAGTTGGAGACCAGCCTGAACAAGAGCGAGACCCCATCTTTACTAAAATAGGAAAACTAGCCAGGTGTTGTGGTAGGCGCCTATGATACTAGCTACTTGGATGGCTGAGGCAGGAGGATTGAAGTTAGAGGTTGCTGTGAACTAGGCTGATGCCACTGCACTCTAGCCCAGGGCAACAGAGTAAGACTCTGTCTCCAAATAAATAAATAAATGGCAACAGGCTCTAGTCTCCTGGAAGTGAATCCTAAAGTTTGACTAAATACCTGGGCACTGTGGCCCAGACAAGTTGACACATAAAAAACCATCACTCCGGGCGGCGCCTGTGGCTCAGTGAGTAGGGCGCTGGCCCCATATGCCGAGGGTGGCAGGTTCAAACCCAGCCCCGGCCAAACTGCAACAAAAAAATAGCCGGGCGTTGTGGCGGGTGCCTGTAGTCCCAGCTGCTCAGGAGGCTGAGGCAAGAGAATCGCGTAAGCCCAAGAGTTAGAGGTTGCTGTGAGCAGTGTGACGCCACGGCACTCTACCAAGGGCGGTACAGTGAGACTCTGTCTCTACAAAAAAAAAAAAAAACAAACCATCACTCCTCTTGTTTTCACAGCCAGGCTCTTATACAGCTCTTACCACTCTGCTCTATGATCTCTCATCAGACTAGAAGCTCCGCAGGGACTTCCACTGATCTTTGTACTCTCTTACTGCCTGGAAAACAGACAGTGCTCAATTAATGATAATAGCTAGCATCTATTGAGCTCTTACTGGGTAACCAGGTACTTCCCTAAGCACTTTATGAACATTTATCTCATTTAACCAGCATAAAGTTGGTTCTGTTATTATCCTCCAGATGGGGAACTGGATGCCTCAAGAAATTAAATAATTCCATTATCACACTGCTAGTAAGTGATGAAAGCAGAGATCAAGCCAAACAGTTGCACCCCAGAATCCTCACTCTTAACTCTCCGTAGATGTAGCCAGGGACACGATGTCATGTAGCCATGACAGGCAGCATGAAATAGTGGAAAACACAGATCTGGCAATCGGTCACGCCGGGCTACCTGTCCCAGTTTTTCTACTTGCTTTCTTAATGTCTCTCTGCTTCAGTTTGTTCTGCACATCATGAATAACAATAATGTCAACTTCAGGGTGGCTGGCCTAGTATTGTACCCCACATCATAGCATTCAAAACTGGAGATTATTGAATGAAACTAGGCCACAGTTTACTCATGAGGAATTAATTTTGAAACCCCCCATGAAGGACTGTGGAACTGTGTAGATGTAGAACACAGAACCAGCTTGTGAGCCAGGGATTCCAGATCTAGAGGATGGCAAATGGAGAGGACCGTCAAGGTCATCCAGAACAGCCCCAATCAGATCACTAACATCAGAGCAGCAGCTCAAACATTTCAGTTGCTTTACCTTCTTGATCCCCCAACAGCTTGGTGAAGTGGGAACTACTATTGTTCCCATTTTGCAGATGGGTAGACTAAGACTCAGCATGAGTAAGTAATTTGCTCAAGGTATCACTGCAGCTAAATACTGAAGCCAGGATTCACACCTATTAATGTGACCCAAGAGCCAACACAGCCAAACACCAGCCTACACCACCTCCCTTAGGAAAACCCATACCCATTGCTTGGACTCCTTGGCAATCCAAGGAGTACCATCAAGTACCTTCAAACCTTTGCTAACATATCCAGTGACAGGGTGCTCACCTATCCAGTGACAGGGTGCCTACCATCTTTCTGTTTTTTTTTTTTAACCATAGCTACGCTAACCCAGCACTAGTCAAGCACTAGGTCTTGCCTGTTTGTTTGTTTGTTTGTTTGTTTAGCAGGCCCGGGCCAGGTTCAAACCCACCAGCCCCAGAGCATGTGGCCAGTGCCCTAGCCACTGAGCTAGGGGTGCCCCCACCATAGGCCTTGCACTGTAAGAATGCTTTATATCATTTCATCTTCACAAGTGTCTGGCATGCTCCATACTAAGCCATTTTATTCATGAGAAAACTGAGGCTTCAAGTCATGAAGGAATTTGTCAAGGTTATAAAGAGAGTGAGGGACAGAGATCAAATGCAGTCTGTTCTTCATCCAGCTCAGACTAAAAGCTTCCCTTTGTTTGGGAAAAAGAAAACTCTGTATCCCTGACATAGCAGGCCCTGGTTCCCACTCTCCAAGTCCTCTTCCCCAATACCCTCTTCAGATGTTTGAAAATGGACACATGGGCCAGGCATGGAGGCTCATGCCTGTAACTCTAGCACTCTGGGAGGCCCAGGCGGGTGTATTCCTTGAGCTCAGGAGTTGCAGACCAGAATGAGCAAGAGCAAGACCCCATCTCTACTAAGAATAGAAAATACTAGCCAGGCATTGTGGCAAGTGCCTATAGTCCCAGCTACTTGGGAAGCTGAGGCAAGAGGATCGCTTAAGCCCAAGAGTATAAAGTTTCTGTGAGCTGTGAAGCCATAGCCCTCTAGCCAGGGTGACAGAGTGAGACTGTCGGAAGGAAGGAAAGAAAAAAAGAAGACAGAGTCTCTTTGAGACTTTCTCTTTGAGTCTTTTCTCAAGAAAGAAGACTTGAGTCTTTTTTTTTTTTTTTTTTTTGAGACAGAGTTTCACTATGTTGCCCTTGGTAGAGAGCTGTGGCATCACAGCTCACAGCAACTTCAAATTCTGAGGCTTAAGCGATTCTCTTGCCTCAGCCTCCCAAGTAGCCAGGACTACAGGCGCCTGTCACAACGCCTAGCTATTTTTTTTTTTGCAGTTGTCATTGTTGTTTTAGCTGGCCTGGGCTGGAATTGAACCTGCCAGATTCAGTGTATGTGGCTGGCGCCGTAACCACTGTGCTATGGGTGCTAACCCCTCCTTGAGTCTTTTTTATACGAGAGTCAATATTCTGGCTTCTTCAACTGTTTCCCTCAAAATGTTCTTTTGAGGTCCTACCCCAGCCATCATCTTGTTCATTCTTCTGTGGATTAGTTATACTTTATCTATGTCCCAGTCTAAGTTCCAATTTCAAAAGAAATACAGTACTCCAGACATGGACAGAAAGGCTATCACCTCCCTCACTGTACACACAGTGCTTCTGTTAATACAGCCCCAAACCCAGTAAATCATCGTCTGTGCGCAAAGCACTGCCCCATGGACTTGGGGTACAGAATGAACAAACGGAACAAGCCAGCAACTTCCTGACTTTCTGGAGATTACATTCTGCTCATTGAGATATGGGAAGAGTCACTTTAGATATGGACCTTAGAATATCAGAGCTGGTAGGGCCCAATGTCCTCCTGCCCTTTACAGATGGGAACCCAACCCCAGGAAAGGGCAGAGACAGACCCAAGATTCCACAGTGGGATGGGGAAATCTACTTCTGCCTTTTCCATAACCTCAGGCACTCGTGATCCCAGGAGCCTTAGAGAGAGAGATGTGGGCTGGGATGAAAATTTTGCTGTTGAGAATTTTGAGAATTTGAAAATTTTGCTGTTTACGTGGACCCACCCCAGACAGACCTCCTCAGAGCATTCCGCATAGATCCTGGTATATTCCACATATGGCCACCAGGTGGCGAAGGGATCCAGGGAAAGGCGTGGAAATCAAAAATAGGTGGGTATCTTCCTCTTTAGGGCAAATTTCCTTAGTAAGTAGGAATCAATGGTGAGGCCAGAAGCCTGTGCCCACTTTGGGACAGAAGTCACGCAACTGTATTTAGGTAAATTCTGCCTCAACCTAGGAGGTAGCAGGGGGTAGTGGTTAAAAGCGCAGACACAGGCAGGCATCATGCAGACCTGGCGGAAAATCTGCTCCCCTTTGCTGCTGGAGTCTTCTCTGACACCTAGGTCCTAAGTAGTCTCTGACACATAGAGTTTGATGCAAGATAAAGTCCTTATTTCCCAGGTCTCTACACACAGCTAGAGCTGCTGGTTCTCTCTTCCTGTCTTGTCCCTTTTCCAGACAGATGGTGGGCAACTCCAGCCAGGCAGACACATTACTGCCAGAAGGCAGGAAGTCTTTACCACTGCCCAGAGAAGGTGAGGCTAATGAAATCTGACAGCCTCGGAGCCCGGCAGCTCATTCACACTTCTATTCACCTCACACCACACAAGGAACTGTGTGCACTATGGTGGTGTCTGGAAACCAGGAGCAGTTTGGGGCACTGGGTGCCTGAGAAGAAAGAGAGAGTTGGAGAAATAGTCTGGGGGTTGGGGACTAAATAAGATATCAACTTTGAACTTCATCCTGGGAACAATAGGGAGCTATTGAAGATTATTCAGCAGAGGAATGACGCAGTGGCCTGTTTTGAGAGTGGTCAGGCTGGGAAGGAAGGAATGGAGGTGGAGGAGCCGGAGGCAGAGGAGGCCCAGCAAATAAAAGCTGCAGATTGGCTGGGTGTGGTGGCTCACACCTGTAATCCTAGCAATCTTGGAGGCCGAAGGTGGGTGGAGTGCTTGAGCTCAGGAGTTCGAGACTGCCTGAGCAAGATTGAGATCCCTTTCTCTACTAAAAATAGAAAAACTGAAGCAAGAGGATTGCTTAAACCCAAGAGTTGGAGGTTGCTTGAGTTATGATGCTACTGTACTCTATGCAGTGCAACCATAGAGTAAACTCTGGTAAAACTCTGTCTAAAAAAAAAATGAGCCGCAGTGATGACAATAGTGGTTGATTTTCCATCTATTCAGAGTTTCTCATTGGCTCAGGGCACTCCAGTGAAACTTACCTGTCTCAACTATGAGACAGTTCCACAGGGTTAGGGGCTACCCTGAGGCTAGGGAGGAGATGTGGGGTCCCCATAGCATATGTGTCCTAGGAGTTCTTTGCAAACAGATAGCCTAGAAGAGAGAAGTTGGCTAATGAGAGAAATAGGATCTTGGGTTAGGTTGGAGGGCAAAGGCAGTGTAGTCTAATGGTTAAGAACATGTACTGGCACCAGATGCATGTCTTTACTTCCCAGCTCTGTGACTGTGGCTAGGTCACTTTGTCTTTCTGAGCCTCGGTTTCCTCATCTGTAAAATGTGATTATGAATAGGGCTCATTTCTTAAGACTATTATGAAGACTGGACAAGGTAATTTGTATAAAACTCAGCACAGCACTGAGTACCTAGGAAGTACTCAACAAAGGGAAGCTTCAGGGTCTCTATCCCCCTCAAAGACAGCCTGTTGCAGGATGACCATTCCAGCTTTGCAGCTCCTCTCCAGGCCAGGGTGGCTTCAAAATGAGGCATACTTAGGCTGATACCACAGTAAAGTAGGCTAAAGGGATTCCAGCCAGAAGCAAAATAATAATGCTTTGGATAACGCAGCCACATTCTGGGGGAAATGTATGATTTCCACTCCATTTTTTGAAACATTAGCATTTATTTGCCTTATTCCAGGGGTTCTAGATGGTATTCTCTGTTTTATTTTATTGGTTTCTTCCTTATTTTGTGGGTGCTGGTATACTCAAGGTCTTCATATAATCCTAGTTATTGTGCACTTAATCACATGCTTACTACTCCCTATAGGATTTATAATGTATTCGGTTTCACCTCTTTGCTTTGACTGCCAGGAAACTCAGGGCCATGATTTTTGTTCTGTCTCACTTACTATCCTTAGAAAACTTAGCCTAGCATTTCTACTATAATTAGTCAATTTTTCATTTTTCTTCCCTCCTTTCCCACTGGCCTTTGATCCAGGCTTTCACCACTCCTAGGTTCTTGGTCTTTGATTATCAATTAAGTGGTCTTTAGACTGCAGTGAAAACCAACTCAAGGTCCTTTCTGGAGAAAGCAAAAGGACATAAACTATCCCTGAGATGAGCAGAGACATCCTGACCAGTCAGGCTAGCTGCACGCAGTTGGTGCCAGTGGAGGTCTTTTAGGTATCTTTCCTGTGCTCCCTCACATGGAGAATATAACAACAGTGAGCCCAAGTGAGCCCTATATTAGTTAAGTTATGCCAACTGCTGTAATAGATACACATCCTGAAATCTCAATGCCTAAACACAATAGAAGTTGGTTCAATGTGTACCCCACTCAGCCAAGCGACCAAGTGAGACTCAGGCTATGTTCAATCGACATGTGCTTTCGTTGTTGTTTTTTTTTTTTTTGAGATTTTTTTTTTTTTGTAGAGACAGAGTTTCACTTTATTGCCCTCGGTAGAGTGCCGTGGCGTCACACAGCTCACAGCAACCTCCAACTCTTGGGCTCAAGCGTCAACATGTGCTTTCACAATCACCCTGGTATTGGCATCTGATTGGCAGATGGGAGAGAAAAGAGAGCTTTGAGAAAGTATACATACTTTTTTTTTTGAGACAGACTCTCACTGTGTTATGCTGGGTAGAGTGCCATAGCATCACAGTTCATGGCAACCTCAAACTCTTAGGCTCAGACAATCCTCTTGCCTCCACCTCCTGGGTAGCTGGGACTACAGGCGCCCACCACAAAGCCAGGCTAATTTTTATATTTTTAGTAGAGATGAGGGTCTTGCTCCTGCTCAGGCCAATCTCTCCAACTCCTGAGCTCAAGCAATCCACCCACCTCAGCCTCCCAGAAAGCTAGGATTACAGGCATGAGTCACCGCATCAGGCAAGCATACATATTTCTTCTTCTTTTATTATTTTTATTTTTTTAGACAGATTCTCACTTTGTTGCCCTCAGTAGAGTGCTGTGGAGCCAGAGCTCACAGCAACCTCGAACTCTTAAGTTCAAGTGATTCTCTTGCTTCAGCCTCCCAGAGTAGCTAGAACTACAGCGCCTCCCACAATGCCTGGCTATTTTTAGAGACGAGGTCTTGCTCTGGCTTAGGCTGGTCTCGAACCTATGAGCTCAGGCAATCCACCTGCCTTGGCTGCCCAAGGGCTAGGATTACAGGTGTAAGCCACTGCACCTGGCTGCATACCTACTTCTTAACCACTTAGGCCTGGATACAGCACACATCATCACTGCCCATATCTGGTTGGTGAAAACTAGTCACGTACCTAATTGCAAGGAGTGCTGGAAAATGTAGTCTGGGCTGCTTTTCTCTGAAACAACTGTACATGTGGAAGGGGAACAACGCTGAACAGCTGATATTGTTCCAGTCCACAAGAAACTTTATTAAACCCTCTATCCTTATGAAAATGGCTGCGAATACCACACTGTATGTATCGTGGCCACAAGGAGAGAAACGACCTGGCCTCGTTTACGAAGAACCACAGACAAAAGGAACATTTCTGTTTTAAGCCAAATGTATTTATCCAACAGGAGAATGGGATCTTAAGGAGAAGAGTGCATTCATCAGGACAGGAAGTATTCAAGCAGACCCTGGATTTTCACTTGGCTGAAGGTTCTAGGAGCCGGGCTAGATGCCCCCTAACAGTCCTCCTAAGTTTGAGCTTCCATGCCAGGTGACATAGACATCCCCAAGCACCTACTTAGTACTAAGTTCTGGGTGGGGCTTTGAGGACCCAGAAACACAAACGAGACCCTCACGTTCCTCAACTGCAGTGAGGAAGCAGGACAGGGGAATGGTCTGAGCTCTAGAAATGGGAGATTGGAGTTTAACTCCTACCTCTGGTGCTTTGTAGCCATGTGACACTGGAGAAGCCACTTGGCCTCTGGTTCTCAGTTTCCTCATTTATAAAATAGAGACAATAGTTATCTTCCTAGATTATGAGGAGTCGATGATAAAATATACTTAGAGCATTTGTAACACAGTGCCTGGTATGTAGAAAGCGTATTATTTTAGTAGTCGTAATATTTTTATGAAGACCTTGGGTAAGTGACTTCTTCTTATTTTTTTTTTTTTTTGTAGAGACAGAGTCTCACTGTACCGCCCTCCGGTAGAGTGCCGTGGCGTCACATGGCTCACAGCAACCTCTAACTCTTGGGCTTACGCGATTCTCCTGCCTCAGCCTCCCGAGTAGCTGGGACTACAGGCGCCCGCCACAACGCCCGGCTATTTTTCTGTTGGCCGGGGCTGGGTCCAAACCCACCACCCTCGGCATACGGGGCCGGCGCCCTGCTCACTGAGCCACAGGCGCCGCCCGTGACTTCATTTTTTAATAGCCTTAGTTTTTCACCCGTATGATGGAGTTAATAACGGTCACCATGGGGTTGGAATCTTGCTGTGCTGTGGGGTCTGGAGTCTGCCATTTCGCCTCTCAGCTTCCTCCTGGGGATAAATGGGTCACATCATGCCCAGTTGTAAAGACTAAAAGATTCTGGAAGGCGATCGGCACCGCTGGGCACAGGGGAGGAACCTGACTTCACAAGGACGCGATTTCCTGGCTGAGCTCCCAGGGAAGGAGGTTTGCGCTGGGTCCCCATCCCCCGGCAGGTCCTGCTCAGGAAACGCGGAGAGAAAGCCAGGAACCAGGCTTGCCAGGCCCCGCGCCCCCTCCGCGCCTTCCCTTCTCCCCGGCCCTCGGCTGCAGGAAGCCGGCTGGCGGGAACGCCCTGCTTGGTGGGTGGGAAAGGCCGAGAACGCGCCTGGCTCTGTCCGCTTCCCAGGCCCGCAGCCCGCGGCGCGGAGCTGTCACTGCGGCAGACTGCGACCGCGCCGGGCCCCGCCCTCGCCGCCTACACTCCTGATGCAGTCTGCCGAGTAGCTTTTCGAGAAGCGCTGCAGCACGATTCCTAGTTCTTGGGCGGCCGGAGGAGAGAGGCCGAGCCCCTTGGCGCCATCGCCCCACTTGGCACGGAGCACACGCTACTGGGGCTGGGCTGGGGAGGGAGGGATGTCCAGTCCTCTCTTTTGGGAGATGAGATGCTGAGGCCTGAGGGTTTGTAGGTGAGTGGTCCAAGGTCATAGCTATTAAATGGCAGGGCCAGAACTGGACGCGCGGTTTGTTTGACTCTAAAGTTTGTGCCTTGAGTCTGTGGTTCTGTTTAAGGCTCTGGAAGGGCTCATGGGGGTTTAGGTTCTTCTGGCTCCTCAAGAACAGGAGTTCTGTTCCTGGTGGGATCCTAGAGGTCTGTGAACCCCTGGAAATTGCATGTGCGATGTTGCGTGTGTTGCATTTTTGTTTGGAGTTTCAAAGGTGTCAGTGACCCAAAAAGAGTTAAGAATCATAGCTCTCCAAACCCTCTATTGGGATTCCAGCTTTATGGGGACTTAAGGTTACCCTACAATCTATGGGATCTTGACAATACCTCTGCAGAGTCCTGCTGTTACACTGTAGTGACTTGAGGCTGCTACAGGATCCCAGGATTTTTTTTTTTTTTTTTAAGAAATGGGGTCTTGCTCTATCACCCAGGCTGGTCCTGATTCCTTGGGCTCAAGCCATCGTCCCACCCAAGTAGTTGGGACTACAGATGGGAGACACCATGCTGGGCTGGGATCCTAGAATCTATCTACTGAATCTTGAAAATCTTTCTATAGGATCCTGGGATCTCTACAGGGATTTGAGGTCCTTATGGGACCCTGGTGTCTCTTTCTGAGGTTCTGAGAATGACGCTGGAAGATACCATGATCCTCCCTGGTATGAGTTCTAAACCTGGGCCTCAAGATACCTAAGAACTCCCTGAAAATGTAGGCAAATTTTGGGGGTCTGTCCAAATACCTGTAATTCTGGGGAAAGATTTCATGAATTTCACTAGATTCTCAAAGGGATCAGTGACCCCCCCCCAAACACTGGGGAGATAGATCTTGCTCCCTTCTCACCAATAAGAGCCAAGGAAATGCAAGATGGAGATGAAAGGCAGTGTTTTCTCCTTCTTTCTTTCTTTTTGTTATTGTTGTTGAGACAGAGTCTTAATCTGTTGTCCAAGCTAGAGTACCATGACGTCAGCCTAGCTCACAGTAACCTCAGACTCCTGGGTTCAAGTGATCCTCCTGCCTCAGCCTCCCAGGTAGATGGGACTACAGGTGCACACCACAACATCTACCTAATTTTTCTATTATTTATTTATTTATTTATTTAGAGACAGAGCCTCAAGCTGTCACCCTGGGTAGAGTACCATGGCATCACAGTTCACAGCAACCTCCAACTTCTGGGCTTAAGCGATTCTTTTGCCTCAGCCTCCCAAGTAGCTGGGACTATAGGCACCTGCCACAATGCCCGGCTATTTTTTGGTTGTGGTTGTCGTTGTTTGGCAGGCCCGGGCTGGATTTGAACGCACCAGCTACGGTGTATGTGGCTGGCACCTTAGCTGCTTGAACTATAGGTGCCGAGCCGTAATTTTTCTATTGTTAATAGAGACAGGTCAGTCTGGTCTCAAACTCCTGAGCTCAAGTGATCATCTGCCTAGGCTTCCCAGAGTGCTAGGATTACAGGTGTGAGCCACTGTGCTGGCTGGCCGTGTTTTCTAGTAGGGCATGGGCTTTGGAGTCAGGCATTCCTGAATTAAAAGCATAGCTTTTTCACTTACCAGCTGTGTGACCTTGAACAGATTTCTTAACTTCCCTGAGCCGGTAGGCCACCTCCTCTAGGAAGCCTTTTTTTGTTTCCTGGATTCACTTAGGTCCTCATTCTGCATTTCCTAATCTCTCATTGCATCTGGTCTGATCCTTATAGCAATTGTTATTATGTAATTGTGCTTAATGTTGTCTTGTCTGTCACCTCCCAACCCCCTCCTCCCAGCAGACCCAGGAAGGCAAGGACCTCTGTGTAGTGCTGGCACATTTTAGGCACTCAGCCATTTCGTTATAAAATAAATAAAAGAGGGAAGGAATTGAGGGATGCATGCTAGATGCTGCACTGGGGACAGAAAGGGATTAAAAATGAGTAGGCGGGCGGCGCCTGTGGCTCAGTGAGTAGGGCGCCGGCCCCATATGCCGAGGGTGGCGGGTTCAAACCCAGCCCCGGCCAAACTGCAACAAAAAATAGCCGGGCGTTGTGGCGGGCGCCTGTAGTCCCAGCTGCTCGGGAGGCTGAGGCAAGAGAATCGCGTAAGCCCAGGAGTTAGAGGTTGCTGTGAGCTGTGTGAGGCCACGGCACTCTACCAGAGGGTGGTACAGTGAGACTCTGTCTCTACAAAAAAAATAAAATAAAATAAAAAATAAAAATGAGTAGGCATCACTACTGTCCTTGAGGGGGTCCGAGGCTAGTGGGGGAAATAAGATGAATTTGTGCAAAAAGACTGTCCTAATTGCACTAATTGAGGATGCATAATAACAGAAATAAATGCTAGTGGGGAAAGCACTGAGACAGCCAAAGATGAGGAGTCCCTGAAGAGCTGATATAATAGCTTTCCTTCGTATCATGTTATAATTTTCAAAGCATTTGTCTTGCATAAAATGTCTAGGTATACTCTTATCTTGAAGAGGTGGGGAAACTGCTGCTGAAAAGAGTTCTGTGACTTGTCCAAGGCCCCCCAGCCAATAATGGCTGCCTGAATGCATAGCTCATTTGCTTTGGAATACAGCCTACTTCCTCCAAGACTTGAGCTTCCATGTTGCTCAGTTCTTGGTTTAGATCTTGGTAGATGTGTGACTTTGGGTATGTTACTTTACCTCCCTCAGTCTCCTATAACGACTTCCTATAACCTACACGAGATAGTATATTTATAAGGTACATAGCACGATTCTTGGTTTATAGTAGAGGATTCATAAATGTTTGTGGAATGAATTCATGAATGAAATGAATGTAAGGAAGGGAAAATGTGCATGGACTAAAATTATGACAGATAGGGGATGGTAGGAGAATTGAGGGCAATTTTATCCCTTCTTATGTTCTCTATGATTCACGTGAGATTTTGCACTGGCCTCACCCATACCAGGCTATTATTTATTGTTTGCAAACCAACAAAAGTGAACCAATCCTAGCTTGGTAAACTTTCTTTTTAATATATGTTTTTACTGCCTTTTCTGATGACAGAGTAATATGTGCTCCTTGTAAAGAATTCAAATTGCAGAAAGATATAATGAATGAAAATGAAAGTGCAAGTTTAGGCACTGTAGACACAAGATGCCGACGTATTGTTACTCTTTGGAAAGTGCGGAGGGGTATACAATGGTGTGACGGTTAATTTTATGGGTCAATCCAGTTGGGTTAAAGGATGCCCAGCTAGTTATTTCTGGGTATGTCTGTGAGGATGTTTCCAGAGGAGACTAATATTTGAGTTGAAAGACTCAGCGCCTGTCGCTCAGTGGTTAGGGAGCCGGCCATGTACACTGGGGTTGGCAGGTTCGAACCTGGCCCGGGCCTGCTAAACAACAATAACAACAACAACAACAACAGCAACAACAACAAAAAGCATAGGCAGGTGTTGTGGTGGGCACCTGTAGTCCCAGCTACTTGGGAGGCTGAGGTAAGAGAATGGCTTAAGTCCAAGAGTTTGAGGTTGCTGTGAGCTGTGACACCACAGCACTCCACCAAGGGCGACATAGTAAGACTCTGTTTCCAAAAAGAAAATATTTGAGTTGATATATTGAGAAGATTGCCTTCCACCAATGTGGATGGACACAGTCTGATTCATTGAGGATGTGATAGAACAAAAAAAATGGAGGTGGGAAACATTTGCTCTCTTTTCTTGAACTGGGACATCCATCTTCTCCTACTCTTGGACAATGAAGCTCCTGGTTCTCAGGCCTTTGGACTCTAGGACTATACCAGCACTCTCTTGGCCTTAGCCTCCAACCCCTAATTCTCAGCACCACCAGCTTTCCTGGCTTTTCAACTCACAGAAGGCAGATCGTGGGACTTCTCTGCTTCCATAATAATGTGAGCCAATTCCCATAATAAATATATTTAAAATATATACATCACACATATACACACTCCTATTTGTACAGTTTTTCTGGAGAACAAGGAGCCCCGCCCCTTCTTCCTGCTTAAAATTCATTTGTACCCGCCTTGTAATGGTTCATGGTGTGGAGAATGTGAGAATTATTTAGGCAGGGGCTGTCCCTTGAACCCCATGGGATCTGTAGAACTTTCTATGTCAGTATACATAATTTGCTCAGATGCCCACTGCATCTTGTAGCTGTGCTTTTAATCCCCTTTCCTCCCTGTTAACATTTAGTAAGGTCTTTTAAAAAAGTTCTTACTATACACACACAGAAAAGCAAAGCAAAGAGAAAAAAGGTGAAAGCCCTCTGTTTAGTTCTTTACCGACTCCATATTTTTCTATGCATATACTAAGCATATATTATGAATTATAACCATGAGACCCTCGTACACCTGTAATTTTGCAACTTGCCCTTTTCACTTAACAATATCCAGCAGACACTTTTTCTTGCCTATTCATGAAAATTTATCCCTTGCTTTTTACTAATGGATTCTCTTGAGGGAAGAGCTATTATTTAGCCCTACTTCCAGTCCAGAGGCCAGCACATGGGAGGCTTTACTGGGAGGGCATGTTCTGATAGTAACAGCAACTGTGAACTGTGAGCCAGATTCTGAACTAAGCTATTTCACGTTATTTCATTTAATTGTCTCAGCCACCATTGTGTGAGATAGGTACTACACTTATTAAATGTTTCCATTTTTCAGATGAGAAACTGAGGTGCAGAGACTTAAAAGCCCAAAGTTATAACAACTGGTAAGTGTGGAGCTGAGCTTTCAATCCTGAACTGTCCTATGCCAAAGATTTTGCTATGAATGAATAAGTGGTTGATGGAGTCATGGGTCCTAGGGAGAAAGTCGTCTTCAGAACCTCCATTTATATCCTGGGTTCTACTTTCCAAGGGTTTGTAGTGCTTGGAATCAGTGTTGGCCCTTATGAGCAACTCCGTAAAGGCCCTTCCTTTCCCTGCTGCAATCTTGCAGCTATTCTTATTTTTCATGGGACGTGATGTTTTTGAATCTTCTATTCTAAAAATAAGCTAAAATTTGGTAGGGGACCTTGAAGACTAATTCAGACATTTGAGGACAGCCATTTGCACAGGAAATTAATCAGAACCCCAAAGTGCTTCTCCTTGTCCCACAGGTCAGCACTATGGAAATGCCCAGTGCCTTGCTGCATGCAGCTCTCTTAAAGGACTGCAGTGATGCCAAGGGCAGTTTAACACAGATCCATCTCTCTGTAAGGAAGGCAAGAAGAGAAAGGCACAAAGCAGAAATGGGTCAGCTCTGCTGCAAAGAACTTCCAGAGAGAACTCACAGCTGTGTCCAACTTGGAGGGGTGCTGAGTGAGGGATATGCCCTGAGGCATCAGATGGGACTCTGTATGATCCGCCTGCAGTCTGGAGACTGAAATGCTAGTTCTTGTTCCAATGGCAATCGTTTGCAGGGCCACTTTCAGCAAACCTCTTCCTTTCTCAGGATGGTAAAGTACTCCACTATGAAATGATTGGACGGATTATCACAGGGGTCCTGTGTGGGGTTAGGAGCTAGAAATAATTTGTGATAGTAATAATATTGACAACAAGAATGACAACTGTACTATTTGTGGAACAGTATGCCTGGTGCTTTCACAGGCTATCGTATGTAACAAACACTTCAGGGACCATATTATTATTTCAGTTGTACAGATGAAGAGACTGAGGCTCAGAGAGAGTATAAGCCAGAACACGAGTATGTGATCCAAGGGTTTTCTGGTGTCAGAACCTGAGCTTCATAAGAGCTTCATGAGAAACTGAGGTGCAGAGACTTAAAAGCCCAAAGTTCATAAACCTCTGTGAGTTCTGACCTCCAGAAAGTGCTAAGAAACAAATGGGAGGTCAATTTGATACAAGTTGTAATGAGTTCATGCCCACACCAGAGTTAAACACAATGCCACTGTAGGGAAGGGTATTCCGAGTGGGGAGGATTGGTGAGACAGCAAGGGAAAGGCCTGAGCAAAGGGGCAGATGTGGGAAAGCAGTGGGCGTGCTAAGGGCAGTCTGGATAAACTTCAGTGTGTGTGTGTGTGTGTGTGTGTGTGTGTGTTTGTGTGTGTGTAGAAGTAGGAAGTGATCATACCAGGCCAGGGCTTTGGCCTTTATTCCATAGGCAATAAAGAGCTTACACAAGAGATGTCTCGAGGGACCAACCAGGCTGCTGCAGTCAGAGAGGAAGCAGCCCTCAGCCCATCTGTGTCCTGGCTTGTGAATGCCTGTGTGTGCCAATGAGTGGGAGGGTATCCGCGGGGAGAGCAGGTCTCAGGCTGTGTTCTATACTAATCGGGGTGTGGGTCTTGGGCTCCCTTCAGGGCGCTCTTCCTCACTTATCTAGGCCCTGGGTACCTTATATAAACTAGGCTTACAGGAAGTATGTCGTAGACTTATTGGAGGGACTTTTGAGATCACTTGGTCATCCCATTTTAAAGATGAAGGTAAGGAACGTAGCTGGGAAAGAACTTGTCTAAGACAACACAATGAATTAATAACAGAGCTGGGGACTGGAACCCATGCCTCCTGAGTTCAAGACGAATTCCTTTTCTGCATTTGCTGAATAATGGAAATAGTATCTGTTGAGTGATTATTCCATACCAGGCTCAGGGCTAAGCGCCTTACCACTGATTATCTCATTTAATCCTCACAGCCTCCCTGAGAGTGCCTCTTCTGAAAGCAGGAAGTCTTATCTTCCATTTCAGTTTCCCACAGCACCTAGTACAGTCCCTGGACACCTAGCTAGTGAGGCAATAAAAACTCGGTGGAGTCTTTTAAGTCCTGCGAAGGAGAAAAAGGGCGAGGGGGCGGGCCTCCCGAGATGCACCGCCCATCGCACAGACCACGCCTTTAGAACATGACATCACAATCCAGGCCCCGCCCCTCATTGTCAGTCCCGGGAAGCCGGAGGAGGCGCCGGCTGCTGGGAGCTGAGCGCCGGAGCCCTTGGCGGGCGGGAGCGCGGGCCCGGGCCACAGAGGTGAGGGTCCGCCGGGCGGCGACGGGAACGCGGCGCGGACGGCGGGACGGCTGCGGGGAGAGGAGGGCGGCCGGAGCGGGGGCTGGCGGTCAGAGCGGGGGCCGGCCGCCGGAGGGGTCGGGACACCCAGGGGCGACGGGGCGGAACAGGCGGGCACACCCGAGGGATGGAGTGTGGTCATGGAGTGTGGGGGAGTTTGAGTGGATTTTGGAGGGAGAGCTCGGAGAATGATTTTGGGGGGCGAGACCTTGAGAATGTTTCTGGAGTTGTAGGAAGAGCATCTGAGGCGATTTTTCTTCTGGAGGGGGAGGGAAGGTTCTGAGGGGACTTGGTGGGAGCGAGAATCTGAGGAGAAAGGTTTGCGGCAGAGACGCGGAGACATTTTCGAGGCGGCGGAGAAGAGTTTTTAGGGTCGAGTTTGGGATGGGGGGCGCGGGGCGCCGGCAGGTGGGGGCGGGGCGCGGCGAGCTGGTTGGGGGCCCGGGCGGCCGGGGAGGGGGCTGCACGGGGCCCGGCGGGCACCGGGGAGGAAGGAAGTGATCATACAGGAAGAGCCCGGGAGCTCCGGGCAGGAGGAGGAGGGAGGTTTGGGAGCGCGTCGGGCCGCCAAGCGTGCGAGACCGGGCTGCGGGGCGACACGCCGGGCGGGGAAGGGTCCTGCCGCCGCCGCCGCAGCTGTCGGCCGCGCCGGTCCGTCCCGGGCGCTGCTGGTCTCGTAGCCAGACCGCTGGGCCGGGAAGGAATTCGAGGCATTTGCTTTGTTTAAGTTGCCAGTAGACAGTCCTTAGGACTAATTAATGGTGGAATCTGCAGGGGGACGCGGGCGAGCGGGGCCGGGGCCGCCCTCCGCCCGCCAGTCGCGGTGAACTTTCCGCAGCCCGCCCTCCTGCGCAGCCCCCGCCCAGCGGCCGGGTAGGGGAAGGAGCCATGGCTTCCCGAAACGCAGGAATGAAGTGCGGTTTCTGGGGGCCGTTGGCCTCTGGCTGCCTGCAGGGAAGTCAGCGTCCTGGGGTGGCCCGGCTGGGGCTCGGGATCCCGCTTTGAGCTCTTTGAGGTGCCTGCGGTTTCTGTTAATAACCTTGGAAGAGGCTCTGCGGGCCGAGAAAGACCATCTAGGTTTGGAGCATCTGTTTCTTCATCGCTTCAGCCCCTTTCCTAACACTGCAGAGCTTGTTACGGCATGTTTCGGAAATGCCGAGGCCAGTGCTCACCCTTGAAGGTGGGAGAGGGGAAGAAAGTAGGCACACACCCCCACCCCCAAAACCCTGAGTGTGTTCTCTAGAAGGCCAGAAACTGCCTGCAGATTCACTGTCGCACCTTCACCACTTGAATGACCTTGGGAAAAGGATTGTAGCTTCTGAGCCCCTAGTGCCTTATCTGTCAATTGAGGAGGAAATGCTCTCTGGACCTCCCTGCCTTTTGGGGATATTTTTGAGGGGTGGGGTTTGCTCAGGGTATTTCTTTTACACACTGCTGCAGTTCTGGCCTAAGGAACCGGACCGGTGTCTGCTCAGGGAGAATTCAGATCACCTAGTAAGATTTTACTACCTCAGATTAGTGAGGGAGGGGTTTGCATTTTAGGGGGGATATCTGGAGAATCTGTACAGTATGTTCCAGATTTTTCTGTCAGTTTGTGTGCACCTTTGGTGACGTTTGTGTGGTTAAATTGAATAACCCCCTTAGAAAATTCTTTTCTTGTCAGAAATAATTGTTTTGTTCAGAATTCCCCTTGGGGCAGATTAAGGTTTTGCTCAATTTACTCAGAAGAATTTTCCAGGTTTCTAAAATTAAATCACTTTTCTAAACATAGTGAGTAAACTTTGAAAAGCTGGAAATAATGGGATGGGAGGGGAATGGGTTGGAGTATGAATAGGACAGCAAATACAGATTCATTGTTGACCAGCAATTAATAATATGGATTGTTAATTAGCCTTCCTAGATTATCTTAATCTTAAATAATTTAAGACCAAGAAAGAGAACTAATATTGGTGAGTTGCCTATTCTGTGGCTAGTAATTGTGCTAAGGTGATATATACCTTTTAGTCTTCCCAACAATTTTGTGAGGTGGTTGTCGGCATTCTTATTTTATAGATGAGCAAACTCAGAAAGTAAAGTGACTGTCCCAAGTTCACACATACAACTAGTAAGAAGTGGAACTAAAATTCAAATCCAAGTCTGTTTTTAAGGTCCATGGTTATCCTCACTATGCATGCTGTCTTGGGAACCAGGAGACCTAGTTTCTAGGCCTTTGATTTAGCCACTGGATCACTGTGGACCTTAGAATAAGTCTGTTAAATCTATTTTCCAATAATGTTGCCTTCTTTTCTTCCAATAGTGTTGTCAGTGTGTTTTTGAGGTATGCTGTTTTTTGGTAAAAAGATTTTATGCAGGAGAGGCTTACTTTTAGCTTATGATGGACCCATTTCTTTCTTTTCTCTCTTCCTTTCTCTCTTTCTTTTTTTTTTTTGAGACAGAGCCTCAAGCTGTTGCCCTGAGTAGAGCGCCATGGCATCATAGCTCACGGCAACCTCCAACTCCTGGGCTCAAGCGATTCTCCTGCCTCCGCCTCCCAAGTAGCTGGGACTACAGGCGCCTGCTTCAACACCTGGCTATTTTTCTTGGTTACAGCCGTCATTGTTGTTTGGCTGGCCCGGGCTGGGTTAGAACCCATCAGCTCAGGTGTATGTGGCTGGTGCCTTAGCTGCTTGAGCCACAGGTGCCGAGCCTCTTTCTCTTTTTCTTTCTCTCTCTCTCTTTTTCTGGGGTGTGTGTGACAGAGTCTCTTTTGCCCAGGTTAGAGTATCCTGGAGTCAGCCTAACTTAAAGCAACCTCAAACTCGTGGGTTCAAGCATTCTTCTTGTTTCCTGCCACAACCTCCCAACTAGCTGGGACTGAAGGCACCCGCCACAATGCCCAGCTAATTTTTTTTTAAATTTTTAGTAGAGATAGGGTCTCACTCCTGCTCAGGCTGGTCTTGAACTCCTGAGCTCAAGTAGTCCGCCCACCTCAGCCTCCTAGAGTACTAGGATTACAGGCGTCAGCCACTGTGCCTGGCCATGATGGAAGTATTTCTATGAAGATACGGTATCTAAGTGACCATATATTTAATTTATGTAATGGAAGATCATAGATAGCTAATAGTTCTTCTGTTGTAGAGACCATCTTTAAGGTGACATTTATGATCAGAAACTGCCCCATTTTCATGTAAGGTGACTTTTTTTTGAGACAGAGTCTCATTATGTCACCCTCAGTAGAGTGTGGTGGCATCACAGCTCACAGCAACCTCAAACTCTTGGGCACAAGCGATTCTCTTGCCTCAGCCTCCCAAGTAGCTGGGACTACAGGCGCCCACCATAACGCCTGGCTATTTTTTTGTTGTAGTTTCCTTGTTTAGCAGGCCTGGGCCAGGTTTGAACCCGCCACCCCTGGTGTATGTGGCCAGCACCCTAACCACGGAGCTATGGGTGCCGAGCCATGTAAGATGACTTTTGGGTACATTGTCAGCTTATGAGTAAAGCATATTACAGGTAGGATCCATATAGTCAAAGCTGAAAGATTTGGTTGTTAACTTTGATGCATATAATAGATGCTCAGTAAATATTTTCTAAATGAATGGATGTATATGTTCTATTTTTTGTGTGTGTGTGTGTGTGTGTTTTTTGGCCGGGGCTGGGTTTGAACCCACCACCTCCAGCATATGGGACCAGCGCCCTACTCCTTGAGCCACAGGCGCCGCCTATGTTCTATTTTAAAAAATCAGCTTTATTGAGGTATAATTACAATAAAATTTACTAATTTTAACTATACAGTTTGACAAACTTTGACAAATGTATACAGTTGTATAATCACAACCACTATGCATATTATCTTTTAGGAGTTGGGTAGCAGATATATCTCTGGGAATGTTATGAGGTTTCTGTGCCAAGTTAATACTGCGAGATCAGAGTGAATACTAGACAGTATTCATTCAGTGAGCCAACTTGGTAGGAACTAGGGAAATCTTAGGTATTTAATGTTGAGGTGAATGAAGGGAGAAAGAAAAGGAGAGAAACGTGTCTAATTAGAGAAAAAAATGAATAAATTTGGGAAAAACAATATTTTAATTTTAGGACAGGGGATACAGTTTAGGGGAACAAATTACCCAAGGACATATTGAGGAGTTGAACTTTTAGTTTTTGTTTCTTTTTGAAATGGTAGCTACTGAAATATAAAACTTACCATCTTTGGGTAGCTTCAGAAGTGCTTAATACTTTATGGTTGTTCCAATAAGACTTAAGGGTGGAGATGCTATAAAGAGGTTAAAGGCCTTGCTCTTCCACCTATGACAGAATAATAGCCTTAGTGTTGATCTCTAACTTGTTTTAGCTAAAATTCCACAAAGGTAAGAATACATTAGGAATTATGGCTTGCTGGGAAGACATAAATTATTTTTTCCTTTTTATTTTTCCCCTCAGTGGTAAGGTAGGATTTTTTTTTTTTTTTTTTTTTTTTTGGCCGGGGCTGGGTTTGAACCCGCCACCTCCGGCATATGGGACCGGCGCCCTACCCGCTGAGCCACAGGCGCCGCCCGTAAGGTAGGATTTTATTAGACAGAAAGGAATACAGAAGCAGTAAAATACATCACCAGAGCTTCTGGCAAGGAGAAGACCCAAGTCAGAACAATTTTTTTCCTTTTCATAATTTCTTAAATCACTGAACCTGTCCCATCTGCTTTAGCTTAAGTCTCTGTCTTAGAAAATGCTTGAAACCTCTGCTACTGAGCTTCTAGAAGAAGCCCCATTTCAACCTCTTAATCCCTCATCTTTCTCTCTCTCTAAGAGATGGAGTCTTGCTTTGTTGCCTAAGTTGGTCTCAAACTCCTGGACTCAAGAGATTGTCCCACCTCAGCCTCCTACTCTTTTCTCTTTATTCATTCTATTTTTGTATATTAACTGTTGTTTTATAAGCCTCCCCTCCACCCATGCATTTGTCTGAAAATGAAAACTCTTGTACATTAACCACTGGCCTTCCATATACCATTAGGAAATAATTAAAATACCATTCAAACTACCTGTTCAAAATTTTGGGTAACTGTAGGGAGAAAATAATAACTCTATAAGGTAGTCATTATCCTCATTTTATACTTGAGGGAGCTGATTTCAGAGCTGTTACTATCAGAGCTTAGTGAGGGGCAGACAGTTGACTTGTCGCTCAAGTGTCAGATCTTTCTATTTCATTACATTCTCCGTTCTATCAGGATGGAGGGTCAAGGGAAGAGCTTGAAAATACCATATTAAAATATCCTGTGCAGAAACTTTTTTTTGTTGTTGTTTTTTGAGACTAGAGTGTCGCCCTTGGTAGAGTGCTGTGACGCCACAGCTCACAGCAACCTCAAACTCTTGGGCTTAAGCGACTCTTTTGCCTCAGCCTCCCAAGTAGCTGGGACTACAGGTGCCCCCCACAACACCCGGCTATGTTTGGTTGCAGTTGTCATTGTTGTTTAGCAGGTCCTGGCCAGGCTTGAACCCTTCAGCCTTGGTGTATGTGGCTGGCTCCCTACTCACTGAGTTATAGGTGCCGAGCCCAGAAACTGGGTTTTAAAATAAAAGAATAAAGAAAAAATAGAAAAAAAGAGAGTCATAATGTTCTGAGCATTGCTGTTTTTATCTATTCTTAATTTCTAGAGCTACCTGCTTACATTTTACAGAATTTGTAATTCATTATTTCACAATTCCTTTCCCAGAATCGGCATTTATTCTTTATAAATATATTTTGTATTACTAGCTGTTTAAATTAAATTAAACATGATACTTTGTATTACTAGCTGTTTAAATTACCCTTACCCCTTTCCGTATATTATATGTATCTGAAAGCTTTTGTCAGCTTAGTCTGACATTCAAGATCACCTTATTTGCATATGCCCCTCTATTTACATTTTATCTGGACAGAGTAATCTTTTTAAAACATGTTATTAAAAACTCGCATAACACTCTAAAAAATTACAACTTTTAATTAAAGTATATAATATATATACAATGTGCATAACAGTGAAAGTTGATCCACCCTTCCCCCCCCCTCCCAACTGAATACACCCATATAATCAACACCCAGATCAAGAAACAGCATTACCAGGCTTGGTGCTGGTAGCACAGTGGTTACAGTTCCAGCCATATGCACTGAGGCTGGCAGGTTCGAGCCCGGCCTGGGCCAACTAAGCAACAGTGGTAACTGCAACAAGAAAATAGCTGGGCGTTGTGGCGGGCACCTGTGGTCCCAGCTACTTGGGAGGCTGAAGCAAGAGAATCACTGAAGCCCAAGAGTTGGAGGTTGCTGTGAGCTGTGATGCCACAGCATTCTACCTAGGGCGACATAGTGAGACTCTGTCTCAAAAAAAAAAGACAGCATTACCTAGGAGCCCCTCCCCTCCCATCCAGTTCCTGCCTCTCCTCCATACCCAGGGTACTTACCCTACCATCCCGATTTCTTTTCTTTTTTTTTTCCTTTTGAGACAAGGTCTCACTTTGTCACCTAGGCTGGAGTATAGTGGTGTCATCATTCCTCACAGCAACCTCAAACTGTTGGGCTCAAGTGATCCTCCTGCCTCAGTCTCCCAAGTAGCTAGGAATACAGGCACCACCACCATGCCTGGCTAAGTTTTCTGTTCTTGTAGAGAAAGGGTCTTTCTCTTGCTCAGGTTGTTCTCAAACTCTTCACCTCAAGCAATCCTCTCACCTCTGCCTCCCAAAGTGCTAAGATTACAGGCATGAGCCACTGTTACTATGCTTAGCATCCTTTTGCCTTTTTTTTTTTTTTTTTGAGATAGTCTCTTACTTTGTTGCCCTTGGTAGAGTGCTGTGGCATCACCACTCACAGCAACCTCCAACTCTCAGGCTTAAGTGATTGTCTTGCCTCAGCCTCCCAAGTAGCTGGGACTACAGGTGCCTGCCACAACGCCCAGCTATTTTTAGAGGCAAGGTCTCTCTCTCTCTCTCTCTCTGACTCAGGTTGGTCTTAAACCTGTTGAGTTCAGGCAGACCCTCCCTCCAGAGTGCTAGGATTTACAGGTGTGAGCCACCCCTCTGGGCCAGTTTTGCCTTTTTTCATACTTTTGTAAAAATGGAATCATGCAGTGTATATGAGGGCTGTCTGGAAAGTGTCCAACCATGTATGCCTCTATTTTTCATAGTACATGGCTGGATACTTTCTGGGCAGTGCTCATATTCTTTTTTTTTTTTTTTGTAGAGACAGAGTCTCACTGTACTGCCCTCGGGTAGAGTGCCATGGCGTCACACGGCTCACAGCAACCTCTTAACTCTTGGGCTTACGCGATTCTCTTGCCTCAGCCTCCCCAGCAGCTGGGACTACAGGCGCCCGCCACAACGCCCGGCTATTTTTTTGTTGCAGTTTGGCCGGGGCTGGGTTTGAACCCGCCACCCTCGGCATATGGGGCCGGCACCCTACTCACTGAGCCACAGGTGCCGCCCTCATATTCTTTTTAGTCTGGCTCTTTTTTTTTTTTTTTTTTTATTGTTTGAGATTCATTGAGGGTATAAAGAATTAGGTTACACTGATTACATTTGTTAGGTAAAGTCTGTTACAATTGTGGTTACAATTGTGTCCTGCCCCCAAGAGGTGTGCCATACACCGTAACCCTTCTACTCCCTCCCTTCTCACTTCTCCCTGCTTCCTCATTCCTCTGCCCCCTACCTTGAATTGAGTTTTTCTCTTATGAGGACATGTATTAGATCATCTACTGCCTTCATATTAGAATTGAGTACCTTGGATTCTTGCTTTTCTGTTCTTGTGATGTTTTACTAAGAATGTGTTCCAACTCAATCCAGATGTAAAATTTCCATCTTTTTTAATGGCTGAATAATATTCTAGGATATACATACACCACAGTTTGTTAATCCATTCCTGTGTTGGTGGGCATTTAGGTAGTTTTCACATTTTGGGGATTGTAAATTGAGCTGCGATAAATAGTCTAGTGCAAATGTCCTTATGATAAAATGATTTTTTTTCTATTGGGTAAATGCCTAGTCATGGTATTGCAGGATCATGGTCTGGCTTCTTTTATTTAAACACCAATGTGAGTGTGCACACGTTTTTAGTGCCTTTTTTTTTTTTTTTTGGGAGGGAGACTTGGATTAAAATCCAAATTTTAGGGCAGTGCCTGTGGCTCAGTGAGTAGGGCGCCGGCCCCATATACCAAGGGTGGCGGGTTCGAACCCAGCCTCGGCCAAACTGCAACAAAAAAATAGTGGGCATTGTGGCCGGCACCTGTGGTCCCTGCTGCTCGAGAGGCTGAGGCAGGAGAATCACATAGGCCCAGGAACTGGAGGTTGCTGTGAGTCCTCTGACGTCATGGCACTCTACCGAGGGCGGGAGGGTGGTAAAGTGAGACTCTGTCTCTACTAAAAAAAAAAAAAATCCAAATTTTAACTTTTTTTTTTTTTTTTTTTGGTAGAGACCTCTTTATGGCCCTTGGTAGAGTGTCATGGCATCACACAGCTCACAGCAACCTCCAATTCCCGGGCTTAAGCAATTCTCTTGCCTCAGCCTCCCGAGTAGCTGGGACTACAGGCGCCCGCCACAACGCCCAGCTATTTTTTTTGGTTGCAGTTCAGCTGGGGCTGGGTTTGAAACTGCCACCCTCGGTATATGGGGCCGGCGCCTTACCGACTGAGCCACAGGCGCCGCCCCCAAATTTTAACTTTTTATCTTGGACTTGGATTAAAATCCTGGCCCCTGCCTGCCTCTCCAACTTCATCCTATGCCAATTTCATTGCCCAGTATGCTTTAGTCACTACTAGCTCCTTATTTTTAAACTTAACAAGCTCTTTCCTTCCACAGGGCCTTTGTATGGATCTGTCTTCCTTTTTTTTTTTGAGACAGAGTGTCACTATGTCGCCCTTGGTAGAGTACCATGGCGTCACAGCTCACAGCAACCTCCAACTCCTGGGCTTAAGCAATTCTCTTGCCTCAGCCTCCCAAGTAGCTGGGACTACAGGCACCTGCCACAACACCTGGATATTTTTTTGTTGCAGTTGTCCTTGTTGTTTGGCATGCCCGGGCTGGATTTGAACCTGCCAGCTCCTGTGTATGTGGCTGGCGCCCTAGCTGCTGAGCTACAGGCACTGAGCTAGTATCTATCTTCCTTAAGCACTCTTTCCCTTGCTTTTTGCATGGCTACCTCCTTCATGCCTGAACTTAATGTATAGTAACTTTCTTTCATCATTCTGCTTAGCTAGTCCTTTCCCCTTATTCCCTATTACTGGCTATTGCTGGCTTCTCTTGCCTCCTTTCATAGCACCTATTACAATTTATAATGATGTATCTGCTTGCGTGATTATATGTTCTTACTAGACACCACAAGAGCAAGGAACTCATTTATTTATTTTTGAGACAGAGTCTTACTTTATTGCCCTCGGTAGAGTGCCGTGGTGTCACAGCTCACATCAACCTCCAGCTCCTGGGCTTAGGCAATTCTCTTGCCTTAGTCTCCAGAGTAGCTGGGACTACAGGTGTCCACCTGAATGCCTGGCTTTTTTTGTTGTTGAAGTTTGGCCAGGGCTGGGTTCAAACCTGTCACCCTCTGTGTATGGGGCCGGTGCCCTACTCACTGAGCACAAGTGCTGCCCAAGGAACTCATCTTTTTGTTCTCCTGTGTATACTTACTACCTAACACAATGACTGACATGTAGTAGGTATTTAATATTTAATGTCCATATTGTCAATTTAACACCTTTGTTTTCATCAGAATATTCTCATTATTCCCATTGTCCTTTTCCCCCCTTTCGTTGTTTATTTAAATCTTTTCCATCTTTCAAGACTCAGCTCAGTTTTCCCTCTTTGACATCTTTCTTTACACCAGAATTCTCTAATTTTTTTTCACGTCTTTTATTAACTCATATGTAATTACTTGTCTTCTGGTTTGTTGAAGCAATAAGTAAGACAACATTTGCCACAATAATGTTTATCAAAGTGGCTGGCCATAAAAACTCCAGCAACACACTCATCTGAAGGACACTCTTCGATGAAGGTGACTAATTTTGCCATTCTCATCCCCCTTATAGTATTTCAGGACAGCCAGCTTAACTTTCTTTCTTTTATGGTTATTCTTCTTGAGAGTGGCATAAGATTTCTTCCTTTTCTTAGTACCACCACGAAGTCTTAACACAAGATGAAGAGTGGACTCCTTTTGAATGTTGTAGTCAGACAAAGTACATCCATCTTACAGTTGCTGGCTAGCAAAAATGAGTCTTTGCTGATCAGGAGGAATTCCTTCCTTATCCTGGATCTTGGCCTTCACATTTTCTGTCATATCGAGAGTTCAGCCTCAAGCGTGATGGTCTTCCCTGTAAGGGTTTTTACGAAAAATCTGCATCTTGGTGGCGGTTCCACCGCAGATGGCAGATTGGAAAAGTAAAAATTTTATAGTATTGATGATACCCTTCATGTTCTTTTCTTTTCCCTTAATTTTTTTTGTCGAGATTAAGTCTCACTGTGTCACCCAGGCTGGTCTCAAACTTCTGACTTCAAGTGATCCTCCTGCTTTTGGCCTCCCAAAGTGCTGGGATTATGGGTATGAGCAATTGGGCCTGGCCACCCCTCACGGTCTTTACAAGTCACACTAGCATGTAATCTTCCTAGTTGTATCTTACTTTTTTGACAGTCTTATAGCTTTTATTTTTAATTTTTATTTATTTATTTATTTTGCAGTTTTTGGCCAGGGCTGGATTTGAACCCGCCACCTCAGGCATACGGGGCTGGTGCCCTACTCCGTTGAGCCACAGGTGCCGCCCAGTCTTATAGCTTTTAATGCTAGTACCCTCATATTCTTGGTTAATATAAATAGCTTGTATCTTAGTTACTTAATTTGATCAGAAGATAACTTTATTTTAGCTGGTACTCTCCAAAGTTCTTTTCACTGAACTTTGCATATAGTAAGGTCATCAGAGTTTTTGATGATTGGTCATAATAAAGCTTATGTGTAAGTAGCAATTTTAATTTTGGGGGCTTATTGACATGGATTCTTTTTTTGTGTGTGTGTGGTTTTTGGCCAGGGCTGGGTTTGAACCCGCCACCTCCGGCATATGGGGCCGGCACCCTACCCCTTTGAGCCATAGGCGCCGCCCAACATGGATTCTTTTTACTAGAATTCTGTTTAGTGTTTAATCTGAAGGTCAGAAGTATACCAACTGCTTTAGGTAATATAAAGACTATTAGAGTGTGAAAGTACAGGAGTCCAGCCTAGTGCTACAAAGCCGATATTTCTTTTTTTTTTTTGTCTGGGGCTCCGGTATATGGGGATGGTACCCTACTCCTTTGAGCCACAGGCACTGCCCAAAAGCCGATATTTCTTTGGAACTTGTCACTAGCAAAGAACTGACTATGCAGAGTTCCTTCTTAGAAAAATGCTTACTCAGTGCTTATTAAATGCTTTCAGATTGGAGTTATTAACTGAAATGAGACACTAGGTAGTACTAATTTGAATTATTCTTTTGCCTAGCATTTTATTTTTATGTCAAAAATGAAAAATTTGGGCCAGTTAAATCTGTTTAAAGCTACTTTGACCTGTCAGTAAGCTCTTTGAGTAGGTATTCTTTCTCTTGTGTTAAAGGCAGAAGAATTATGTACTGTAAGCCAGTTTAAATTAGTAGTAGCTAGGATGATTTATTTACCTTAGTACATATATCACAATTGGGTATAAATTAAATTTTTTTACAGGGTGCCTACTATGTACGTTAAATCAGTGATTATCTTGGCTTTTCTGATGGAATTACATCAGAAGATTACAGGATAATTAAGTAATTGTTATTTTGGAAACACTGAAGCAGAGGTACTTTTTATCCAAAGTTTCTGAGACATTTGACTAATTTTGTTAATTTTCATCATCTGCCTGTCTTTTTCTTTAGCAATTTAGTTTTTTTTTTTTTTGTAGAGAAGAGTCTCACTTTATTGCCCTCGGTAGAGTGCTGTGGCGTCACACAGCTCACAGCAACCTCCAACTCCTGGGCTTAGGCAATTCTCCTGCCTCAGCCTCCCAAGTAGCTGGGACTTCTTTAGCAATTGACAAGTATTTATGAGCTGGGTAGCTTGCTTGAGGCCAAGAGTTCAAAACCAGCCTGGAAACCATCTCTGAAAAAATAATTTTTAAAAATTAGTCTGGTGTAGTGGTTTATTCCTGTAGTCCAGCTGCTCAGGATGTTGATGTGACTGGATGGCTTGAGGGGGAGGGGTTTGAGACCAACCTATGTAATAAAGCAAGACCCAGTCTCCTTGCAAAAAATAAATGTTTTATGAAATTAGCCTATTTGTTTTTTAACATTTTTACTTCAACTATGTCAAAATTTAAAAATAAAACCATAGGGCAGGGCAGCGCCTGTGGCTCAAGGAGTAGGGCGCCGGTCCCATATGCCGGAGGTGGCGGGTTCAAACCCAGCCCTGGCCAAAAAACCACAAAAAAAAAAAAAAAAAAAACCATAGGGCAGCGTCTGTGGCACTGAGTAGGGCACTGGCCTCATATACCGAGGGTGGGGGGGTTCAGACCCTGCCCTGGCCAAACTGCAACAAAAAAATAGCTGGGCACTGTGGTGGGTGCCTGTAGTCCCAGCTACTCCGGAGGCTGAGGCAAGAGAATCACCTAAGCCCAGAAGTTGGAGGTTGCTGTGAGCTGTGTGATGCCATGGCACTCTACCGAGGGCCATAAAGTGAAACTCTGTCTCTACAAAAAAAAAAAAAAGACCAGCACCCCACTCACTGAGCTATAGACACCGCCTTTATTTATATATATTTTTTGAGAGGGATCACTATGTCACCCTCCATAGAGTGATATGGCGTCACAGCTCACAGCAACCTCCAACTCTTGGGCAGGTCTCTTGCCTCAGCCTCCCGAATAACTGGGACTATAGGCACCCACTGTGACACCAGGCTATTTTTTTGTTGCAGTTTGGCTGGGGCCGGGTTCAAACCTGCTACCCTGGGTATATGGGGCCAGCGCCCTACCCACTGAGCCACAGGCACTGCCCTTGGAAGGAATTTATGTTTAACATCCAGAGATAGGCAAGTGTGGAGAATGAAGTAAGTGATCAACATTGTTTTTGGTCACATTGAGATGTAATTTTAAAAGACAGAGACTAGAATTTTTGTGTTGGAGGCCTGTCTTTCAGAATCCTAATGGCGTTTCAAAAACCTTTTGGGACTTGTCTATGTGATTGAAAAGAGGGTCTTGCTTCACAAGATTACTCCTTTGAATAACCGCACTTATTCTGGACTTTTATAAAAATTATGGCTTGCATATAACTTGTTTAAGTTGTATTATGGTTGATTTGGAATTCTCTTAATGGAAGCATAACCTTGTATTAATAGCACTGTGATCTTACTTACAATCTTAAAAAAATTACAGCCTCGGCCGAGCACAATGGCTCAAGCCTTTAATCCTAGCACTCTAGGAGGCTGAGGCAGGTGGATTGCTTGAGCTCATGAGTTGGAGACCAGCCTGAGCAGGAGCGAAACCCCATCTCTACTAAAAATAGAAAAAATAGGCCTGATGCCTGTAGCTCAGAGATTAGGGTGCCAGCCACATACACCGGGGCTGGCTGGTTCGAACCTTGCCTGGGCTGCTAAACAACAATGACAACTACAACAAAAAAATAGCTGGGCGTTGTGGTGGGCATCTGTAGTCCCAGCTACTTGGGAGGTTGAGGCAAGAGAATCACTTAAGACCAAGAGTTTGAGGTTGCTGTGAGCTGTGATGCTACTGCACTCTACGGAGGGGGACATAGTGAAACTTTTTTTTTTTTGTCTAAAAAGGAAGCATTTTTAGTATGCTCACAGGCAAATCTGTATAGGCACAGATTTGAACTTTATTTTAATGGGTAAAATATTTTCCTGACCCACTTATACCATGAATTTATTTGTATAGGCATTCAGTAGACGGCGAAATGGTATCATTCACCTTGATCTGACAGCATTTTCCTGTTTCTGAGCATAAAGAGATCTCTGGTTTTATTCAGTTTCAAATTAATTTGAAAAGTAAGTGGTGAGCAATATAAGTGAAGCTACTTTTTGGCTCTTTAAACCTTTTAACAGCTTTATCACAAATGTGCTATCTCTTCCTAATTATCTGGGGATGGTTATCTGATTTAGGCCATTTTAATTGGTTGATTGTATCTTAGATCCAATGAATGAGCAGCTCATTTAAGTTTTATAATTGAAATTTTCCTAAGAATTCTTAGTCATTGAGGACTTATAACGAAACCTAACATTTATTGACTTCTATATGCCAGCTATGTACTTAAGTACTTTTTATATCTTTGTTTAATTTCTATCTAGCAAACCTTTAGAGTAGATACTATTATTATCCCCATATTATAAGATGAAAAACTAAGTCCTTCAGATGTGAGATTAGTTTGCTCCAGGTTGTTGCCATGCTGGGACTTGACCTGGAGCTTACTCTTGAACATTATATTGTTCAAAGCAGAACACATGATAATTTTTATGAACTGTGTACATTACTGCCTGAGTAAATGAGGTCAACATTGTCTTTTTTCCTACAATAGGAAGAATACCATTTTTAGATCTTGATGGACTTAAAGATTCATTAAATGTCCTTAAAATGGAAGACTTTACAGAAGTATATGGAAGTTAGTAAAATATAGAAGATACTTATAGAGATACTTAGAAGTTTAGTTAGGCTATGTAATGAAGTAATGGACTCTGGTAGGCTTAAATCAGGTTGTATACTTTCTACTACAGCTGTATTGGAGTGCAATATGATATATTCTTTTTTTTCTTTTTTGAGGCAGAGCCTCCATCCGTTGCCCTGGGTAGAGTGCCTGTGGCATCACAGCTCACAGCAACTTCAACTCCTGGGCTCAAGTGATTCTCCTGCCTCCTCCTCCCAAGTAGCTGGGATTACAGGCCCCCACCACTATGCCTGGGTATTTTTTGGTTGCAGCCGTCATTGTTGTTTGGTGGGCCCGGGCTGGATTCAAACCCACCAGCTCAGGTGTATGTGGCTGGTGCCTTAGCCACTTGAGCCATAGGCGCCAAGCCATATTCTTAATATAATTAGATAAAATTAGATATTTTCCAACATATGCCAAAATAATTTCTGTAGGAACTTGATGACTGATGATTCCTTTTCTTTTTGAGATTAGATGTTAAGACCATTTTTAAAGAGACTATCAGAATCTTAAAAAACATGGTAGAAAAATAGATGGGAGGATAGTGAGGCAGTTAATGGAGCATGGAGAAATAAGGACATAATAAAGTAACTGATGGATAAAATTCCAAATTATGAGGACAGGCAAGTACAGTGGGAACACAACAGTGCTATTCGGAGGTAGATGACTGTTTATTCAGTGGTTACAACCCAGAAGGATGGGAAAATCTGTTCAGGGAAGAGAAGTGGAGAAGAGACAAGGAGCATTGGCTTTGCTTACATTTTCGGTAAGTTTCACATCACATTTAAAAGCCAGGAGTTTTGTTAATTCTGTTTAAGTACAGTATTTATTTTTTAGTCAACCCAGGACTGATGTGGAGAAAACAGAAAGACAAAAGAAGTGTCACATATAGGTCTTATTTGTAAGAAATTTAAAATTCTTTTTATTTTTTTGTAGAGACAGAGTCTCACTTTATGGCCCTCGGTAGAGTGCCGTGGCCTCACACAGCTCACAGCAACCTCCAACTCCTGGGCTTAAGCGATTCTCCTGCCTCAGCCTCCCGAGTAGCTGGGACTACAGGCACCCGCCACAACGCCCGCTATTTAGAAATTTAAAATTCTAATTGGAGAGATAGTACGTAGTTTAAAAAATATTTTTATAACAATATTGGACCATATAGAAATGTCAAAGTGGGGCGGCACCTGTGGCTCAGTGAGTATGGCGCTGGCCCCATATACTGAGGGTGGTGGGTTCAAACCCGGTCCTGGCCAAACTGCAACAATAAAATAGCCGGGTGTTGTGGCAGGCACCTGTAGCCCCAGCTACTCGGGAGGCTGAGGCAAAAGAATCACCTAAGCCCAAGAGCTGGAGGTTGCTGTGAGCTGTGACATCACGGCACTCTACCAAGAGTGACAAAGTGAGGTGCTGTCTCAAAAAAAAAAAAAAAAGAAATGTCAAAGTGGTGCCACGCCTGTGGCTCAGTGAGTAGGGGGCTGGCCCCATATACTGAGGGTGGCAGGTTCAAACCCAGCCCCAGCCAAACTGCAACAAAAAATAGCTGGGCATTGTGGCGGGCACCTGTGGTCCCAGCTACTCAGGAGGCTGAAGCAAGAGAATCGCCTAAGCCCAAGAGCTGGAGATTGCTGTGAGCTGTGACGCCACAACACTCTACCAGGGGCAACAGGATGAGACTCTATCTCTTAAAAAAAAAAAAGAAATGTCAAAGTGGTAGATTAGTGGTTCCTGTGCATAGGTTTTATTTATTTATTTTTTTGGTAGAGACAGAGTCTCACTTTATGGCCCTTGGTAGAGTGCCGTGGCCTCACACAGCTCACAGCAACCTCCAACTCCTAAGATTAAGCGATTCTCTTACCTCAGCCTCCCGAGTAGCTGGGACTACAGGCGCCCGCCACAACGCCCGTCTATTGTGTACATAGGTTTTATAAATCCATTTCAAGAGCCTTTTATTTTCTAAATAAGGACATGAAAATGAAAACAACCCTTTTGTCTAATACTACCATTTTATAAGAGATGGACCATTTCATATTTCTCTTTATTTTTATGTTTATTTATTTGTTTATTCATTTGAAACAGAGGCTCACTGTGTTGCCCTTGATAGAGTGCTAGGGCATCATAGCTCACAGCTACCTCAAACTCTCGGGCTTGAGCAGGCTTCTTGCCTCAACCTCCCATGTAGCTGGTACTATACTATATAGGCACTGGCCATGACACCTGACTGCCTTTTTTTTTTTTTTTCCCTATTTTTAATAGAGATAGGTCTCACTCTTGCTGAGGCTGGTCTCAGACTCATGAACTCAAGCAGTCCACCTGCCACAGCCTCCAAGAGTGCTAGGATTATAGATATGAGCTCCTAAACCTGGCCTTCTCTTTTTTTTGAGATGGACCATTTTATAGTTGTTGTTTTTTTTCAAAGACAAAGTCTTGAGGTTGCCCTGGGACAGAATGCTGTGGTATTATCATAGCTCACCTCAAACTTTTGGGCTGAAGCTATCCTCTTGCCTTGCCTCCCCATCAGCTAGGACTGCTGGGACTATAGGTGCCCACCACAACATCTGGCTAGGAGATGAACCATTTTAAAAAAGAAAAAGGGTATCATCTCAGATTAAAGGAATTTTGCATATTGAATAGTTTAGCCTTATTAAAAATTTAGTATTCTTTGGTGAAAAAACTGTTGACTAGAATGCTGAAGGAGATTTGTTGTTACATTGTGCCACTTCTGTTGAAACAACAGGTTTTGTGTGTGTGTGTGTGTGTGGTTTTTTTTTTTTGAGACAGTTTCATTTTGTCGCCTTTGGTAAAGTGCCCATGGCATCATAGCTCACAGCAAGCTCAAACTCTTGGACTTAAGTGGTCCTCTTTATCTCAGCCTCCCCAGTAGCTGGGACTACAAGTGTCCGCCTCATGCCCAGCTATTTTTTAGAGACCGGGTCTGCTCTTGTCAGGCTGGTCCCAGACTCCTCACCTCAAGCAATCCACCCACCTCGGCCTCCCAGGGTGCTAACTAGGGTTACAGGTGTAAACCACTGCACCTTACTTTGTGCGCGCGCGCGCGCGCGTGTGTGTGTGTGTGTGTGTGTGTGTTTTCGAGGTAGTGCCTCCCTCCATCACCCAGGGCTAGAATGCAGTATTTGTCATCACAGTTCACTGCAATTTCAGACTTCTGGGCTCAAGTGATTTTCCAGTCTCAGCTTCCCAAGTAGTTTACTGAGATTAGTCTGGCCTGAAGTGGTGTGCGAGAGCTTCCTTCAGGCAGTTAGAGTTTTCCAATGATGAATGGATAGAAGTTGAATAGTCAGAAAGGAAGGGAATGATTTTCTAGGCTAGGGCAAAACAAGGGCAAAGGTACTGAGATTAGAATAAAATTATATGATTATATTATTGAGAATACTCATTTGATCCAATAATAGAATTTAGGTTAAGGGCTAGAAGGAGGTAAGATTAGTGAGATAATGTTCATTCATATTATGAATAGCCTTAACAGTCATTCTGAGGAATTTGGACTTAATCTTGCTAACATTTGGAAATTATTGAAGGTTAATAAATTGGGCAGTGACTCAAGGAACTTGGAATTATAGACTGAATAATCAGAAGGTGTTACTGTAGATTAATAGAAAGGAGGGCAGTTAAGGATTTTTTTTAGAATGTTAGCTATGAACACTATCCAGGCATGCATTTCATGGGTCAAGTGAAAAAAAGAAAAGGAATACTGTATATTGGAGAAGTTTTGGAGAAGAAATAGGTTGGACTCAGTGATACAAAGAAGGAGAGAAAGTAAAGGTAACTCTGAGATTATGAGATAGGTAGAAGTTGGGAAAGAGGGCAAGACATAACCTTTCTCTTTTGCCCTCAAATTCTCTGCTAACTATATTACTGTGTATCTGTGTGCTTTTATAACTCTTTATTTGAGAGATGTTGAGATTCTCTGAAACTTCCCTAGGATTAAGCTACCCATTAAAAGATCTCATTTATTTGGAAGTTCTCAAAACTTCAAACCACAAAATATTGTGTAAGTTCTTGTTATGGAAATTATACTCTAATAAATACCACCATCATAATTGACTATCTGGTGGAGAGGAATTTTTGGAATGCATTTGTTATTTTAGATTTTTTTTGTTTAACACAATTTGTCCTGTGTATTTTAATAGCAGTCGATAACAGCAATAAACTGTGGTTCAGCTTGGATGGTTAGTTTATAATGATATTATAATAGTTAAAATAAGTCTTCTGTTATTGCAGCATGTTGTGATAGAATATTATCTACTATTTCTTTAGCATCTACTATGTAAATAGATACTTGACATGTGATAATACTCACCTGCCTAATGAAATAGGTACTATTATTCCTACTTTACTGATGAAGGAACTAAAGGTCATAGAGGTTTAAAAAATGTCCCTGGACTGACTGGTAGAGTTAGAGTTCTAGACTGATGACCTCAAAGCCCATATTCTTTCTATTACTTTATCCTTGGATTAGATATCATAAGAATAGGAGTAAAGATTATTTGGAACTAGAGTCTTTGAAAAAAAAAAGAGGAAGAGTATGTCAGTTAAGATGATTAATTAGATAGTAATTAAAATCATTGAAGTGCTGCCCAAATATTAACTGGTATTATCTATCCTTGTCTGTGTGTGCAAGGCATCCAAGTATGATTACTAGCCCTAGTTCTAGTCATATGGCATTCATTTATCTTTTGGATGATGTCCCTCTTATCCTTTTGTAGAACTCTCAACAAATCCTTATTAAAAACAAATGGCCAATTCAAAAACAAACACAAACAGTTGACATAGTTCAGCAAATTGCTAGTTTTGGCAAATGAAATTAAAGGATGTTTCAGGGTCCAGCTTCTAGGAAAGTGGGTTTTGAAGATCATCCCACTAGAAAATGTAGAGCTAATTAGTATTGAAGACTCTTTGTCTATGGTACCCAGCACTTTTTTGGTATACTCTTTTTGTTTCTCCCGTCCTCTGTAGCCATAAATTTTTTTTTAGAGACAGAATCTCACTTTGTTGCCCTTGGTAGAGTGCTGTGGTGTCACAGCTCACAGCAACCTCCAGCTCTTGGGCTTAGGTGATTCTCTTGGCCTCAGCCTCCCGAGTAGCTGGGACTAACAAGCGCCCGACACAACACCAGGCTATTTTTTGTTGCAATTTGGCCGGGGCTGGGTTTGAACCTGCCATCCTCGGTATATGGGGCTGGCATCCTACCCACTGAGCCACAGGTGTCACCCCGTAAAATTTCTTTTTTTTTTTTGAGACAGAGTCTCACCATGTTGCCCTAGGTAGAGTGCTGTGATGTCATAGTTCACAACAGCCTCCAACTCTTAGGCTTAAGCAATTCTCTTGCCTCAGCCTCCCAAGTAGCTGGGACTACAGGTGCTTGCCACAATGCCTGGCTATTTTTTGTTGTTGTTGTTGTTGTCATTGTTGCTTAGCAGGCCCTGGCTGGGCCACCAGCCCCGGTGCATGTGGTTGGCACCTTAATCACTGAGCTACAGGTGCCAAGCCAGTCATAAAATTCTTTAACTTATCCTTCTTCATCTTTGCCACTGATGCTTATTTCAAAGTTCTATCTTTTGCTGTTGCCTCAATATTATAAAATTCAGCTCTACTCCTTTCCGCCTAGTTCTTATATCCCTTTAACCAGCCGTTTCTACTGGGTGTGGTAGAACCTGTGTACAAATGTGAGCAAAGTCCTAGATTCTTTATATATATACATACATACATACATACATATATATATATATATATATTTTTTGAGATAGAGTCTGTGTTGCCCTTGGTAGAGTACTATGGTGTCACAGCTCACAGCAACCTCCAACTCTTGGGCTTAAGTGATTCTCTTGCCTCCGCCTCTCAAGTAGCTGTGGCTACAGGGGCCTGCCACAATACCCGGCTATTTTTTGTTGCAGTTGTCATTGCTGTTTAGCTGGGCAGGCCTGGGTTCAAACCCGCCACCCTCAGTGTATGTGGCTGGCGCTGTAACCACTGTGCTACTGGAATATTTTTCTTCCAATATTTCTCTTATCTCCTAACCCATAACTGAAAACAAGGCCTTTTCTGTAATGAATCCTAGTATTTCTGTTTTTGCTTGCTGAATCCGCTGTAACTCCTAGCATAGGGAGGGAAGCAATCAATGTATTTTGTTCCAGTCTTTCGCTATCCCTTATTGTTTTGCCATTTTTACACAGCTTCTAGTTTTTCAGAGTGTTTTTATTGCTTTTGTCTGATCACTTTTAGGATCCACATTGATTAATTTTCTTGTCTATCGCCTCCCTTAGTATTCATTTTGACTAGGACTTTATTTTTATCAATTATCTTTCTCTTTTGCATCTTCAGTCTTTTGCAGCTTCACTCTATATATCGAGTCCTTCCTTTCAGACTACAGATACAAGGGTCTCTTCTGTCTGAAAACAAATAAATAAAATCCCTCTATCTTTTTATTTCTTTGAATTATTATCTTTCCCCCTTTTTACTTGTTAAACATTAAAAAAAATGGCATTCTGTATGCTTTTTCTTTTACACACACTCTTTTAACACCTTTCCTGCCTTGTTTCTGTTCTGGACACCACTGTAAATGCACTTTCAAGAGACCCAGTGATATTTAAGTATTTTCATAGCCTTCATCTTCCTTAATCTCTGCAATATTTAAGTTGTTCATCGTCTTACTTGAACCTCTCTTTGACTAGGAGTTAAAAATATATATGTTTGGCCACTTCTGGCCTGGTGAACCAATTTTGCCTGGCATTTGGCTGCTTGTTGGACTCTGGTGTTCATCTTGTGGCCTGTACCGACTAGCAGAAAAGGGGTGGAGCAGGTTGGCACAGTGCATCTTATAGTGCTCTGCACTCTGTGGACTTTAAAGTAAATAATTGATTTGACTTGCCCGTCTTCCTGTTCTTTCTTTTTCTCTCTCCTTGATCCTGCTGTGGCTTGTGTGTAAAATGGATTGTCCACTTCTGTTCTTGACTCTGATTAAATATTATAATATATAAAAACAGTCCTTTTTTATTTTTATTTTTTTTTTGAGACAGAGTCTATGTCGCCCTAGGTAGAGTGCTGTAGCGTCATAGCTCACAGCAACCTCCAACTCTTGGGCTTCAGTGATTTGTCTTGCCTCAGCCTCCCAAGTAGCTGGGACTACAGGCGCCCACCATGCCTGGCTATTTCTTAGTTGTCATTGCTGTGTGGCAGGCCCAGGCTGTGTTTGAACCCTCCAGCTCTGGTGTATGTGGCTGGCGCCCTATCCTGTGAGCTGCAGGCGCCAAGCCTCTGTGTTGTTTTCAGAGCAGACTTTTGGAAAATGTAATATGGATTAAGTCCTTTGGTAAACTTGTCAGATTTTAAATGCTCCAATAATTTTGGGAAAGTTTAATGAATATCAGTTAGTGACCTTAATGGGAAAATTTTTGTGGGTTCTCTTTTACTTTAGTATGGTTTTCATGGAAAACTATTTCTGAAAAAACAGATGAAATTCTACCACAAAAAAGTATGCTGAGAATCTCACTATGATAGAATTCTAAAGTTCCACTTTATTTTCGTGAGTATTTGCTATAATAACATTGTACTGTGACAATTCCCTGGGGTTTATTAGAATTTTAACTTGAATTTGCCAAGACAGTTTTAGAAAGTTGCCGAGATAGCTGGGAAGTAGTAACATGAGCAAATCTGAGTTAGGCTAATACAAATTTAGTGGAGTAAATTTTTGAGATGACCTGATTTTTTGAGAAGGAAACAGTACTGAGAAATGGCCACTTTTTTTGTTGTGCTACATTATGTGATCTTCGACAACTTGCTTCCTGGATTTTTTTTCTGCCCTTAGAGATTTGAGTCATTCTCTGTCCTCAGATGTTTATCACCTTCCCTGAGAAGAAATGGAATTACTCAGCCCAGAGAGATAATAAAGAGCTCTGGACACAGTCTAGAGGTTCTGGTTCAGTCTTTGTTGTTATCTACCTATATATGAACTTGAGTAAGTCACAAGTCACTTTACCCTATGGGTTTAGATTTGTCAAATAAAAAAGTAGAATAAATAATTTCTAAGAAGATGTTACTACTTTAATTCAGGGTGTTTTTGTAATCCTAGCACTCTGGGAGGCTGAGGTGGGTAGGTGGATTGAGCTGAGGAGTTCAAGACCAGCCTGATCAAGGGCGAGACTCTGTCTCTACTAAAAATAGAAAAACTAGGCAGGCACTGTGGTGGGTGCCTGTAGTGCTTTAGCTACTTCAGAGGCTAAAGCAAGAGGATTGCTCAAGCCCAAGAGTTTGAGGTTGCTGTGAGCTACCAGGCCATGGTACTCTACCCAGGGTGACAGCGTGAGAGTCTGTCTCAAAAAAACAAAACAAAACAAAAAATTCAGGGTGTTTTTTTTTTTTTTTGGAGACAGGTAGAGTGCTGTGGCATCACAGCTCGTGGCAGCTGGGACTACAGGCATCTGCCACAATACCCAGCTGTTTTTTGGCTGCAGCTATTTTTTGGTTGCAGCTATTTTTTGGTTCATTATTGTTTGGTGGGCCAGGCTGGATTTGAACCCGCCAGCTCAGGTGTATGTGGCTGTTGCCTTAGCTGCTTGAACCACAGATGCTGAGCCATAATTCAGAGTGTTTTGATTAAAAAAAGTTATTTTACTAATGGAATCAGAAATGTGACAGTTTGTGTTAAGAGATAGAGTTTGCAATATTGTCATTACATGTAAGAAAGATGATATAACCATAAATTAAAAATGGTAGAGTAGATGCTCACAACAGCAGCAATGTTAGTTGTATGGATTATAAATTTACTGGAAAATATTATCAAGGTAAGGAGACTCTGAAATGTGAAATTCAGTATATACACCCACTCCAAGATTACATGATAGCTTTGAGGCAGAAAATTTTTAGATGTTTGTTTACATGGCAAATGGGTAAAATGTCAAAGAAAAGTGAAGTAGTATTTACAGTAATAACTAATGATGTTTGCTTAGCCCTTCATATGTGCCAGCCACTATTCTGAGATGAGTTTGTAATGCATGTAGTTCTTAAATTCCATGTTGTAGATATAATCTCCATTATACACATGAGGACTGAGACACAGTTAAGTAACTTGATCATACTACTGTTAAATGACTCCCGAGCCTCCACATAAATTTATCTGTTATGGGTTAATCTCAATGCATAAAGATGATGATATATGATAACGGAACAATGAATTCAAATATTTGTTTAATGTACAAGGTTATTATGTTTGCTTCCTTAAGCTGTATTCTAACATGCTGCATTACACATTACAAATGTTAATTTAATAATATATACTCATCTTTATTGGCCCAAATGGCTTGGGTTTGAATTCCAGCTCTACCATACAATGTTTGTGTAAATGGAAATGGAACTCTATTTTTCTGAGCCTCAGTTTACTTATCTAAAAAATGGGATAAAGGCCACATGCAGTGGCTCACGCCTGCAATCCTAGTACTCTGGGAGGCTGAGGCAGGTAGATTGCTTGAGCTCAGGAGTTCAAGAGCAGCCTAAGCAAGAACAAGACCTGGTCTTTAAAAATAGCTGGGTGTTGTGGTGGGCACCTTATAGTGTCAGCTACTGGGGAGGCTGAGGCAAGAGGATCACTTGGTGTTTGAGGTTGCTGTGAGCTATGCTGGGTTAGAATTCCAGCTCTACCATGGCACTCCACCAAGGGTGATGAAGTGAGACTCTTGTCTAAAGAAAAAAAAAAACAACAGGATTAATACTGTCTGCCTCATAGGATTATTGTGAGAAATAAGTTGTTTCATGCAAAGAATGAAATGAACGGAACACAATAACTGCTTACTTTTTTTTTCAGTTTCTGGCCAGGGCTGGGTTTGAACCCACCACCTCCGGCATATGGGGCTGACGCCCTACTCCTTTGAATCACATTAATAACTGTTTACTTTTAATAATAATAAGCTGTTATCATTACATATGCTTTTAAGTTTTTCAAGTACTTTAGTGCTGCCTTCAAAGAGCATTTCTGCAAGCGAAGTAGGATCTAGCACCTGTTATATTTAGTCCCATTTTATAAATTAGAAATCCTTAAAGGAACTTGTTTAAGGATACCAGAATAAAATTAAAAGGAATAAAAATTAAAAGATTATTTAACCCCAATCTGAAAGAGGAAAAAAATGGTTTGGGGATGAGTGCTGTAATAATTGCCTCTTTTATATAAGCAGGACTAGCTTATGATGTTTGGAAAGAGTGAAAATCTTTCCTAGCTACTCATTGCTTCTTCTGGTCTTTGATTTTCCTCTGCTTTCCTAGAGGGTAGGTGGGGAGGATGTTGCTGCGTCATTCTTAAGTTCTAGTCTAGCCATGTAGCAAGTTGAGAAACTGTATTTGAAGGATTTGGATTTGCTGGGAAGTGAGACGACAGCTTACCTTTTCTATGCGGAAAACAAGATAGAGTGAGTGGGAGACATGCGCTACTGGTATGATCTATGGCTGTCATGTGATTTGTTTCACTTACAGATTTAACTCTTGAACTGCTTCAACAGAATTGTATTCTTCCTGCATTCGTTTAGAGGCATTTTTTAGTATCTAAGTGCTTCTAGATTTGAGGGTTTTTTTCTTACAGCGTTACATTGCTTGATAGCTCTCAGCTGTCAGCACCTGATTTTGCTGCAGTATGTACTGCATGATCTCTGCATTGCTGTAACCAGATCTTGCTCAGACTTACTCTTTCCATCTCTTTGATGAAAAGATTTTTTTTAGCATCTCTCACTTGGGCAGTCTGCTATATGGCGCATTGGAGGCTCTTCCATATCCTTTGGAAAAACCTAAAGAAAAAAGTGTTTGAGAGATCACCTTGTGTTGGGATTTCTTTTGGCTAGACACATTTCTCTGGCTGTAGCCTTCCTGCCATTACATCTAATACATAGAAATAGTGTCTTTAGCCAGTGTATAAAGTACCTATTCAAGCAAGGAACTACTACCATACTAGTCACAGGAAATGCAGAGTGTCTAAGAATTAATGCATATTGGATTAGATTGAGTAATGATTGAAGATAAAGAGAACAATATATCATCTTGGAAGAGAGCTTTAGGATAAGGCAGTTCTGCCTTTTATTACCATTGTAACCCAGAGCAAATTGCTTAATCTCCTTGAACCCCTGATGAGTACTTCTCATTAGTAAAATAGAAGTACTAATAACCCTAGTTCTGAAGGTTGTTTGAAGGGTTAAATGCACTAATGTAACACCTAACAGAATGTATGGGTGTATGTGAGCTGCTAGTAACCTTTCTGAAGTTGTTCCTCATGAAAATTGGAATATTGGTACTTAGGTTTCTTATAAAGGTTATGAAGAGAGCCTGGCATATAGGTTTTATACAGGATAAAAATCCTAGAGGGACATTTATGGTGAAGAATATGTACAAAAAACAATTGCAACAATTGGAATACTATGCATTATTTCTTTGGAAAAAATGAAACACCACCCAAGTCATACCATCACTAGTAACTAGTTAGTGCTTCTTCAGTAATCTGTTTGAATTACTCTGGCGGTGCTGAATATGTGCATTTCCAATTATATTTTGCCCACTATCCATTATTTCTTTAGTTTATCTCAAAGTCCAGTTTCTGTTTCTTTTTTATTTTTTTTGAGACATAGTCCCAGGGCTGTCACCCTGGGTACAGTGTCATGGTGTCATAGCTCACAGCAACCTCCAACTTGGGCTCAAGTGATCTTCTTGCTTCAGTTTTTCTATTTTTAGTAGAGACGGGGGTCTCAAGGATGTACAAATGTTTTTGTTACATGAGCCTTTTGTAATGCTCGTGTCAGGGCTGTAATTGTGCCTGTCACCTCAAATAGTGTTCCTTATACCTGTTAGGTAGGTTTTTGCCCCTCCCCCCTCCTTGCTTGATTTCCAATACGTTTACTTCCCTCTGTGCACATATATGTCCATGAGTTAGTTCCAATTTATTAGAGAGTAAACATGGTGGCCATTCTTGAAATACATTGCTTAGCATAATCATCTCCAGTTCCTTCAAATTGCTGCAAAAGCATTAATTCATCCTTTTCATGGCTGGCTAGTACTCTGTGGTCTATATATACCACATTTTGTTAATCCATGCAGGAATTGTTAGGCACTTGGATTGATTCCAGATCTTTGCAATTGTGAATTGTGCTGCAATAAACATTCCAGTGCAAGTATCTTTTTGATATAATGACTACTTTTCCTTTGGGTAGATACCCAGTAGGAGGATTGATAGATTCCTTTTTCTTCTTTATGCATAATTAGATTCTACTCATTTTCAAAAAACAGCTTAAATTTCACCATGAAGCTTTCTCAGATTATCCTGGAGAAAGGATTTGTCCCACTTTTTTTTTTTTTGGAGATAGTGTCTCACTCTGTTGCCCATGGTAGAGTGCTGTGGAATCACAGCTCACAGTAACCTCAAACTCTTGGGCTTAAGTGATTCTCTTGCCTCAGCCCCCCAAGTAGCTGGGACTATAGGTACCCACCACAATGCCCAGCTATTTTTTGTTGTTGTTGTCATTGTTTTTAGCAGGCCTGGGCCAGGTTCGAACTCGCCAACCCCGGTGTATGTGGCCGGCGCCCTAACCACTAAGCTATAGGCACTGAGCCCCACTTTTTTTTTTTTTTTTAAAGACAGAGTCTCACTCTGTTGCCCTGAGTAGTGTGTAATGGTGTCATAGCTCATGGCAACTTCAAACTCTTGGCCGAAGCAGTCTCTTGCCTTAGCCTCCCAAGTAGCTGGGTCTACAGGTGTCCCCTCTCCCCCATGTAGGTTTTCCTTTTTTTTTATAGAGACAGAGTTTCACTTTATCGCCCTTGGTAGAGTGCCGTGGCGTCACACAGCTCACAGCAACTTCCAACTCCTGGGCTTAGGTGATTCTCCTGCCTCAGCCTCCTGAGCAACTGGGATTACAGGGGTTTTCCATTTTTAGTAGAGATGGAGTGTCACTCTTGCTCAGGCTGGTCTCTAACTCCTGAGCTCAAAAGATCTACCTGCCTCAGCCTCCCAAAGTGCTAGGATTACAGGCATGAGCCACCATGCCCAGCCTTTGTCTCGCTTCTGAATGCCATTATGGCACTTGACATTTTATTAGTCCATGGACTGATACATAGTATCTTTACTCCCATTATCTTAGAGAAAACCTCTCTTCAATCTTTAAAATCTAGTTTAGAAATCTCTTCTGTGAAATCTTTCTAATTCATAATGAATTACAGTTGATTCTTGAACACGGCAGGAGATAGGAGCATGGATCTACATGCAGTTATATTTACATATAACTTTTGATTCCTCCAAAACTTGTAGTAGTAGTATATATTCTGATCAATATAACTTTTTTTTTTTTAATTGTTGCAGTTTGGCCAGGGCTGGGCCTGAACCCACCACCCTCAGCATATGGGACCAGCACCCCACTCACTGAGCCACAGGCACTACCCTGATCAATATAACTTAATCAGAAGCCTAATCAGTGACATAAACAGTCAATTAACACATATTTTTTGTGTTATATATTGTATTCTTACATTGAAGTAAGCTAGAGGAAAGAAATATTAAGAAAATTAAAAAGAAGAGAAAATGTATGTATACTTTCCCTTAAGTAGAAGTAGATCATCATAAAGGTCTTCATTCTTGTCATCATGTTGTGTAGGCTGAGGAATAGGATGGGGTTAGTTTTGGGGTGGCAGAGGCGGAAGAAAATTCACGTATAAGTGGACCTGGTATTGTTCAATGGTCAATTGTAACGCCTTCTGTACTTTGTGCATCTGTTCTTGTTGCACTTAACACATTGTTATTAATATTATTTGCTTACCTTTGTCTATTTATAATAGATTATGAATATCAGAAGAGCAGAGAATTTATCTTTGTATTACCTCTTTATTGCATATACTCTGCTCAGATACTGAATTGAGACCTTGATGCTTTCACTTTGTGTTGGTATTTTTCTTTTCCTAACCAGAGTGGGCATGAGTGGTGAGTATGCTTTGGTGACTGTGTATGTATTTTTTTTAAAAAGTACATATACACACACATAAATTGACATAATTCACATATCATAAAACTTACCATTTTAAAGTGTAGACTTCAGTGGTTTTAAAAAATATATTCACGGAGTCGTGCAACCATCACCATTATCCCAATTTCAAAACATTTTCATCACCCCAGAAAGAAACCTCATACCCATTAGCAGTCATTCTCCATTCTTCCCTATCTCCAGCTCCTAGCAACTATAATCTACTTTCTGTCTCTATGAATTTGCCTATTCTGGACGTTTTATGGAATCATATTGTATGTAGTTATCTGACTTTTTTCACTTACCATAGAGTTTTCAAGGTTCATCCACATGGTAGCATGTATCAGTACTTCTTTCATTTCTTTTTAGGGCTGAATATTAGCCTAGTGTGTGATAATACCCCATTTTGCTTATTTGTTTGTTAAGTTGGTGGACGTTTGGGTTGTTTCCACTTTTTGGCTGTTAGGAGTAATGCTTGCTGTTGTAAGTTTTCATATGGACTTTGTTGTATACCTAGAGTGGAATTGCTGGGTCATATGGTACCTCTGTGTTTAACTTTTTGAGGAACTGCCAAACTTGTTTTCACAATGTTTGCGTCATTTTATATTCCCAACAACAATGTATGAGGATTCCAGTTTCTCCACATTCTTGTAACACTAGTTATCATTACTTTTTTACCATCCATCTTTTTTACTATGGCTTTATTAGTGTAGGTGGCATCTCATTGTGGTTTGATTAACAGTTCTCTAATGACTGTGTTGAGCATCTTTTTATGTGCTTACTAGCCATTTGTATATCTTGTTTGGTGAAATGCTTTTGCAGTCCTTTGCCCGTTAATTGGTTATTTGTCTCTTTTGTTATTGTTGAGTTGTAAGAGTTCTGTATATATTCTGGATACTAGTCTCTTATTGGATACAGGATTTGCAAATATTTAAATATTTTTTTCTGTGGGTTTTTTTATTTATTTGGCTTAGAATTCATTGCCCACATCATACATATACTTTGTATATACGTTAGTGGAACTAGCTTAGCAATTGTGAAAATGACTGAAGTGATTGCCATATTACAGGTAGCACTGAAGTTGTTTGCTGTTCTTAGAAACCTTTGTTTACAAAAATGGAAGTGAGCATTTAACTGGGATCTGGAGAAATTTGGGTTTTAGTTCTAGTATTGCCATAGCCAGATATTATGACCTTGGACATGTTATGTAATTTTTCACAGTTTTCTCATCCGTAAAGTGAACGATTTGGACTGGATCATCTTTAAGGTCTCAATACTAAAGTTGAGTTGGTAAGGTCCTTGGGGCACATGTGTAATAGATCAGATTATAGTGCATTTTACTTTTCTTAGTCCAGACCCCTCATAGATGTTTTTACTTTGCTGGAAAACTTTTTTCTTGTCTTCTTCAATCAAGGGCCTTCTATTTCTTTTAAACTAGTCACAATTGTGACCAGCTCTAGGCATTTGAATAAACCTGCATTTTCATTTAAGACTTTATAGCTGAAAGAAGCTTTTAAGTATTTTTTAATCCAGTCCTCTCTATCACAAATGATGAATTAGAGACACTTATGAATGTTCTTGGTGAAGCCGTAAAAATTTCTTTAATTATTATATCTTGACCCTAATTATTATATCTTGATCCTGAGTACACATCTTTTAAATATTCTGTGTGATGGGAATTTTGCATGACACACTCCTGCATATCAAGGTACAATAGTTATATTACGGAGAAATATTTGTGTGATTGTTACAAGCTAACTTTTTTCATGAAACATCATTTTTACTAAGAAGGATGTTTGGCAGAGAAACTGTTTAGACTTAGTTTTTGGCTAATGTTGTCTTGTAAATGAATGAAATGAAGCGCGTTACTTCAAGGGGAGCAACTGCCAGTATTTATTGCCAGAAATAAAATTTGAGCTTTCAAGCAAAAAAAATAAAAATAAAAAAGAATTGTGGATAACTTTTATTTGCCACTGAAACGTAGGCAGCTTCCCAATACTTAAGACTTTTTTGATGTGATATTAACAAGAGTGCTGTTTTGATATTGAATAATAAAATGTTGACATTTTAAAGATTTGAATATTTGTCAACTTAGTGAACCCAGGATTTTCCAAATGATCAATGTGTGTCTGTATTAACAGTGTCATGCTTGGGTAAAAGATCCATTCAAAGTGTTAAATAGACCAATGGATTTTGTATTACAGAGTATGAAAAGTTCATTTATGGCTGCTAATTCCACAGTACAATTAACCTTTAAGAAATAACCATTTATCAAGTTATGGTATACTATTGAAGAATATCTAACTATCTTAAAAGATTATTAAAAAGTCATCTTTCCAAATACATATTGTGTAAAGTTGGATTTTCTTCCTATGCTTCAAATAAAACATGCTATTACAATGATTAAATATACTAGATAGGAGAATGCAGCAGCAGACATTAAAAAGAGGTGCTAAAAAGAGGTGCAGAAGTGTAAGACCAGTGTCACTCTTTTCGTCAAATTTTTTGTGGAAAATACAGGTATTTTTCATAAAAATGTTATTTATGTTAATATATAATGGGTTTATTATTTTAAAATCAATAGGTTTTTACATTTTCTCAGTTTTAATTTCTTTTTTTTTTGTAGAGACAGAGTCTCACTGTACCGCCCTCGGGTAGAGTGCCGTGGCGTCACACGGCTCACAGCAACCTCTAACTCTTGGGCTTACGCGATTCTCTTGCCTCAGCCTCCCGAGCAGCTGGGACTACAGGCGCCCACCACAACACCTGGCTATTTTTTTGTTGCAGTTTGGCTGGGGCTGAGTTTGAACCCGCCACCCTCGGCATATGGGGCTGGCGCCCTACTCACTGAGCCACAGGCGCCGCCCCAGTTTTAATTTCTTATGTAGTAAAGATAAGATATAATCTACATAAGCAACAGCCCTTTGAGGTCGTCAGTAATTTTCTTTTTCTTTCTTTTTTTTTTTTTTTGCAGTTTCTGGCCAGGGCTGGGTTTAAACCCGCCACCTCTGGCATATGGGGCCAGCGCCCTACTCCTCTGAGCCACAGGCGTTGCCCAAGGTCTTCAATAATTTTCAAGAGTGTAAAGATCTTGTCCATTAAGATCAAGAACTGATCTTGGCTCAGATTCACAATTGTTAATATTTTTCACATTTGCTTTATCTGTTTATCTGATTTTTTTCTTTTTGGCTGAAACATTTGAAAGCAAGTTGCATACATCATGACCTGTCACTCCTAAGTATTTTAATATTGGTATAACAATATCTAATATTAGTTCATATTCAGATTCCCCAGATGTTCCATTAAATATCCTTTATAACTTCCTTTCTCCTTCAGAATTCACATTAAGGATCTCTTGTTAAATTTGGTTGTCATTTATCTTTTAATCTAGAGTAGGGGGAAGCAAACTTTTTCTGTAAAGAGCCAGATAGTAAATAATTTCAGCTTTGTGGGATATATTGTCTCTTGTGAGGGAAAAGCAGCTATAAACAATACTTAAATTTTGGTTTCATACAGTAGAGAGTAATATGATGAGAGGAGTGGAGCTTTAGTTAGGATTATCAGCTAAGGCATTTCTGAGGAAGTGACATTTGAACATTGAAACATGGTGTGCAATAAAACTTTAATTTGTAGACCCCTGATCATAGGTCACTTTAATTTTGTGTAACTTTTAATAACATTTTCCTAATGAAGAGTCCAGGCCAGCTATAATGTCTTATATATTGGATTTGATTGTTTTCTTATGTTCAGATTCAGAGTAAACATTTTTGGTAAGAAGTACTACATAGATAATGCTATGCACTTCCCCTTGTGTCATATTCGGAGGCACATAATATCAGTATGTCCCATTACCGTTGTTGGTAAGTTCGATTTCTTCATAATAAAGGTGCCCGCTCCCCTTTGTAAGAAATCTATGGTAGCTGGGTGTTTTGGTGCAGGAAGTTGAGGCAGAAGGATTGCTTGAGCTGGGATTGTAACATTGGACTCCATCTTGGGCAGCAGAGACTCCATCTCTGGAAAAATAAAAAGAAATCTGTGGAATGACTTTGAGACAATGTAAATATCCTATTTTCCAAACAAATGGGTTTAGTGTCCTCTGATAATCTCTTCTTGAATCATTATTACATTGGTGATTGTGATTATAGTTCTCAAGTATCAGTATCTCCTTAAGTAATAAAAGCAGTGATAACCAAATTGTCTTTTCAAAATGCTTGTGAGCTTAGAAAGCCCTGTGCAGGGCGGCGCCTGTGGCTCAAAGGAGTAGCGCGCCGGCCCCATATGCTGGAGGTGGTGGGTTCAAACCCAGCCCCGGCCAAAAACTGCAAAAAAAAAACAGAGAGAAAGAAAGCCCTGTGCATATAAATCTGCACAGATGTGATCTTGTGGTTTAGTTTCTCATCATAGAGTTGTCTCCTTGAGCGGGTGAGCCTGAAAGATTGGGTCTGCATGTGTTGTGCTGAACAGCTGCCTTCTAGAAGCAGGGTTCCAAAATACAGCATCTTTCTCTTCTGAGCCCAAGGCTGCTTAAGAGAAAGAGACCTAACCTAGGTTGGACAGAATGTTATCTTTGGCTTTGGGTAGTTGTTCTCTATTCCTTATCACTTTTATTAATATTTCTTATATTTTAGTAGCTGAGCCCTGTAGTATTCTCTGGATCAATTTTGATCTAATTATATGTAAAAGCTTACATTAAAAACCAAGTAGTTACAGCTAGACACATGCACATAATAAAGATAAACATTTTCCCCTACCAGTTTCTTAAGAAGATTTTCAAACATACAGAAAAGTTGATAGAAAAATTGTTAACTGTTTGGCTTATGATACTTATGTAGCTATTAATATTTGAATTTCTGTATATCAAAATTATTTTTCCTGGGCTTGGTGCCTGTAGCTCAGTGGCTAGGGCACCAGCCACATACACAGGACCTGGCAGGTTTGAATCCAACCTGGACCTGCTAAATAACAATGACAACTACAACCAAAAAATAGCTGGGTATTGTGGTGGGTACCTGTAGTCCCAGCTACTTGGGAGGCTGAGGCAAGAGAATCACCTAAGCCCAGGAGTTTGAGGTTGCTGTGAGCTATGACGCCATGGCACTCTACAGAGGGCCACACAGTGAGACTCTGTCTCAAAAAAACAAAAAAAATTTTTCTTTCCTGAACTATTTGGTAAGCTATAGATGTATAACTCTGTAGAATAAAGGTAATCTACTCTATATAACCACATACCATTATTACTCATTGAAAAAAGTTTCTTATGAGTCCATGTTAGAATGTCTCCACATTTCTCAGGAATGTCTTTTATAGTTTTTTAAAAATATTCTTTTGGGGTGGCACCTGTGGCTCAAAGGAGTAGGGTGCCAGCCCCATATGCCGGAGGTGGTGGGTTCAAACCCAGCCCCGGCCAAAAAGGAAAAAAAAGAAAAAAAGTTCTTTTGAAGAACAATAATAGATGAGAGATTGACACATAATTGTACAGTACAGTTTTCTGCCTTGTCTCTTTACATTAAAAGTAACTACTCGGTAAGGCACCGGCCCCATATACCGAGGGTGGCGGGTTCAAACCCGGCCCCTGCAAATTGCAACCAAAAAGTAGCTGGGTGTTGTGGTGGGCGCCTGTGGTCCCAGCTACTTGGGAGGCTGAGGCAAGAGAATAGCTTAAGCCCAGGAATTGAAGGTTGCTGTGAGCTGTGTGAGGCCACGGTACTCTACCGAGGGCCATAAAGTGAGACTCTGTCTCTAAAAAAAAAAAAAAAAAGTAACTACTATGTTTATATGATGCCCTGCAGGTAGCTGTAATTAGTTGTGTTTCACTGGTTAATAAAATGTTACCAGAGGAGAGGGAGAGGGTGTGTCAGGGCTTACAGTTGATGATCAAGTGTTAGACTTTTCAGAATATCAGTGAGGAGAATAATAAATTGAAAAAGTGAGAAATCAGAATGATGCTTAGCCCAGTGCCTGACTCACAGTAGGTACATAATGAACAGCTTTTGACTTAAAGATATAACCAGAGGGGTTTGACAGAAAAGGAAAGACTGTATGTCTGTCCTCATTACTCGAGCATTTATTTGCTGATTCCAGGATATGTAGTATGTTAGGTGCTGTGGTGGAAGTAGTAGTAGAAAACAATGTTCTTGCTTTTTAGGAGATCACTTGAGCCCAAGAGTTTGAGGTTGCTGTGAACTGTGACACCACTGCACTCTACCGAGGGCAACAAAGTAAGACTCAGTCTCAAAAAAAAAAATCTTTGCCTTCATGGAGTTTACATATTAGTTGGGAGAGGTAAGCAGTAAATATATCAACAGTAATTTTGGATAAAGATAGAGAAAAATGATGGCTTCATACAGTAGTGCGTAATACCGATGAGAGGAGTGCAATTTTAGTAAGCAGCTAAGGCATTTCTGAGGAAGTGATATTTGGACTGTGACTTGAATTATAAGGAGGTGGCAGCCATGGGAATATTTGGGGGAAGGCAGAGGAAGCTCTAAGTAGAAAGTAAGGTGGAAATGCGCTGATCTAGTGAGGACCCAGGAGGCCGATGTGTAAGGAGCAATGAATGAAGAGAAGGACCAAAGAGAGTGGGGGAAGAACAAGATGGAGGTGAAGTAGGAGGGGACGGTAATAACTAGCTTTCATAGGGTTTTTAAGAGATGGGAAACCACTAAAGAATACAAATTGTACTCCATAAAATAGCTAAAGGATTCAGGCCATTGATAAGGGCTTGATTTCAAGAAATTTTTTTTTTTTTTTTTTTGAGACAGAGTCTCAAGCTGTCATGATGAGTAGAGTGCGTGGTATCACAGCTCACAGCAACCTCCCACTCCTGGGCTCAAGCGATTCTCCTGCCTCCACTTCCCAAGTAGCTGGGACTACAGGCGCCCACCACAGTGCCCAGCTATTTTTTTTTTTTTTTTTTTTTGTGGTTTTTGGCCGGGGCTGGGTTTGAACCTGCCACCTCCGGCATATAGGACCGGCACCCCACTCCCTGAGCCACAGGCACCGCCCATGCTATTTTTTTTTTTTTTTGGTTGCAGCTGTCATTGTTGTTTGGCAGGTCCAGGCTGGATTCGGACTTGCCAGCTCAGGTGTATGTGGCTGGTGCCTTAGCTGCTTGAGCCACAGGCTCCCGAGCCTGATTTCAAGAAACTATTAGCTGGGTGGATCCTGAGGATACTCCTTTCCCTCCTTTCCTTTTTTTCTTAACAGATGCAAACCAATGGGGGAGGGTCAGGGACATAGGAAAACAGACTATTCCTGACTCTCCCATTGGTATGTGACTGTTTTAAACAGATCTTTATTGAATAATTCATAATATCTTATGGGTAGGAACACAAAGAAATGACATTTCTACACCTTCAAGGAATCTTGCGTTGTTATTAGTGTACAGAGTTTACTATGTAGGGGAACAATGTATCTGTAGTATATGCTTATATGCTAAATAGCAGTTGGTGTTCAACAAGAGAGGTGTTAAAGAGCAGTGAGTGGGTGTGAAGGATTCCACTAAAGAGGAGATAGCATTGAATTGTTTCTTGAGTAGATAGATGAGATGGAGAAGGGCATTCTAGGCAGGGAAGTATTTGGGCAAAGTTACAACATGAAGAAATTTGTCTTCAGGAAATGAGTAGATCAGTATGTCCGCGGAAGGAAAAAGATAATGAGTTTGAATGACAGACTAAAGAATTTATTTTATTTATTTATTTTAGATTAAAGAATTTAGACTTTACCCTGTAGCTGTTGCGTGCACCCTTGAAATCTTACCTATGTTAGTCACTTGTGTTCTAAATCTGTTTATTCAGCTAATATTATTGCTGCGTGTGCACTTGTATTCTTTGAAACCCTTATAGCCCTGATCACTTACAGATGTAAAATTGAATTGCAATTCTGATACGTGGTTTACATATAGATAATAGATGCAGATTCAGAAAATGAATGAACTGGGAGGACGGGGTATCTTCTAAGTGATCTTGTTTCCTTAGGAAAGTTGATTGGATGGAATTTTTGTCACTAGTTGGAGAGTAGGGTGTCTGGACACTTAAATCCTAGGTCCAACCTTTTCTTCTCTTTGGGCCTTATTTTTTCCTCCAGTCCTCTTTTTCTTCTCTTTGGGCCTTATTTTTCCCATCTTTAAAATGAAAGGCTGGACTAGATGATTGCTCTGTAAGGAAGGATCTTTCCAGCTTTAATAGTCTTTGACTTTGTTCTAATACTGTTTGATGAAGGGTTGCAGTTTCAAACTCACTCTTGGCTCTTGCACACAGCATAGATTCTGTGTTGCAACTGTAGCACAGTGCATTGTACATTGGGTGGTCTCAGGCTAAGTTTTTTTTTTTCAGGTGAATCTTTTTCTGATAAGCCAGCTTTTTTTTTTGTCTCACTTTATCGCCCTCTGTAGAGTGCTGTGGCAGAGTGCTGTGGCATCACAGCTCACAGCTCACAGCAACCTCCAACTCCTGGGCTTAGGTGATTCTCTTGCTTCAGCCTCCTGAGTAGCTGGGATTACAGGCGCCCGCCAGAATGCCTGGCTATTTTTTTGTTGCAGTTTGGCAGGGGCTGGGTTCAAACCCGCCACCCTTGGTATATGGGGCTGGCGCCCTACCCACTGAGCTACAGGCACTGCCCGTTTTTTGTTTCATTTTTGAAAAAGAGATGTAAAATAGATGTAAAAAGATAAGAATGAGAAAATTACTTGAAACTTAGATATATATATATATAGGAAGCACATTAATGTGTATGCCAAGTGACTGACTATTGGGTCTATATAAAGTGGCACAGCATTGTGTCATTTTCCTGATGCTGTTGCAAAGAACAAGGAAGTTCAAAGTCCATGGTTAGTTTTTGCCTTTGGATAAGGCTTACCTCAGAGCCTGTGAACAGGGAGAGTCACTGAGTGCATTGTTTTCTAGTTTCCTTGGAATTCCTACCTCATAATTCGTATGATTTGAATACCTGTCTCAGCTGTGAATGACTGGAAAATCTGCAGTTCAAGCTTAGCTTGTTCAGCTTTGAAGTTTGTTTCCCCTGAAACTATTCCTAGGATAGCCTAATGATTCTTTTTTTTTTTTTAGGCCCATGTTTCTGGACCTTTTTTTTTCTTTTTGCAGTTTTTGGCCAGGGCTGGGTTTGAACCGCCACCTCTGGCATATGGGGCCGGTGGCCTACTCGTTTGAGCCAAAGGCACCACCCAGCCTAATGATTCTTATAGGTACTCAGAGCTATTTGGACATGAGTCTGTGTCCAGAGCAAGCGTAATGACTGTGGTATAAGGTGATAAAGTAGTCTAGCTTTATGTTGGACACTATTTGCCTTTATGCTGTTTTCTTCTAGGTCAGTGGAGCTCCATCCATTCCTTCCTGAATGAAAAGCATTTAGCTGACTTTCTGAGCATGCTCTGTCTTGTTGTTCATTTTTTCTTTGCTTTTCATTATTCTTTGCTGTAGCTCAGCCCATCTTTTAGTTGTGTCTACATGGGGCAGGAGCCACAAAGTTCTGCACATGTTCGCTTATGGGAAAAGAAACTTTAAAAGCATGAAGGAGGAAAGGAGTTTAGGTCTCTTACTGTGTTCATAAGGTTAGGATAAGGAGTGGGGAAGCTGGAGGAATGTGAAGACTTGATCCAGTAAGGCTCTAGACTAGAGGAAGAATTTGAGGAAGTGGAACTTTGGGTTGCCGGCAGGACAGAAATCCTTGAGGAATGTTCTCATATTGATAAATAGGTTATTTTTAGTTTGCAGAAAAAAGAGTAGTTTCATCAGTGTACTGGAATCTTGCACTTGTGCTTGTAACCTAAACTAATCGGCTTAGGCTATGCCAGAAAAGTGTCAGGTGGCATGTTCATTTCCTCCTAACTCTTCATACTGCCTGGTTTAACCCCTGCAAGTCTGTGGCTAGGCTTCAGGGCATTGGCAGTGGGAAATAATGGGGGAAGGGAGTGAGTTGCTACTGGTTGAGATGCTGCTGGTCTGAGCAGAGAAAACCTGCACACTGGGCCCCTGCCTAATGCATTCACTTGGGGTGTAGATGTCTGCTGTAGGTGTACTGTAGTGCTTAAATTCAGAGTGTTCACTTGTGGTGACTTAGGGTGGAACTGCCTTAGAATCAATTGGCTGTTTTTCCAATTAACTAGCCATTTTCTATTAATCTGTTTGGGTTCTTGTTTTAGATACTTTAATCTGCTTTAAGTGCCTTTTTTTTTTTTGAGAGTCTCACAATGTTGCCCTTGAGACCTTGGTAGAGTGCTCTGGTGTCATTGGCTCACAGCAACCTTAGACTCTTGGGCTCAAGTGATTCTCTTGTCTCAGTAGCTGAGAGACAAGTGCCAGCTACTACACTGACAAGTGCCATTGTAGTAGCTGGCATTACAAATGGCTACACAAATGCCTGGCTATATTTTAGAGTTGGGGTCTTGCTCTTGCTCAGGCTGGTCTCAAACTCCTGAGCTCTGGCAGTCCACCTGCCTTGGCCTCCCAGGGTGCTAGGATTACAGATATGAACTACTTCATCTGGCCCCTTAAGTGATTTTTAAAGGATTTTAAGCTCTCAGTTATCATTCATCCAGGATATCTTTATTGAGTGCCCACTCAAATGTGTGCCTGGGACCACTGCAGGTGCTGAGTGTCCTTTGGTGTTTGTTTCTTAGAGACTGTAGATTTTATATATGTTATTCAGTTGAAGAATGTCAACTTGTTTATTTCTTATTTTAATTTTTGAATTTGGGTAAGACTTTATATAAATTATTGGGTCAGGCTGGGTGCAGTGATTCACATCTATAATCCTAGCATTTTTGGAGGCCAAGACATGAGGATCGTTTAAGGCTAGGAGTTCAAGACCAGCCTGAGCAATAGTGAGGACCCCCCTCCATCTTTACAAAAAATTACCCAGGTGTGGTGACATGTGCCTATAGTCCCAGCTGAGGCAGGAGGATCCCTTGAGCTCTGGAGTTTGAGGTTGCTGTGAGCAAAGATGATGCTACTGTATGCTAGCCCAGGCAATAGAGAGAGGCCCTGTTTCAAAAAACAAACAACAAAACACACCAAAACAAACAAACAAACAAAAAGTTTGTTTTTTTAGTAACCACTAAGTTACTAGGTCAGAAAAACAAGGTTTGTAGTCCTGCTTTGGTTTGGGCACTATATGGTCATTGTACAAGAGGGGATGTAAATTAACTAGCTGTGACTTGTGCTCTTTAAGAATTTAGAATGATGTGGAGAAAACAATAGACAGTGCAAACTATTGAAGAAAATACAAAAACACATATAACTATAAATTAGCTGTGTATAACTAATTCATATGCTCAGGGGTTGTTTGGTCAGTAGGGTTTATAATTCCCTGCTGGATCAAGTTTGGTAGATACTGCCAAACCACAGTGGTTGTATTAGGTATTATCATTAAAGTTTTTTTTATTATGAAGAATTTTAAAAATACACAAAGAAGGGAGGCTAATACAATGATCCCAAATTTAGTAGTTTTCAAGATTTTGACACATTTATTTATTTTTGAGACAGAGTCTCACTATGCTGCCCTCAGTAGAGCTCTGTGGTGTCACAGTTCACAGCAACTTCAAACTCTTGGACTTAAGCGATTCTTTTGCCTCAGCCTCCCAAGTAGCCGGGACTACAGGCGCCCGCCACAAGTCTGGCTATTTTTTGGTTGCAGTTGTCATTGTTGTTTGGCAGGCCCGGGCTGGATTTGAACCCACCAGCTCTAGTGTATGTGGCTGGCGACCTAACTACTGAGCCACAGGTGCCAAGCCCCGAAGATGATTCTTAAAGGGAGGGTAAGGGGTAGGGAGTTGAACATGAATATTGTTGGGTGTTTAAAGCAATGATGGCAGATTAGAACATGGATATCTTGTACAATAGAAATGGTAGGTGGCAGTATACCCCTAGGAAGAATGAGTAAACTTGTCTAGTTAACTAAGTTCCCATTTGTCTCTCTATCAATTTCACTTGATCACATAAATCTTCTCATTTAGTAGAAACTTTCAAAATTGATTCTTTAACCCATGAATTAAGGACTGAAGAGAAAAAGCAGATATGATTTTTTCTTCCTCTTGAAGTTGTTTTCTCTTAGAATTACAGACTAAGATTTTTAAAAATTGGCTGAATAAAACTGGACATTAGAAAATGAATCATTCATTCATAGTAATTCAGATACTTGAGGCTTCATGAAAGAAAACTTTGAGGGATTAAGAAAGTAAGTCTGGGGCGGCACCTGTGGCTCAAGGATTAGGGCACTGGCCCCATATACCAGAGGTGGCAGGTTCAAACCTGGCTCCAGCCAAAAAAACAAAAAAAGTTTAGGGGCGGTGCCTGTGGCTCAGTCTGTAAGGCGCCGGCCCCATATACCGAGGGTGGCGGGTTCAAACCCGGCCCCGGCCAAACTGCAACAAAAAATAGCCGGGCGTTGTGGCGGGTGCCTGTAGTCCCAGCTACTCGGGAGGCTGAGGCAAGAGAATCGCTTAAGCCCAGGAGTTGGAGGTTGCTGTGAGCTGTGTGAGGCCACGGCACTCTACCGAGGGCCATAAAGTGAGACTCTGTCTCTACAAAAAAAAAAAAAGTTTGTACCCGGCACTGGGAGGAAATGTTTAAATACCCATGAAGCTGGGGAATGGCATGTCCTATGGCAGATCATAATAAAATGCAACAGATGATGGATTCATACACTAGGAAGCCCTAGAATGATTCCACCTAGTTTGTGCCAATTACCTTCTAGCAATAGCCATCTTATCGCTTCATTCTTTTTTACTTACTAGAACCAAATTGTCTAAATAATGTTCATCAGTTACTGAAAGTTTAGTAACTTAAAGTTCAGTAACTCATCAGTGCTCAACAGAGTTTCTGTGAAAAAGTGATAACATTGGTCACTGGCATAGACTGAAATGGTATATATCCAGTACAGGAAAGCTAGGGAAGGTCGGAGTAGCTATGGCATAGGTTTGTGATACCATGGGATCATTGATTGTCAGGATTAGAAGGACCCTTGAACTCTTGGGTTTTATCTACCCTTCCGTCCTTTCTGCTTAGTACTGAACCTCCAAGTACTCATTAACCACAGTTTCAATTGTTAAGAACTCATGGCCAGGGCAGCGCCTGTGGCTCAGTGAGCAGGGCGCCGGCCCCATATACCGAGGGTGGCGGGTTCAAACCCAGCCCCGGCCAAACTGCAACAAAAAAATAGCCGGGCGTTGTAGCGGGCGCCTGTAGTCCCAGCTACTCGGGAGGCTGAGGCAGGAGAATCGCCTAAGCCCAGGAGTTGGAGGTTGCTGTGAGCTGTGTGATGCCACGGCACTCTACCGAGGGCAATAAAGTGAAACTCTGTCTCTATAAAAAAAAAAAAAAAAAAAAAAAAGAACTCATGGCCAGGGTGGTGCCTGTGGCTCAGTGAGTAGGGCCCCATATGCTGAGGGTGATGGGTTCAAATCCGGCCCCAGCCAAACTGCAACAAAAATAGCCGGGTGTTGTGGTGGGCGCCTGTAGTCCCAGCTACTTGGGAGGCTGAGGCAAGAGAATCGCCTAAACTGAGGAGTTGGAGGTTGCTGTGAGCTGTGATGCCACAGCCTCTACCGAGGGTGACAAAGTGAGACTGTCTCTACAAAAAAAATAAAATAAAATAAAAAGAACTCATGGCCAGTCTTGCTTCATTATACCCCATCCTCTTTATCCTATATTATTTTGATGCTTCTGTGGTTGTTGGCAAGATTCAGTTCTTCCTGGGCAGTTGAACTGAGGAGCTCAGTTCTTTGCTGGTTTTAGATGGTGGCCACCTTCGGTTCTTTGCCATGGGCCCTCTCCAGGTTAGCAGCTAGTTTCATCAAAGCAAGCAAGAGGTGGCAAGAAAGTACCAGCAAGCAAGATGTCACAGTCTTTTATAACTTAATGTCAGAAGTGATATCTCACAATTCTTGCCATATTCTCTTAATTAGAAGCGAGTCACTAGGTCCAGCTCACACTCAAGAGGAGAGACCCACATAAGAACATGACACTAGAAGGTGGAACTCATTGGGAGCCATTTCAGAAGATTGCCCACTTCCTACAGTTCAGGTCTGCTGATTATCGACATGTTTGTCTTTTTTTTTTTTTTTGTAGAGGCAGAGTCTCACTTTATAGCCCTCGGTAGAGTGCTGTGGCATCATACAGCTCACAGCAACCTCCAACTCCTGGGCTTCAGCGATTCTCTTGCCTCAGCCTCCCGAGTAGTTGGGACTACAGGCGCCCGCCACAACGCCCGGCTCTGACATGTTTGTCTTTTTACCATATTATTGATAGCATTGGGGAGAAAAAGGCCTCTCAACTCCTGCATTTCATTTGCCTCTATCAGTGTAATAACTCTAGTATTAATATGTTTCAGTGTCATGTTCATGTACATAAATAACCAGATTTAGTTGTCAACAGTCATAGATATGATAGATTGATTGCCTGTAAGCTCTTTCACCTTGATCAAGAAGTGAGCTAGTCACCAAGTGGTTGAAAAATATAAAATATTGACTGTGTATTTCACTCTATGCCAAGCCAATAGAGGTCCAGAAAGAATATGAAAAAATAAGAAGATAGCCTATAATTATTATGTGGTATGGACAGTAAGTACAAAAATGAGGAATTAGCATCTCATCAATTCAACCAATACTTTAAAAATACTTTCTGTGTACAAAACTCCATGTTAAATGCTGTAGGAAATATAAAACTCAGTAGGACAACCTACCTTTGCCTTTTACCTTAGGAGATGATGTAAGATAAATATAACACAAGATAGATTATGGAAATTGCTTGGGTAGAGATATGGAATAGAGTGCTTTAGAGCATAGAGGACAGAAAGGCTTAGAATATTAGAACTGGAAGGGCAATTAGAGATGATCAGGTCTAGTGGTTATTTTGGAGACATAGAGCCATTTGGTCAGAGAAGTTCAAGGAATCTTGCTAAGATAAGGGAATCAAGTGAAATTTAGAAGGAGAATATAAAAGTTGCAGCTGCAAGGAAGAGAGGAACTTGGAAATAAGCATCTTTGGATCACAAATATTCTAGAACTGAGGATCCTAGTCTAGGAACTGAGGATTCTAGTCTAAGTAAAACTTAAGACTTAAACTGGTCAAAAAGGTAGACTGCTTTGTGTACCTATAACAATAACTGTGTTTTGTAGTGTACAGAGTCCTTTCACATTCATTTTTGTTTGGTCCTTGTAATCTTGTAGACAAGACATACTGTCATTTCTGTTTTATAAATGAGGAAACTTTAATAATTCTGCAAGGTCACAGAACTAGTAAATCGGGGAGACAAGACAAGAACTCAGGCTTCACTACCCCATTGTATTACCTGGTATGTAAGTGTGACTGCTGCTTTTGTTTTTAATACTGAAGACTTTGACTTGAGACTTGTTGGCAAGTGTGACTCACTAAATGAAAGAGATAGATCCAGTTGTTGCTGTAAAAAGAAACTTGGGGCGGACAGTGGAGTGAGGAGGCAGAGAACTTACAGGGAGCCTGATTGTTGACTGGAGCATCTTCCCAGCCCTTTTACCTGCTGCTTTGTTACACCTTGGACCCCACCCGTCCTAGTACTTCTTTAAAATTATTTCTGTTGGAACTGGGCAAGTTAGTTTTTCAAGGTTTCTTTTCTAAGGGCTTCCTGATGCACCTGGATAGAGGGAAAGAGAAACTAAATAAACATGTATAAGGCTTTATTGGAATGATAACGAAAGAAAATTGAATTTATATTTGTAGAATTTATTTTATTCCAGTCCTTTATGTGCTTAGGCATTTAATGTATATTTTTATATCATCCTTACAACAGTCCCATTAAGTTTAGGTATAATCTCTCAGCTGAAGTATAATCTCAGTTGAAGAAACTGAGATAAAGTTTAATTACCTTAAACTTTTATGTGACTGAATCGGGTTAGAACCCAGATCCTCTGATTTCAATACCGTGTGTACTTTTTCCATTATAGTATGTTGCTTGTACAGTAAGCAGAGGTGGAGAGAGTGTGTTATAGAAATAGAGGGAAGTCTTTAGAAGTTATAAAATAGAATGAGGACAATTAATGACAATTAAGGTTATGGGGGGAAGCAGAAAGAGGGACGGGGGGGCAAGACATGATCGCAAGAGGGACTTTACTTAACAATTGCAATCAGTGTAACCTGGCTTATTGTACCCTCAATGAATCCCCAACAATTAAAAAAAGAAGTTATAAAATAGAAAGAAACTTATTGCTAGGGGTAGAAATAATAATGACCCCACAAAATATTCCTTCAATTTAAAATGGCAGCAGAAAACCTTTTTTACTTAGGCCCTTTAGTATGTACAGACCAGTATTATATTCTTGACAGCACCAAGAAAAAGTATATAGAAGGGTATTTTTATCTATTAAAATAAGGGAGGTGAAATGCTTATATAAACAAAAGCTTCTACATTGATGCTGTGGGCACTCAGGAATCAGTTCAAGGGAAGTTGCATTCTAAGTTGAGTGGGAGGGTAAAAGGATTTGAAACCTTTGGGTGACTTCTACCTACTAGGATTTGCAGCTTGTACATGTGACAGGGCTAGGAGAACGCCTCCATTAAAGAAAAACGTCAAAAAAAAAAAAACCCTCCTCAACTATATTCTGTTACCACCTTCACTTTCACACAGGCAAAATTTCACTGCTTCATGAGAGTCACTCAGCCCACCCCAGTGTGGCTTCTGCCCCTATCATTTCACTGTATCAGCTCTTATGAAGGTTATTAATGTCCTTCCGTGAAGCCAAATGCAACAGATAGTTTTAGTCTTTGATTTTCTCTGTGATGTTGATGTTGACCACTCCTTTCCAGAAACACCCTTCCCATGACTCCATGACATAATACTATTCTTCCTCCTACTTCTCTGTTGTTTTTGCAGGGTCATCCTCTTTTCTGTAGCTATTAAATATTCTACTCCCCAGGTCCTCCTGTCTTTTCATAGTAGACCCTCTCTTTGGGTGATCTCAATCTGCCCCACCAGCTTTAGTAACCACACCTCTATGCTTATGACTCATAAATTTATGTCTCCAGCCCAAATCACTCCTCTTGGCTATAGACCATCTAGTATATTGTCAGCCAGGCACTGTTCTAGGCATTGAGGAGCTAGTGATGAGCCGGATAGAAGGTGAAGGTGGGAGTAGGGGGAGAGACAAGTAGTAAATAAAAAGAAAATACCGAATAAGGTTAAGTGCTAAGGTAAGCATAAGTCAGTGGATATATAAGATGTTGGGAGCTACTTTATGTTGGCTGGCAAAGCTTTACTGAGGTGGTAAAATTTGTGCTGATCCTTGAGTGACCAAAAGGAGCCAGCTGTACAAAGGAAAGAGGCAACACTAGTACAAAGTTCCTTAACTGGAACTAAAGTTACAAAACTCCAGGAGAGGAGCTGTTAGGAAATGAGATTAGAAAGGTATGTAGGTAGAGGCCAGATCTCACAGGTCTTGGAAGCTACAGTGAGGACTCTGGATTATTCTAAGTGCAATGGAAAGCCATTAGAGGCTTTTTTGTTCATCTGTTTTAATAGGCTAGTGTCTTAATCTGATTAAATTTTTAGAAGTTTAATCTATTCTTTGAAGAATGGTCCATATAGAGACATTTGGTAGTAAGGAGGCTATTGTAGGAGGGCAAGAGTCCAGTAGCTTAGACTACTGTTCAAATAGGGGATATAGGAGAGCAGAGGGATTCGGGAACATTCAAGAATATTGGGAAGTAGAGTTGATAGGACTTTCTGATTTACATGTGAGATGTGAGGGAAAGAAAAATTTAGGATGATTTAAGGTGTTTGACCTTAAAAAATTGGGTGAATGGTGGTGGATGGAAAACATTCAGAGAGGAATGGGTTTGAGGAGAGAAGCATGGAAGGTGGATACCATCAAGAAAATATGTATATAAATAAATATATGTGAAATTGTGATGTCAGCAGTAGAGATATGAGACTGTTGGACGTGCCTCTGGAGTTCAGAGAGGTCAGTACTGAAAATAAAAATTTAGAAGTTGGCTCGGTGCCTGTAAAGTCCTGAGACTGGATGAGATTATCCAAAGAAAGGAGGGTACAGGTAAAGAAAAGAGATCCCAGGACTGACCTTCATTGAGCAGGGGAAGAGAAGCCAGTAAAGAAGAATGGGAAGGATCAGCCAGTAGGCTAGGAAGATTAGGGAAGTATGATATCCTAGAACCAAGGAAGAATGTGTTTTAATGGAGAAAGAGCAGTAATTGTATTAAATGCTGTTTAGAGTTTGAATAAGGTAGAGACAAAGAAGTCTCTGCCTTGGCAATGTTGAGGTCTTTGGCCTTGATGAACATTTTCAGTGGAATGTTGAAGGTAGAAAGAAGCTGACTGGAATGAACTGAGAGAATGAGGGGTTAGGAGATGAAGATAAATGTAAATATACATAAATTTTTGAGAAGGTATTGTTGCAAAGAGGAGCAGAGACAGTGGAGTGGAGTAGCCAGAAGGAGGTGTGACCAGCCCGGGCCTGCCAAACAACAATGACGGCTGCAACCAAAAAATAGTCAGGCGTTGTGGTGGGCATCTGGAGACTCGCTTGAGCCCAGGAGTTGGAGGTTGCTGTGAGCTGTGATGCCATAGCACTCTACCTAGGGCAACAGCTTGAGGCTCTGTCTCAAAAAAACAAACAAACAAAAAAAATCGAGGAGGTGTGAGATCAAGGGAGAGTTTTTTCTTTTTTTTGCTTGTTTTGTTTTTTAAGATGAGAAAGTCTAATATCTTCTCAAATGTGATCTCTAAATCAACCTGGGAACCTCTTAGACATACAGAATCTCAGCCTTCAGCCCAGACCTACTGAATCATAGTCTTTATTTTAATGAGATCCTCAGCTGATTTTTTTTTTTTTTTGAGATAGTCTTACTATGTCATCCTCGGTAGAGTGCTGTGTGATATCACAGCTCATAGCAACCTCCAACTCTTGGGCTTAAGCTATTCTCTTGCCTCAGTCTCCAGAGTAGCTGGGACTATATAGGTGCCCGCCACAACACCCGGCTATTTTTTGGTTGCAGTTGTCGTTGTTTAGCAGACCTGGGTGGGGTTCGAACTTGTCAGCCTTGGTGTTATGTGGCCGGCACCCTACTCACTGAGCTGTGGGTGCTGACCCTTTAGCTGATTTGAATGTACATTGTAGTTAGATAAGTGCTGGTCTAGAGGAGGGGTTCTCAAGCTATCTGTGGTGCAGGACCAATTAGTTTTTTTCTAATCTCTCAGGGACCTTCATGTGGCACTACAATGTATGCTTTGTACATACGCAGCATGTGACTCACTGTGAGTTTATAAATACCCTTACTAATCTAGACTATTTGAGAAGACTCTAGTGCTTGGATAGTGTATCAATGTCAACTTGGTATACAAATGTCTCTGTTCTTACTCTAGATTTCTGCAGTTATAGAGGTAACAGTTTGTGAGCCACTGCTGTTTTGTGGACCACATTTGAATAGCACTCTTCTAGACCATGTTTGTATGTTGGTGGGCACAAGCCTATAAGAAAAGTAATCATAGAATGTGCAGGGATAATGCATATGAAGATGAGAGGGAACTGGATTCATAATAGATACAAAAGTTGTACCTTTTTTATCAATAAAGGTCTTCATCGTAACTCTAGGAAAGCAAGATGCTGGCATGTTGTTAGGTCTGGAGGGAAGAAGATGAGGGTCTGAATGTTGTTTCTTGGTGACTGAGTCATCAGCTGATGGGGGTTAGACATTATTGGGAACTCTACCTCCCAATATTCTTGAATCTCTCTGCTCTCCTATATCCCCTATTTGACAGTAGTCTAAGCTACTGACCTCTTGCCCTACTACAATAGCCTCCTTAAGCCTCCTTGCTGCCAAGTGTCTCTATATGGACCATTCTCCAAAGAGTAGATGAAGAGAAAGGTATGAAAGTCATTTTAGTGGGAAAGTGAATTTGTAGATGAAAAGTAGCAGGATTGCTGTCAGGGGACTGGTTTGAAATCTGTGGTGATAAATTTAAAATGATAGTACTCATTGTGGTTGTTATCGTTAGTGGCACTTAGCTGCTCTGGTGTAGGACTACAGATGTTGTCAGTTTGACTTAACTACCCTGTTTCCCTGAAAATAAGATATCCTCTGAAAATAAGACCTACTTACAGGAAAGATAAGACGTCCCCTGAAAATAAGACCTAGCGCATCTTTGGGAGCACACCTTAAAATAAGACACTGTCTTATTTTTGGGGGAAAAGGGTAGGATTGAAGTTAGTTTTGAGGATGAAGGGGGTGAGTGAATTAAAGGTATTTGCAAGGGACTGATTTGAGGGAGGTGAGAATATGAAGAGGGCTTGTGTAATTCAGTTAAATTATTTGTCTTCTCACTTATAAGATGGGAATAAAACTGTCTGCACGGGATTGTTATAAAATTAAATTTATTCACGTAAAATACTTGGAACAGTGTCTGGAACATAGTATGTGTCTGTTACTGTTAGCTGTTATTGTCATCATCTCTCCTAGACTCTAAAAATATGCTCCTAAGTGGTGTCATTCTCACCATCTTCTGTTATCCATAATACTGAAGCAAAAATGACCTTTTTGAAATGCACATGTCTTACCCTATTTAACACTTAAGTGACTCCAATAGCTCTCTGAATAAAGATCCAAATCCAGGCTTGGCGCCTGTGGCTCAAATGGCTAAGGTGCCAGCTACATACACCTGAGCTGGCAGGTTCAAATCCAGCCCCGGCCCGCCAAACACAATGACGGCTGCAACCAAAAAATAGCCGGGTGTTGTGGCGGGCGCCTGTGGTCCTAGCTACTTTGGAGTTGGAGGCAGGAGAATCACTTGAGCCCAGGAGTTGGAGGTTGCTGTGAGCTGTGATGCCATAGCACTCTACCCAGGACGACAACTTGAGGCTGTGTCTCCAAAAAAAAAAAAAAAAATCCAAATCCATGATTTGTCCTCCAGGGTCTGAATACTGTGGCTCTCTTCATACCTCTCCAGCCTCATCTTACCTCATGCTTTACTGGTTCTTCATTCTTAGGCCACTCAGATCTGCTCTTAGTTCCTCAGACTCACTTAATTGCCTCTTCTACTTGGAACATTCTCACTTAGTGGAGCCTTCCTCAACCTCCCTGAGTTGAGTCTATTTCTTTGTGATTATGTGTTACATAATTTATATTTAGTAATATTTCTAAACAATGTTTTTCTTTTGTATAGTATTATAAATGCCAGGAAGACAGGTCTGTTTCTACTCTGTTTTTATCCCTAGTCTTATTGTAGAGCTTAACCCCCTGTAGGCAGTCAATATTTGAATGAATAAGTGAATGAGTGACAAAATGAACAAGTAACCTACTCACCAACTTCATGCAGAATTTGTGATGTTTGGGCTGTGGATCAGGACTGGCTTTCCTGAGGGTAAGATCTGAGAGATAACTCCTTAGAGACATAGTATAATGGAGAGGAGAAAGCAAAATTTGGAGCAGAAATGCTGGGTGAGAACCCACTTTACCACTTACCAGCTATATGACTTTGAGCCTTTGTTTCTTCCTCATTTATACAATAAACATGATGATAGAGTCTGATTAGAGTCACCGTGAAGATTAAATTAGGTAATAAAAGCTCTTGTTTTTTTCCTCCTTAGATAATTGTTATGACTTGCTGTTTAACTACATTTGCCATACCTGTGGCCCCTCGATATTCTAGTCACAGACTCCTAGAGGTTAAAGGGACCCAGCATGTTCTTCCAATTTGGCCAAGGCAGGTTAAGCAAGTGAATAACAATTTTAGACGTGTGGTTCTATCGCTAAACTTCACAAACATGGACAAAGAATCTTATCGGTAGTAGACCACTTGTTAGGAGAGGAAACAGCAGAGCTAAGTGGTGGTTAGGCTTCAAATTTAAGTTTTAGATACTTTATTTCTGTTTAAACATTTTCACTTTTTTCTTTTTGGGAGAGGATCTCACTCTGTCATGCAGGGTGGAGTGCAGTGGTGCTCATAGCTCACTGTGACCTCAGACTTCTGAGCTCAAGCGATCCTCTTGCTCCAGCCTTCTGTAGATAACTGAGAGTACAGGCAGATGCCAAAATGCCTAGCTAATTTTTAAGTTTTTGTTTTTGTTTTTTTAAGAGATGGGGCCTCTTTATGTTGCCCAGACTGGTCTCAAACTTCTAGTCTCAGTGATTCTTTTCCCACAGCCTCCCAAAGTGCTGAGATTACAGGTGTGAGCCACCATGCCTGCAGAAATTTTTCACTTAATTTTTTTTTTAATTTCTCTTCTGAGATTTACTTTTTCCCTTCATTTTGAGCATTTATTTATTTTTTAACTTCATTGAGCTTAGTTATAATAGCTGCATTTAATATCCTTGCCTGATGGCTTGGCGCCTGTGGCTCAAATGGCTAAGGCACCAGCCACATACACCTGAGCTGGCGGGTTCAAATCCAGCCCAGGCCCACCAAACAACAATGACGGCTGCAACCGAAAAATAGCCAGGTGTTGTGGCAGGCGCCTGTAGTCCCAGCTGCTTGGGAGGCGGAGGCAGAAAATTGCCTGAGCCCAGGAGTTGGAGGTTGCTATGAGCTATGATGCCACGGTACTCTACCCAGGGTGACAGCTTGAGGCTCTGTCTCCAAAAAAAAAAAAAAAAAATATATATATATATATATCCTTGCCTGATGATTTCAACATCTGGGTCATCTTGGAGTTGCCTTCCACTGATTGTCTTTTTTCTTGCAAATAGGTTTAATTTGTCTGCCTCTTTATGTAATTTGAAATTGTATTCTGTACACTGTGTATAATATGTTATAGAAAATCTAATTTCTGTTGATGTTTTTAATTTAGCAAGCAATTAACTCAGACTCAAAACTGCAAACTCTGTCACACCTGCAGTGGGTGACACTTCAGATCTCAGTTCCAGTTCTTGAGTCCTTAGCTGAGGTCTTTGGCAGAATTTTTACACAGAACCTGAGACTCTTCTCTGTCTAACTTCTCATTATCTATGGCTGCTCTGGGCTCTTTGTCTTATGTTTCCTCAGGACAAAGGCCTAGGGTTTATGGTTTTTTTATTTTTGTTTTTCTTGAGATAGGGTCTTGTTCTGTAGCCCCAGCTAGAGTGTAGTCATCACAGCTCACTGCAGCCTCAAACTCCTGGGCTCAGGTGATCTTCCTGCTTCAGCGTCACAAGTAGCTGGGACTATAGGCACATGCTACCTTGCCTAGCTAATTTTTTTTTTTTTTTTTTTTTTTTTTATTGTTGGGGATTCATTGAGGGTACAATAAGCCAGGTTACACTGATTGCAATTGTTAGGTAAAGTCCCTCTTGCAATCATGTCTTGCCCCCATAAAGTGTGACACACACCAAGGCCCCACCCACCTCCCTCCTTCCCTCTTTCTGTTTCCCCCCCATAACCATAATTGTCATTAATTGTCCTCATATCAAAATTGAGTACATAGGATTCATGCTTCTCCATTCTTGTGATGCTTTACTAAGAATAATGTCTTCCACGTCCATCCAGGTTAATACGAAGGATGTAAAGTCTCCATTTTTTTTAATGGCTGAATAGTATTCCATGGTATACATATACCACAGCTTGTTAATCCATTCCTGGGTTGGTGGGCATTTAGGCTGTTTCCACATTTTGGTGATTCTAAATTGAGCTGCAATAAACAGTCTAGTACAAGTGTCCTTATGATAAAAGGATTTCTTTCCTTCTGGGTAGATGCCCAGTAATGGGATTGCAGGATCAAATGGGAGGTCTAGCTTGAGTGCTTTGAGGTTTCTCCATACTTCCTTCCAGAAAGGTTGTACTAGTTTGCAGTCCCACCAGCAGTGTAAAAGTGTTCCCTTCTCTCCACATCCACGCCAGCATCTGCAGTTTTGAGATTTTGTGATGTGGGCCATTCTCACTGGGGTTAGATGATATCTCAGGGTTGTTTTGATTTGCATTTCTCTAATATATAGAGATGATGAACATTTTTTCATGTGTTTGTTAGCCATTTGTCTGTCGTCTTTAGAGAAAGTTCTATTCATGTCTCTTGCCCATTGATATAAGGGATTGTTGGCTTTTTTCATGTGGATTAATTTGAGTTCTCTATAGATCCTAGTTATCAAGCTTTTGTCTGATTGAAAATATGCAAATATCCTTTCCCATTGTGTAGGTTGTCTCTTTGCTTTGGTTATTGTCTCCTTAGCTGTACAGAAGCTTTTCAGTTTAATGAAGTCCCATTTGTTTATTTTTGTTGTTGTTGCAATTGCCATGGCAGTCTTCTTCATGAAGTCTTTCCCCAGGCCAATATCTTCCAGTGTTTTTCCTATGCTTTCTTGGAGGATTTTTATTGTTTCATGCCTTAAGTTTAAGTCCTTTATCCATCTTGAATCAATTTTTGTGAGTGGGGAAAGGTGTGGGTCCAGTTTCAGTCTTTTACATGTAGACATCCAGTTCTCCCAACACCATTTATTGAATAGGGAGTCTTTCCCCCAAGGTATGTTCTTGTTTGGTTTATCAAAGATTAGATGGTTGTAAAATGTTAGTTTCATTTCTTGGTTTTCAATTCGATTCCAAGTGTCTATGTCTCTGTTTTTGTGCCAGTACCATGCGGTCTTGAGCACTATGGCTTTGTAGTACAGACTAAAATCTGGTATGCTGATGCCCCCAGCTTTATTTTTGTTACAGAGAACTGCCTTAGCTATACGGGGTTTTTTCCAGTTCCATACAAAACGCAGAATCATTTTTTCCAAATCTTGAAAGTACGATGTTGGTATTTTGATAGGAGTGGCATTGAATAGGTAGATTGCTTTGGGAAGTATAGACATTTTAACAATGTTGATTCTTCCCATCCATGAGCATGGTATGTTCTTCCATTTGTTAATATCCTCTGCTATTTCCTTTCTGAGGATTTCATAGTTTTCTTTATAGAGGTCCTTCACCTCCTTCGTTAGGTATATTCCTAGGTATTTCATTTTCTTTGAGACTATGGTGAAGGGAGTTGTGTCCTTAATTAGCTTCTCATCTTGACTGTTATTGGTGTACACAAAGGCTACTGACTTGTGGACATTGATTTTATATCCTGAAACATTACTGTATTTTTTGATGACTTCTAGGAGGCTTGTGGTTGAGTCTTTGAGGTTCTCTAAGTATAAAGATCATGTCGTCAGCAAAGAGGGAGAGTTTGACCTCCTCTGCTCCCATTTGGATTCCCTTTATTTCCTTGTCTTGCCTAATTGTATTGGCTAGAACTTCCAGCACTACGTTGAATAGTAAAGGTGACAGAGGGCAACCTTGTCTGGTTCCAGTTCTAAGAGGAAAAGCTTTCAGTTTTACTCCATTCAGTAAAATATTGGCTGTGGGTTTGTCATAGATAGCTTCAATCAGTTTTAGAAATGTGCCACCTATGCCTATACTCTTCAGTGTTCTAATTAGAAAAGGATGCTGGATTTTATCAAATGCTTTTTCTGCATCTATTGAAAGGATCATGTGATCTTTATTTTTGCCTCTGTTAATATGGTGGATAACGTTTATAGACTTGCGTATGTTAAACCAGCCTTGCATCCCTGGGATGAAGCCTACTTGATCATGATGAATGACTTTTTTGATGATAAGCTGTAATCTATTGGCTAGGATTTTGTTGAGAATTTTTGCGTCTATGTTCATGAGTGAGATTGGTCTGAAATTCTCCTTTTTGTTTGGGTCTTTTCCTGGTTTTGGTATCAGGGTGATGTTTGCTTCATAGAATGTGTTGGGGAAGATTCCTTCTTCCTCAATTTTTTGGAATAATTTCTGCAGTACAGGAATAAGCTTTTCCTTGAAGGTTTGATAGAATTCTGGAGTGAAGCCATCTGGACCAGGGCATTTTTTGGTTGGAAGATTTTTTATTGTTTCTTTGATCTCAGTGCTTGAAATTGGTCTGTTCAGGAGCTCTATTTCTTCGTGGCTGAGTCTAGGGAGAGGGTGTGATTCCAAATATTGATCCATTTCTTTCACATTGTCAAATTTCTGGGCATAGAGTTTCTGGTAGTATTCAGAGATGATCTCTTGTATCTCTGTGGGATCAGTTGTTATTTCCCCTTTATCATTTCTGATTGAGGTTACTAGAGATTTTACTTTTCTATTCCTCGTTAGTCTGGCCAATGGTTTATCTATTTTATTTATTTTTTCAAAAAACCAACTCCTTGTTTCATTAATTTTCTGAATGATTCTTTTGTTTTCAATTTCATTGATCTCTGATTTGATTTTGGATATTTCTTTTCTTCTACTGAGTTTAGGCTTAGATTGTTCTTCTTTTTCCAATTCCATAAGATCTCTTGTGAGATTGTTGATGTGCTCTCTTTCTGTTTTTCGAATGTAGGCATCTAAAGCGATGAATTTTCCTCTCAAAACTGCTTTTGCAGTATCCCACAGGTTTTGGTAGCTTGTGTCTTCATTGTTGTTATGCTCAAGGAAGTTAATGATTTCCTGTTTGATTTCTTCCTGCACCCATCTGTTATTCAACAGAAGATTGTTTAGTTTCCATGCCTTTGGGTGGGGTCGAGCATTTTTGTTAGAGTTGAGTTCCACCTTTAGTGCCTTATGGTCTGAGAAGATACAAGGTAAAATTTCAATTCTTTTGATTCTGTTGATATTTGTTTTGTGTCCCAGGATATGATCAATTTTGGAGAATGTTCCATGGGGTGATGAGAAGAATGTATATTCTTTATCTTTGGGATGGAGTGTTCTATATACATCTATCAAGCACAGTCGTTCTAGGGTCTCTTTTAAGTCTCTTATATCCTTGTTTAATTTCTGTTTAGAGGATCTGTCCAGCTCTGTAAGAGGAGTGTTAAGGTCCCCTGTTATTATGGTATTATCAGATATCATATTGCTCAGACTGAGTAAGGTCTGTTTCAAGAATCTGGGAGCATTTAAATTGGGTGCATAGATGTTTAGAATTGAAATGTCTTCTTGTTGTATTTTTCTCTTGACCAATATAAAGTGACCATCTTTGTCTTTTTTGACTTTAGTTGCTTTAAGTCCACATGTATCTGAAAATAAGATTGCAACTCCTCTTTTCTTCTGAATTCCATTTGCCTGAAAAATTGTCTTCCAACCCTTGACTCGGAGCTTTAATTTGTCTTTTGAAGCCAGGTGTGTTTCTTGCAGACAGCAAATGGATGGCTTGTGTTTTTTAATCCAGTCAACCAATCTATGTTTCTTCAGTGGGGAATTCAAGCCATTAACATTTATTGAGATAATTGATAAGTGTGGTAGTATTCTAGTCATCTTATTTTGTGAGAGTCCATTGCTTAGTTTTATCTTTTGCATCAGTGTGGAGGTTAGGTTCTGTCCTTTAATTTCTGAGTTCTTACTTTGCTGCTGATCCATTGTGGTGGTCAGTGTGCAGAACAGGTTGAAATATTTCCTGTAGAGCTGGTCTTGTTGTGGCGAATTTCCTCAATGTTTGTATATCCGTAAATGATTTGATTTCTGCATCAATTTTGAAGCTTAGCTTAGCAGGGTACAGAATTCTGGGCTGGAAATTGTTCTGTTTAAGTAGATTAAAGGTAGATGACCATTGTCTTCTTGCTTGGAAAGTTTCATTAGAGAAGTCTGCGGTCAGTCTGATGGATTTGCCCCTGTAGGTCAACTGGTGCTTACTCCTGGCAGCTTGCAGAATCTTTTCTTTTGTCTTGACTTTGGACAGGTTCATCACAATGTGTCTTGGAGAAGCTCGGTTAGAGTTGAGGCGACCTGGGGTCCGATAGCCCTCTGAAAGCAGTGTGTCAGAATCTTTGGTGATGTTTGGGAAATTTTCTTTTATAATAGTCTCTAGTATGGCTTCCATTCCTCTGGGGCATTCTTCTTCCCCTTCTGGAATTCCTATAACTCGTATGTTGGAACGCTTCATAAAGTCCCATAATTCTGACAGTGAACGTTCTGCTTTCTCTCTCTTCTTTTCTGCCTCTTTTACTATCTGAGTTATCTCAAAAACTTTGTCTTCTACCTCTGAAATTCTTTCTTCCGCATGGTCTAACCTGTTGCTGATACTTTCCATTGCATCTTTAAGTTGACTGTTTGACTGTTTCATTTCCTTCAGCTCTGCTATATCCTTTTTATAGTCTTCATATCGTTCATCTCTGATTTGATTCTGTTTTTGGATTTCCTTTTGGTTATTTTCCACTTTATTAGCAGTTTCCTTCATTGTTTCCATCATTTCTTTCATTGTTTTCAACATGTGTATTCTAAATTCCCTTTCTGTCATTCCTAACATTTCTGTATAGGTGGAATCCTCTGCAGTAGCTACCTCATGGTCCCTTGGCGGGGTTGTTCTGGACTGGTTCTTCATGTTGCCTGGAGTTTTCTGCTGATTCTTCCTCATGAGTGATTTCTTTTATCTGTTTCCTTGCCCTAATTTTCCTTTCACTTCCTCTTGCTCTTTAAGTTCTTGTGCCTGTGGACTAAGGGTTACAGGACCAAAAGGGTGAGAAGGTTTAAGAGCCAAGAAGGGATGAAAGAAAGGAGGACCGAGTGATAAGGAAAAAAAAAGAAAAATAGAGAAAGGAGAGGGGGTGGGTAAAAGGAATATTGACAAAAAGAAGACAGGCACAGAAAGAGGGAGACAGAGCAATAGAGGTGTACTGTAGGGTACTTTGATACAACCTTAAAAAAAGAAAACACCTTCTGGGGGTGCCCAGTTGGGTGGTTCCCTTGAGGTCAGCAGCTCTTTGCTAACCTGATCAGACACAGTACCCCACCTCCACCAAGTAGAGAGGAAAGACAAAAATGCTATAAATCAAACCAAAACAAGCAAACAGAAAACTTTATGGGATAAAATTGGCTGGAAAAACCAAATAATAGTGGTAGAAACACTAACAAAAATGAAGTTCTAATTATTGAAATAGGCAGCAATGAGAAATTATAATTAAACTAGAAAAATTGAGAAAGAAAAAGGATCTGTATGGAAAAGGTTGAACTTAAAAAACAAAACAACAATCCACAACATCAAAATAAACAAAAAAAAAAACAACCACACCAAAAAAAAACACAACCAAAAACAAAGCAGTATGTATATGTTATTGAATATTGTCTGGGCAACACGTGGTCTTCTGGGGTATGAGATGTTAATCACAGTTCTGATACGCCTGGAGGCTGCTAGTTTCTCAAACCCCAGCAGGTAGATACCCTAAATCTCTCTTCAGCCCACTTAAAAGGCACTTTGAACTTGTTCACTTACTGAGCAGAAGCTTTCTCAGGGAAGTGCTTGTCGCTGGAATCACTGCTGAAGTGGCTATCCGCTTACCCTGTGTGTCAAAACTGGTCTCCCTCTGCCCCCGAGGGTTAGGGCTGCAAGGTGGCTCAGACCCCGCCCTTAGGCTACTTGGTCGCTGGGTTACCAGCTCCCACCCAATTCCAGCTCTGCGACCCTGAGGGCGGAGCTTTCCAGGGCAGATCGCTCACAATGTCTGCCTGTGACCCAGAGCCAAACACTATTAGCTCCGTCTGGCTCAGACTGGGGCCCTAGACAAAGGCCAAAGTTCTCCGCACTCCCGCTCAGGCTCTCCCCAAGGCACTTCAGCTGAGTGCCAAGTCCAAAGACACCAAAACAGTTCACAGGTAATGCCTTTCTGGTTTGCAGTCTCGCTGCTACTGAACTTACAGTTGCGGGCGGGTTTAGATGGATTGAACACACGCGACCACTTTTTTCCACTGTTTTAGTCCTCCTCTTGGGGTCCAGAAGTCTCTCGCTGACTCCCTGTATCCTCTCAGGGGTGATGATAGGCAGATCCTACCAGCCAGAGATGCCTGGAGTCCTATCTCCCCAGACTCACGGTGCCCAGATGCAAGGAAGCTGTTACTCGGCTGCCATCTTGATCCGCCTCCGCCTAGCTAATTTTTTTAATGGGGTCTCACTCTTGCTCAAGCTGGTCTGAAACTCCTGGCCTAAAGCAATCCTCCTCCCTTGGCCTTCCAAAGTGGTAGTATATTACAGGAGTGATCTTTACACCCTGTTGTGTTTATTTTTTGATTGGAGCTCCAATTGGACCACCCTTAGGCCAGAGCTCTAAATATGGGAATTTATCCCATGCCAGTCCTTCCTTTTACTTTCCAACTTCTCTTGAAAATCTGTCAGCCTTTGTTTACTACAGATGGTTGCTTTTTGTCTTCTATAAGGTTTATCTGTGGGAGAGTCATACGGGAAGCAGAATTTCCTACTAGCATTTTTATCCATTATCAAAGTATTTTGGGAATAAAGGGATTCAACTATATTCACTTTTAACTGGTTTTGTAACCTTGGGCAAGTCTTTCTTCCTCTCTGGCACTCAACTTGCTCCTCTGGAAAATGAGATAGTTGGACCCTTCATGGTCTGTAAAGGTTGTCCTTCAATCTCTGCTCCTAGTCAGATAGACAATATGCACACATACCATTACTGCCTAGAGTAGCAGCAAGAATCACAAGAGGGAAGTGATAGGGTGGATCTGTTATGATGCAAAGCTCTCTGAAGGGACAGCCACTAAAGAAGTTTGAGGATGTTTACAATCATCCTCTTGTTTCTGGGCACAGGGCCACCAAGCTGGAGATGCAAGAAGTAAATGACATTCACAAGCAGAGGAAAGAAATCACTTGCTGCTTGTTTCTACTCCTCAGAAGAGTATATAGACAGTTGAAAAAAAAAAATCAGGATCATCTGGAGTTCCTGTTTGTTTGACTTTGGCAGTGCATTCCATCCTGTTTTGAAGAGAAAAGCCCCCTGGGTCTTAGTAACATGTCAGCAAATTTGGTAGTAGGTGGTAGGTGCTGGGGTAGAAGTTTTCAGCAAGGGTGCTGCTGTTAGTGTTAGGGCTACAGAGACCTTAGTGGAGGTAAACTAGATTTATGTGGCCATTTCTTAGAGTTAAGAATTTTTATGTGGGAGAGGTTTTAGACTATTCAGAGGAAGAGGGGTGTATGTGTGTGTATTTGGTGGAATATGGAAGCTGGTTTAAAGGGACAGTCTTAAAAGGAGTTTACAAAGTGGTCTGTGGGGATGTTTAATGAAAGGTGGGGTATAATTTGAATGTAAGACTATTGAATAAATTTTAGGTTTACCACTGCTTGAAGCTACCTTTCCATTTTTCCTTAAGAGTAGGATACATAGGCTCAGCGCCTGTAGCTCAGTGGCTAGGGTGCCAGTCACATACACCAGAGCTGGCAGGTTCGAACACTGCCTGGGCCTGCCAAACAACAATGTCAACTACAACAACAACAACAAAAAACAGCTAGGCGTTGTGGTGGGCACCCTGTAGTCCCAGCGACTTGGGAGGCTGAGGCAAGAGAATCGCTTATGCCCAAGAGTTTGAGGTTGCTGTGAACTGTGATGCCACGGCACTCTACTGAGGGTGACATAGTGAGACTCTGTCTCAAAAAAAAAAAAAGTAGGATCCACAGGAATTTTGGCCCAGATCTCCCATCTCTAGTAACTCTTCTCTAATTTTAGGGGTGAGATTCAATGAGATGGTAGGTTTTTCAATTCTGCTGTAGAACGCTGCTTGTTACAAAACTGGAGGGTAAGTTTGCAGACAGAAAAGCTCTATTTTTAGTTCTAATTGATATTGGGTGTTTCAGGACTCTTTTGAGGACCAAGTCTAGAAGGCAGTAAAATGAGAATCAGCAGGCTGAAGTTTTTTTTTGTTTGTTTTTTTTTTTTGCAGTTTTTGACCAGGGTCAGGTTTGAACCCGTCACCTCCGATATAAGGGGCCAGCACCCTACTTCTTGAGCCACAGGCACCGCCTGTGGGTGAAAGGTCTTTCATAGTCAGGCAGATGTGGTTTAAACTCTGTCATTATTAACAAGCTGTGAGACCTTGGACAAGTCACTTCTTGAAACTTGGATTCTTTATAAGATGGAGGTAACATTATTATATTATTGTCTCATATAAAATGTAAAGCATAGTGATTGGTGTATGGTATATATTCCATGGATGTTTGTTTTTTCTTACCATCTTCCATCTTTTTTCAAACCATCTTCCAGAATGTCTTATTATTAAAAGAATCCTAGCTTTACCCCTAAATAATTGTATGACTCAACCTTTCCAAGCTTGAGTTTCCTTCCTTAAACAAGGGGATTTAACTAAAAGTTGAAGATGCCTTATCTGAAATGCTTGAGACCAGAGTATTTCAGATTTTGGAGTTTTTTTTTGAGACAGAGTCTCACTTTGTCACCCTTGGTAGAGTGCTGTGGCGTCCTACCTCACGGCAACCTCAAACTCTTGTGCTCAAGAGGTTCTCTCGCCTCAGCCTCCCAAGTAGCTGGGACTAAAGGCACCCGCCACAAAACCCAGCTATTTTTTTTTAGAGATGAGGTCAACTCAGGCTGGTCTTAAACCTGCCTCAGCCTTCCAGAGTACTAGGATTATAGGTGTGCCGCACTCGGCCCTGATTTTGGAATAATAGAACCTCCATAGTTGACCACTTCCCTCCATTGATCACCTCCATAAGTTGACTTAATTTTCATAGACTGGACATGCACCAGATGTGTGTATCAGTACAGTAGGGCTAATTCCTTATATTGACCAGTTTATTACAGTCCCTTGGGTGGTCAACTTAACAGAGGTTCTACTGAGAACTTTGAGGATGGGACCCAAGTCCAAATATGAAATTCATTATGTTTCATATGCACCTTATACACATAGCCTGAAAGTAGTTTTATTTGTACAGTGACTAGATGACTCCATCCCATCATGTCAATTCAGGTGTAATCTTTTCTATTTGTGGTGTCTGATATCATGTTGGTGCTCAAAATGTTATTGGATTTTAAAACTTTTTGATTTTAGATTAGGAATGCTGCTCAACCTGTAGGTGACGTCTGAGATGTTTCCTACCTTTAAGATGTCATATAAATTTTTAGACTGTTAGGGAATGCCTATGTGTCAATCAAGGCAAAGACAATGTATTCTACCCTAGAACCATCATCCTCCGGTAGGAATAGGGAAGTCTCTTAGTCTCTTTCTCATCTCCCCTCAGGCGTAGCCAGCTTCCTTCAGAGTCAAGATTGAGATCCGTAGATCTTGTCTCTTTTCTCATGGTACATGAAAGTCTTTGGGATAGGCCTTTGGGTCAGCTCCGTCTAGGTGTGATTTATGCTTATCTCTTCTTTTTATGTTCTATCCAGGTTAAGAGGCAACTGCCATTGAAATATAGTGAGTGACTCTGTCCAAGACAGCAAGCATCAGGGAAGCAGCCAGAAGTATTGACGGAAAGCTTAAGTTACCTAAATGGTAAGTATATTTTATAGTGAAACCTGGGTATATCAGTAGAATTGGGTGGTTTTTGAAGCGTTTACAAAGGAGGGAGGAATGTCAGCATTAGTTGATGGCCCATTAAACTAATGACTATGCTAAGGTACTTCACATTTTTTCTCCTTTAACCTTTGAACCTAATGAGAACAAAAATCTTTGTAAGAAATTGACAACCTAAAGAAACAAGCTTAGTTATTGAATATTTACTATATGTCAGGCACAGTCCTGTTTTACATGTTATCTCCCTTGGTATTTACATCAACCTTGTCAGGTAAGTGTGGTTACTATCATCACAGGGAAATGAGTTTAAAGTGGTTAAATAACTTCTCAAAGTTCACATAGATAATTAAGGGTAGAACTAGGTTTCAAACCTTGGTTATTTTCATTATATTGTAACATTTCTCTCTTGATAAAGTTACTTTTTATTGAGGCAGTGACTGACTTAACCTTTAAAAAAACAAAGCAAAATAATCACAAAACATTTTGGTCAATAATCATCTCCTTTTCTGGACCCTTTCTGGATTTTTATTGGCTGATATTGGCTAAGGCAGAGGAGGGCACTAATGAAATAGGAGAGAAGTGAGAACTCAAATAGTAAGTGGCCAGGAGACCTAGCGGTCTTGGTTGCTGCTCATAGCTGGGTAATAGTTAGAGAAAGTTTCTCTTAGAAAGTAGGGCAGTAGGGCAGCTCAGACTGAGCCTGAGAAATGGGTTTTAGTCTTGGGAATGACTGGGTTAGGAAAGGAATCTTTTTTTTTTTTTTTTTTGAGACAGAGTCTCATGTCACCTTCGGTAGAGTGCCATAGCATCACAGCTCACAGCAACCTCAAACTCCTGGGCTCAAGCGATTCTCTTGCCTCAGCCTCCCAAGTAGCTGAGACTACAGGCACCTGCCACAATGCCTGACTATTTTTTGGTTGCAGTTGTCATCGTTACTTAGCAGACCCAGGCAGGGCTCAAACCCACCAGCTTTGATGTATGTGGCTGGCACCCTACTCACTGAGCTATGGGCGCGGAGCCAGAAAGAGAATCTTAACAAGACTTCTCATTCTCACATTTGCCTTTCTTAGGAAATGAGTTTTGTTAGAGATAACACAAAACTCTTCTTGAAGGAGTGGGAAACTTCAAGGCAAAATCTTGCCTTGTTAATTGGTTCAGGATCCTGTTCTTTTCCTGGAGTACCTTTACTACCTCAAAGAACTGGGTTATGAAATTTCTGGTTGGGTGAGTGGCACCCAATATTTGGTCCCTTTATGTTGAAGCACCAATGTTTTTTAATGTACTTAGTGAAATTTTGGGACTAATAATCGTTTTCATCAATGAAACTTACACATACTTACTATACTCTGTACTGGGGCTGATGTATCATTCTTGGAGCTAAGTATATACCATTAAATAAAATAGAAAAACTCTTTGCCTAAAGATTATATTCTAATGGGTAGAAACAGATAAAAATGAGTAAGTCGATATGAGTAAACAAACAGACAAATAGATATATAACAATCCACTGTGTGATGGTTGTCAAGAAGAAAAAAAGTGATGAGAGATTGATGGAAAGCTAAGGAATTGTTCCTTTATATAAGGTGATCAGGGGAGTCCTCTGCTGAGGTGATATTTTAAGCTAATATCCGAAAGAAGTGAGGAATCCAGCCAAGGTGATATTTTGGGAAGTTGAGGCAAGGGATTGCTTGAGCCCCATGGTTTGAGTTTGCTGTGAGCTAGAACACTACAGCATTGTATCCGGTGGAATAGAGTGAAATTCTATCTCAAATAAAAAAAATAATAATAATAAAAAGAAAGAAAGGAAAAGAAATATTATAGAATAGAGAAAAACAAAAACAGGAAAATATCATACCATCCAGAGATAATTACCACAAAGGACTTTATTATATATCAAGGGCATTTTGTTTTAGAAAAGATTGTAGACTGTAGGATTAGGAATATACCATAAAAGTAATGTTTCTTTTTTCTTTTTTTGGAGACAGAGTTTCACTCTGTCCCCCTGGGTAGAGTGCTGCAGCATCAAAGCTCACAGCAACCTCAAACTCCTGGGTTCAGGCCATTTACTGCCTCAGCCTCCCAAGTAGTTGGGACTATAGTCACCCACCACCACCCCCAGCTGATTTTTCTGTTTTTCGTAGAGATGGGCTCTTGTTCTTGCTCAGGCTGGTCTTGAACCTCTGAGCTCAAGCAATCCACCTGCCTCGGCTTTCCAGAGTGCTAGGATTATAGGCATGAGCCACTGTGCAATGCCCAAAAGTAATGTTATTTAAATGCTAAGATTAGGTATTTAATGTTTTCTCATGTAGTCCCAAGACAAAATTTTGACCTGGCTTTGGAGCTGATTGAATAATTGCACTCAGGAATTATATGTAGTACTGATTAAAGTTTATCTAGAGGGAAGGGCTGTTTTTTTTTATTATTATTATTAAATCATAGCTGTGTACATTAATGCAATCATAGGGCACCATACACTGGTTTTATATACAATTTGAAATATTTTCATCACACTGGTTAACATAGCCTTCCTGGTATTTTCTTAGTTATTGTGTTAAGACATTTATATTCTACATTTAGTAAGTTTCACATGTACCCTTGTAAGATGCACTGTAGGTGTGGTCCCACCAATTACCATTCCTCCACCCATCCTTCCCCCTCCCCTCCCTTTCCCATTTCCCCATATTCTTAGGTTATAATTGGGTTATAGCTTTCATATGAAAGAGGTAAAGTCTCTATCTTTCTTTAAGGCTGCATAATATTCCTTGGTGTACGTATAGGGAAGGGCTGGCTGTTTTTAGTGACATTCTAGAGGGCTAAGGTCTTCCTATGTTGCCCATCCTGCCCTTGTTCTCCTGAGCTCAAATGATCCTCCTGTCTCAGCCTCCTAAGTATCTAGGACTATAGGCACATGCCTAGCTACGTATAAGTAATATTTAGACAATGGATTGAAATAAAGAACTTGAAACGCAAAAAACAATAAATAATAATTTAAGCTAAAACTTACATGGCATTTAATATGGACAGCTGCTAGTTTAATCACTTCATGTATTAACTCATTTACACTTATAACCTTATAAAAGTAAGTATTGAAACAGAAGTCAAGTGACTTATCCAAGGTCACACAGTAAGTAGTAAAGGCAGAGTTTGAACTTAGGCTATCTGGCTTCAGAGTCTGTAATCCTTAATCATTGTATTATACTGTCTGCAAAAGAAATAAGAATTAAGCCCCACATAAGGTTATTAAAAATTATATTTAAGTTTATTTTTTTAAAAATCAGCATAACCTACAGATTGATAATGTGGCTGCCAGATTAGTTCATGCAGTTCTTAGACTCATTATTAGAACTAGGTAGACCATGTCATCTTTTAAATCCATCCTCATCCCCTTACCCCTGGTTCAAGAGATGGCTCTTGCCTTGATGATTAAAGCACCTAGTTTATCCTGTTACAGTGGTCTTTCAAAACTTGCAGTGCTGATTGTGTTAAATCCCTTTGTCTAACACACATTGCAAATTTGCTTCCCATATCACTTGGCAGGCATGTCATGTATTTCGGAGGGTCTGTGTTGTGATGGTGGTCTTTTTATTTCTTCTTCTTCTTTTTTTTTTCCAGTTTTGGCTGGGGCTGGGGCTGGGCTTGAACTCGCCACACCCGGTGTATGGGGTCGGTGCCTACTCCTTGAGCCACAGGCGCCACCCTCCTATTTCTTTTTTTAAATTTGAGTTAATTTGCTACATTTAAGAGATTTAATATGAAAATGTGGCATGGTCTCACCTCTTAACTCTAGTCTTTTTGGGGCTTTGTGACTCAGTTACATTATTGGCCTGATCTTTTTGCCATTTACATTTGCAACCGTTGGTATAAAGGCTAAATATCTTACCTAGAGTATAGTGGCCAGATCTGAAAACAAGCCCCTGATGCAGTTTGGCCAATACACAAAACGATAAAACTATTGCCTTCCTTTATTTACCAAACATTTATAGGTTCCCACTTTGCTCTGTCACTGTATTCAGTACCCAGAACAGAAAAGTGAAGCTAACCTGTGTCACAGAGCTCACAGTGCAGTACAGGATGACAAATACAAAAATAAGTAGGTGACATGGGTACAGTGATAGAAGCATCTACAAAATTTAGTACAGTGCATTTCTACTGCAGGGAAAGGGACAGCTTGAAAAGGCGTTAGTAGAACAGATAATGTATTAAAAGATATTTATTATCAGAATAGCATAGGGGAGGAAGGCTTGGAAGGAAGAGAAGAAGGAAAATAAGGGAATTCTAAATGTTCCTTCAACAGTACAACCTTTGCCTCTCCATTTGCTTTGAGATTTCAGGACCTCAAATCTACCACTCAAACCTCATTAGTAACTTACTCTGTTCTTCCCCTTGTGCTTCTCAATATCAGCCATGCTTAATTACTAAAGTTCCCCAAATGCAGTATTGTTTTGTTTGTTTCCCTTTCCCTACCCTCCCCCTTTCTTACTCTCCCTCTCTTCTTTCCTTCCTTCTAATAATTATTTTATATCCTTTTATTTATTAGACACTGTTCAAGGTTCAGGAGATATAGCAGTAAAAAACAGCTACCAATGTAAAAACTATGTTTCTGACCTCGTGGATCTTATATTCCGGTAGAAAGAGACAATAAACAAATTCATAAGTAATCTGGTGGTTAAATTTGCCAAGAAGAAAAATAAGTAGGATATTTTACCTTAGAGCTGTCCAAAGATGGAATGAATTGCCTTGGGAGGAAGTGAGCGTTGTTCCTGTCATTAGAAGTGTTTGAACAGGAACTGAATGACAACTTTCACATTGAGTAGGAGGTTGGATCGGATGATATTTATTTCCTTTTCAACCTAAAGAATTTCTGTATGCTTGCTGGGTTACTATCCTGAGTTTGTATATCCAAAATACATGAATTTGTTATTCTAGGAAAAATATAGCAACTAAATAGAAACACTCAAGAAATGGTAGTGAGATGTGGGTAGCCTAAAGTTTTAAGTAGAAATGGTCAAGAAGAAACTGCTTAAAAATAGCTCTTCCATTTTCCTTTAGATCAGGGATTGGCAAACTCTTGGCCTACAGAAAAACCTACCTATTTTTGTAAATAAAGTTCCAATCGAAACATGGCTATGTTCATTTGCTTGTGTACATTATTATTACTTATGGCTGCTTCACACTACAATGTCAGAGTTGGAACAGAGACACTCCTGTTGGTCCAACAAAATCTAAAATATTTACTCGTAAACAAAGTTGTATACTTAACGTGTATACTATCAATCTTTAAAGAAAAAGTTTGCTGACCCCTCTTTTAATGACTACTGGGAACAGGAAGTGAATCATGGCATCTGTGTTGGGAGAAAGGGCAGGGCAAGCCTGACTATGTTCTATTTCAGACCTTCCTGATGTGCTAGGACAGGAAGAAGAGCCCTCAAATGCTGGCTAGGGTCACTTGGAACTGGGTTTAGGAACTTTGATAGAAAGGAACCCCAAATTAGAGACATTTGGCGCTGTATCTTTCTAGTATGAACTAGAACTGAGCTAGAACCTGGTGGCATGGGGTAGTTGGCATTGAAAGATGGCCTTCCCTGTCCTTCCTTCATATTTCCCTTGTTTAATATAAACAATTTCCTTCCCACCCATCCCTCCCACCCCCCGCCTTCAGGAACAATTAATCACTTCTTCTGTACTTCCAGTGCACATGTATGGTGGTAAAATGTACTTAGGGAAAAAAAAAAAACCAAACAAACGGATTGAGAAGATAAGGGAGCAGAAGGGTGGGTGCTTTATTATGTAAGATGGCCAGAGAAGGCTTCTTTATCATTGTTTTATTGGTGACATCTGTCTGATTTCCTTAAACACAAGGGTCAGATCTTCTAATTATCTTGGGAACGTACTGGGTGCATCCTAGATGTTCCATAAATGTCTACTAAATAAACGAATTTTGCCTCACTAAATACACTTAACAGAGTGAGGGAGGAGCTAGGAAGAGAGGCATCTATCCTTTCCCTTTTTGGATGTTGAGGAGGAGGCAAAACATTTACTTTTCTGGCTATGCTTAGGGCCAAAAAGGTCAGAGATGAGTGACATCCTAGCCCCATTTCCAATCCGTATCCTTGTTTACCCAGAGCAGAAGGGATGATCTTAGCGAATCTATTTTTAAGAGGATTCTGCCTGGTAAAACTTTTCAGAGTGCTTTTGCTAACTCAGGCGTCTTCAAACTGCGGCCCGTGGGCCACATGAAGCGGTGTGAATTGTATTTGTTCCCGTTTTGTTTTTTACTTCAAAATAAGATATGTGCAGTGTGCATAGGAATTTGTTCATAGTTTTTTTTTTTTTTTGAACTATAGTCCGGCCCTCCAACGATCTCAGGGACAGTGAATTGGCCCCCTGTTTAAAAAGTTTGAGGACGCCTGTGCTAACTTTATTGCCTAGTATCGCTAAATGGTAAATTGGGATGCTATTTTGTTCTTTTAGAGCTGCGGTTCTCAACCTGTGGGTCATAACCCACAGGAACTGTACTAAAGGGTCACGGCATTAGGAAGGTTGAGAACCACTGTTTTAGAGGAAGGAACTGAAGCATAGAGAAAAATCAGTAACTTGGCCAAATGTTGTATTGTTTTTAAAAGAATATGAACTTCAAAACTAGACCTGGATTTATTGTCTGAATATCCAGACTAGGAATTTTTTTTTTTTTTTTTTGCAGTTTTTGGCCAGGGCCAGGTTTGAACCCGCCACCTCTAGTATATGGGGCCGGCGCCCTACTCACTGAGCCACAGGCGCCGCTCACTGTCTGAATATCCTTCTTACTAGCTATGTTACCTTAGGCAAGTTTGAGGGTTCCTGCCCCATAAGGTTATTTTGAAGGCCAAATAGAATAATAGTAGTAGCTACTTTTTATTGTAACTTATATGCAAGGCATTATGCTAAGCACTTCACATGCTGAGGATTACCATATTGTCTTTATATGGATGAGAAAAACTTCGTGAAGTAATTTGTTTAAGAACATACAAAGTAAATGGTAGAACTGGGATTCCTGGAGAAAGCGTATATACAGGTGTTTAATATATTGCCTGGTGTATAGTAGTGCTCAATTTGTAGTTGTCCTTATTTGTTTCTTTATACCTTTCTGTCATTAGTTTGTGGTATGGAGTAGTGCTCAGAATGTCTTCTTTGTAAAAAATGCTTAAGAGTTTATAGAGAGGTGACTGCATAATGGGAAGAATCTTGGATAGAGCATCCAGAGACTGAAGTCTCTCTGGCTTTGCTAAACTACTGAAGAAATCACAGTATTTACTTCTGAGCCTATTTCTTCATTTTTTAAAATAACAGGATTAGGTGAGATAGGTGGTTTTATTTTTTTAAAAATCTATAGAACTCTTGCTTCAATATAGTCATATAGGGGAAGCCCAATATGGTAGGATGCTACAATTAGTTGTTTTGGCTAAGAGAGAGGGGAAGCCTGGAGCTCAGCCTGGTAAAACTTCTCTCTCCCCTGATCTCTTTCACCTATATGATCCAAGGGGATTTGTTGAGTCTAGTTTGAAAAACAGTGATCTTTGGCTACCTTTTGGCACTGAAATCCCATTCTAAGGAGTAGGGGAATAGTCGTAAGTATTTTCTACTTCTCCAACACTCGGTGCAGTAACTAGAGCCGGACAGCCTGTGGTGATGTGGTTTTTCAGAATTTATGCCCCATTTACATGCTACAGACCTGCAAGCCAGAAGGAATATTATCCAACAGGCCAGAGGAAAAGAATTATGATTGAGACTCTGTATGAGACTCTGTGCAACAGGGCTTGGGATGAGATCATTTAGAGCATTATCACAGGTCCTGATATTCTGTGCTCTCTATATTCACTCTTGCCAACTGTTTTTTCCTTTTATAATCTATAATTAGGTCATTGATATTTTTAATATTGTTAATGGCCAGTGCCAAAGGGCCAACCAGCTATTTAATAATTAGGAGACTCATTCAGCCATTCATTCATCAAATACTAAGTATTTATTATGTGCTAGGTTCTCTGCTGGGTACTGAGAATACAATGGTGAATAAACAAAAGTTGGAGGGACAAAATGAATAAATGAAACTTCAGTAGTGTGAAAGGGTTGTGATGGGATCCATATAGCAAACTATGAAAGTGAGAAAGAGAGGCCCTGATCTGGCCTGGGGTTTCAGGAAGAAGTTGCTCCAGAAGCTTTGTGAAGGAATTCTAAGGTTGAGATCTGAACAAAGGAGGAATCGAGCTGAGTGAGAGAGAGCATAATAACGTACAGCTGATGCATACTTTGCAGACAAGGCTGAAGAGGTAGACGGCCAGATCCGGAAGGGCTTTTATATGTCATGATGGGGAATTTGGACTTCATCTTGAGAGTAACCAGGACCTTTAGAGGATTTTAAGTAGAATGGTGATGTGTTTTCTCTTTATAGTTCCAGGAAGTATTTGCTACATATTAACTGGGTCTAGGTTTTCTATTCCTTGTGCTATATACTGGTTGATTCATATCACTCAGGGTCTTGAACAGACATACAAAATTGGTACTAAAAGCCAGATAAATAAAACAGTGGTATATTCCTGGACTCTACTAATTCAGAATTATGATAATTTATAGATGGGGCTGTATTAAATTTTAACATTTCCTTTTGAAAACGAGATTTAAGAAAACTATATTATGAGCTAGAAATAAGGTATGTTGAGGGAATGTTATGGTTTGAGAATAAGCTGGGTTTTACTTTTAACAGCTTTATTGAGATACAATTTATATATCATAAAGTTCATCTCTTTAAAGTGTACAACTTAATGGTCATGAGTACACTTAATGAGGTAGGCTGTTTTAAAGTACTTCATAGTTGCATTGTGTATCATTTGTCTTCCAGTAACTGCTGTACCAATGCAAATCCTTTGTATCCTCTCATTTAAAAATAGTTCGTGGCCTGTATTTTTTAGTTTAGCATCCACACCCCAAACCGTGTGTATAAGTTGATAAGGTTCTGATTGTACCACTAGAAAAAAGGCTAAAGGCAAGAGAAAGGGAAAGGTGTCTTTCTTATAAATATATATAAACATAGCAGTATCTCTATTTTTGAGAGTAAGGAAACATAGGCTAGTGAATGGAAGAGAGTTCTTGGCAAGGCCAAAAGAGGCATAGATGAGAGGACAGAAAGTTATACCCAGAGAAGGAGAGTCATAGATAGGCAGAAATAATCAGGGAGAGGGCAAGATCTCAGAGGCTGAGGGGAGTAAGGGAGATTTGGGCTTCTGAATACCTCCGAGCCTTGATGTCTTTCTAAAGAGCTGAGAGCTTGGGCTCCATCTGGTGGCTTTAAGCTCATAGTGCAGCCAGTGGAAGAGCTCTTGGGGTTGGAGAGAATTGGCATTTGGCATTTTCTCAAGGCCCACTTTTTATTGTTTTTCTTTTGCCCTGGGCTTTCTTATAGGATCATTGTTGGAGTCAGTTCTCTTTCAAACTGTAGTTGTTTTTCTCTTATGGCTCAGGCTGTGTTCCTTGTCTTCTTTTCTCCGAGTTTAGAATCTAAGTTTTTCAAACTACATCACCCAGTGCCCTTATTCTTGCTGACATGTACAGACACTCTGGGTCACTGCCCCTAATTTCTCAACAGCTTCAGTTCTATTTTAATGTCATTCTTTTCAACACAATTCATGTTAATTTTTGATGCTTTCAACGTATATGCCAGTGATCCTTGCAATACTTTTGCTTTTCAATTATTTCTTTCCTGTAATAATTTTGTCTTCTACTTCTTACCACTCCCTACAACGTTCCTGAGATTATACCTTAGTTTTGACATTATCAATAACTGTACTCTCTCCATAATTTCAATTCCCTGAAATCCCTGATTATCGTCTCCTGTATTTCGATCTGATCTCCACTGACAATCCTTCATTGGGTCCTTCAGTTCATTGGTGCTATTACATTTTCACTGTGTTCACTTTCGTGTTCCTCTTTCCACTTTACCAAGTATGCTTAAGTTCACTCATACATACTCTCAACTCTCTTGTCCTTGCTTTTGCTTATACAGTATTTATTAGCTTATAGTGTTCCAACTCTGGTTCAGTCTGAGTTGGAGCACTATAAGCTAATGAATTTGGTTGAAAAGAATGACATTAAAATAGAACCTGAAGCTGTTGACAAATTAGGGGCAGTGACCCAGAGTGTCTGTACATGTCAGCAAGAATAAGGGCACTGGGCACTGGGTGATGTAGTTTGAAAAACTTAGATTCTAAACGCGGAGAAAAGAAGACAAGGAACACAGCCTGAGCCATAAGAAAAAAATAACTACAGTTTGAAAGAGAACTGACTCCAACAATGATCCTATAAGAAAGCCCAGGGCAAAAGAAAAACAATAAAAAGTGGGCCTTGGGGCGGTGCCCGTGGCTCAGTGAGTCGGGCGCCAGCCCCATATACCGAGGGTGGTGTGTTCAAACCTGGCCCCAGCCATATTGCAACAACAACAACAAAGTAAGTGGGCCTTGAGAAAATGCCAAATGCCAATTCTCTCCAACCCCAAGAATCTCTTCCTGAACCTAACTATTATTTAAATTCCAAGTCTTTGTGTGAGGATGAACGTTTTTGTTGGAGTTGAGGTCCATCTTTATTGCCTTGTGGTCTGAGAAGATACCAGGTATAATTTCTCTCCTTTTAATTTTGCTGAGGTTTGATTTGTATCCTAGGATGTGGTCTATTTTGGAGGACATGCCATGGGCTGACAAGAAAAATGTATATTCATTAGCTTTGGGATGGTGTGTTCAATGGGAATTGCACTGAATCTGTAGGTTGCTTTGGGAGTATATACATAATGTCTATTAATCTCATTTGTTCTAGGGTCATATTTAAGTCCTTTGTGTAGTTTCTGTTTAGAGGATCTGTCCAGTTTTATGAGAGGGGTGTTAAAGTCCTTGGCTATTACGGTGTTATGGAATATCATATTGTTCAGACCTGTGAAGGTCTGTTTCATAAATCTGGGAGCATTTAAGTTGGGTGTATAAATATTTAAAATTGAAGCGTCTTCTTGTATTGTACCTTTGACCAATATAAAGTGTCCATCTTTGTCTTTCTTAACTGCAGTTGCTTTAAATTGGCTTGTGTCTAAAAACAAAATTGCAACCCCTCCTTTCTTCTGATTTCCATTTGCTTGAAATACTGTTTTCCATCCCTTAACCCTGAGTATTGATTTGTCCTTCAAGACTAAGTGTGTCTCCTGGAGACAGCATATGGATGTCTTGTGCTTTTTTATCCAGTCAGCCAGCCTGTGCCTCTTCAGTGGTGAATTCAGTCCTTTTTGTATTTATTGAGAGAATTGATAAGTGTGGTGGAGTTCTATTCATCTTATTTCGTGAAAGTCCATCGTGTAATTTTATCTTTTGTGCCATTGTCAAAGCTAAGTTTTTTTTTAAAGTATCTATTTTATTTTTCTTAATTATTTTTTATTAAATCATAACTTTGTACATTGATGCATTTATTGGAAGCTAAGTTTTTTTTTTTAAAACAAATTTTGGCTTTAATGTCTCCAAAAATACGAATAAAAATAATGGCCCTACCATTCAGATACCTATTAAATTGGGGCAATATGGAAGCTAAGTTTTAATGTTGAGCTTCTGGGTGTTTATATTGCTTGTGGTCCATTGTGATGGTCAGTGTTGAGAATAGGTCTAAGTATTCCCTGTAGAGCTCATCTTTTTATGGTGAATTTCCTCAGTGTTTGTATATCCACAAAAAGATTTAAATTCTCCACCAATTTTGACGCTTAGTTTAACAGGGTACAAAATTCTGGGCTGAAAATTGTTTTGTTTAAGAATGTTGAAGGTGGATGACCATGCCTTTTTGGCTTGGAGTTTCAGTTGAAAAGTCTGCTGTCATCCTAATGGCTCTGCCTCTGTAGGTCAGTTGGTTTCCTCCCCCTGGCTGCTTACAGAATTTTTTCTTTCATCTTGACTTTGGACAGGTTCATTACAATGATGTGTCTTGGAGAAGCTCTGTTTGAGTTGAGATGACCCAGGATTTGATATCCACATCCATCTGAAAGGAGTCTGTCAGGGTTTTTAGTAAAACTTGGGAGGTTTTCATTTATGATAGTCTCCAGTAGGGCTTCTATTCCTTTGGGACAATCTTCTTCCCCTTCAGGAATCCGTGTTATTTGTCTGTTTGAATACTTTATGGACTCTCATAGTTTTCTAAGTGCCTGTTCTGCTTTCTCTCCTGCCCTCTCTCTCTCTTTTTTTTGGGGGGAGGGGGCAGAGTCTTACTGTGTTGCCCTCAGTAGAGTGCCATGGTGTCACAGCTCACAGCAACCTCAAACTCTTGGGCTTAAGCAATTCTCTTGCCTCAGCCTCACAAGTAGCTGGGACTACAGGCACCCGCCACAATACCCAGCTGTTTTCATTATTATTTTTTTTTGCAGTTTTTGGCTGGGGCTGGGTTTGAACCCGTCACCTGCAGCATATGGGGCTGGCGCCCCACTCCTTTGAGCCACAGGCGATGCCCTGCCTGGCTATTTTTTTTGCAGTTGTCATTGTTATATAGCAATGGGCTGGGTTCAAACCTGCCAACCTCAGTGTATGTGGCTGGCACTGTAACCACTGTGCTACGGGCGCCAAGCCTGCTTTCTGCCTCTCCTTTTCTGCCTCTTTAACTCCCTGGGTTAACACGAAAACTTTATTCTCTAGCTTTGAGGTTCTTTCTTCTCCATGGTCTAACCCGTTTTTGATACTTTCTACTGCATCTTTACATTTCCTTAAGCTCTGCCATGTCCTTTCTTATATTCTACATATCGCTCATCTGACTTTTGGTTCTGTCTTTCCATTTTCTAATCCATTCCTTTTATTGTCTTTATCATCCATATTTTAAATTCCCCTTCTGTCAAATCCATTAATTCTTTATAGATGTTGTCTTCTGCAGTAGCTGCTTCATGGTCCCTTGGGGTGGTTTCTCTGTTTTGGTTTTTCATGTTGCTGACATTTTTCTGTTGGTTCCTCCTCATGTGTTCTTCTTGTTCACCTCATTATCTCCTTTTTCCTTCTCACTTCCTCCTTTGCTTAGGTCTTAAAGTGGGCTCAGCCTGAGCAAAGCCAAACTCTTCCTCATGGCCAAAAAAACAGGAGTCCTTGCTCTCCATGACAATATGTTGCATTATGTCACCTGCACACCAGGTGGTGCTGTGGTTTTTTTAGGAGATGGAGAACACAACCAGCAACCTCTATAGTCCTTAATTGTAATTTAGCTGCCCTCAGTGATAGCCTGCTTGTTTCCTCAGCATTCAGATCCTGCCAAGTTGAGATCTTAAGGCTCACAAGAATCCTTCGGGGGTAGGTCTCACAGTGTTCCCTGACTTCAGTTCCTGTGGAATGCCTGAGTCTCTCAGCCTGTCCTAAGAGTGGAGTTCTATCCCTGGCAGGCAGACTTAAGATGGCTGTCCGTTAGGCCCCCTGCTAAGACCTTCTCAGGACCTTCCCACAATGGCAGCCCCTTGGCTGCTGAGTCCTTCTCAGTATGGCTGCCTCACCAGCCACCAAACCTATGGCAAGTCTGCTCCAAGTGATATTCAAATCTGGTTGCTATATACTGTTGGAGTCCACCCATTCTTCTAAGCTTTCCACTCAACACTCAGCTTCCCCCAACAACTGAAAACTCCAGAAAGGCTTCCTCCTGTCTAGGACCTCCATGGTGGGGGAGGGCAACTGATCCCAGCTAGTAGCAATCACTTGCCTAATGTGTTAGATTTCTACCACTCCAGATTATATACTGTATCCAGCTAACCTCCTCTTCTCTGTGCTCCCTGAACTACAACTCTGGGTAAGGTCCCCTTGCCAGCAGGTATGGCTGGGCTCTCTCTTTTTCCCCATTTGTTCTAGGAGAGCTCAGCTGAACGGTCCTTCTGGTCTGCCATCTTGCTCTGCCCTGATTGGTTTCACTTTAAATTATGAATTTTAAGTGTGCCCTTACTGTTGGCTGGCATTGTTTTGTATTTCCACTCATTTAGGTGACCATTCCTGAAACCTGTAAGACTTCTCCAACCCCTTCATCACTTAAAGATGATGAGATTTCCCTTTACATCAGTGAGAAGGCAAAAACAATCATAAAGAACTTTGCTAACCCTACCACCAGACCTACCGCCATACTTCCCCACTAACACCTGTACCCACATATTTTACCTTCCTGCCTATTACCATAGGGAAACTAACTGTGCTTTTCTCCACGGTGGTTCCTTGTGCTATATGTGCTAGAGCCCCATTCTCTCTCTTCAGCCCAAGAACATCCTCCAGAAGGTTTCCTCTCCTTTTTCATAACTTGTCAAAATTTTCCTTTTTCCTAGATAATATTCTATCAAGAAAACAACATACTTTGTGCCTCATCTTCAGAAAAGAAAACTGTTGATATCAGCTACCTCCCTATTTCTTTGCTTTGCTTTTCAGTAGAATTAAAAAAATCATCTAATGTATGTTGTCTCCAGTTCATTTTATTTTCTTTCTTAAACTCATTCTAGTAAGGCTTTGATGTCCATCACTTCACCAACACTGCTCTTACCAGCTGACTTCCATGTTAAATTTAATGGTCTGTTCTTCATCCTCATCTTAATCCATTAGCTTCACTTGACACAATTGATCATTCCTTTCTTCTTCAAACACTTTACTTTCTTAGCTAGGTTTCCATGAATATTATATACTCTTTCAGGTTTCCATCTACCTTACTGACTTTGCTTTGTCTCCTTTGCTAGTTACACTACATCTCTACTAGTAAAACAAGTATCAGCCCCACTCTGGGGCTCAGACCTTTGACTTAATGTTTTCTCCAAATTCACTTAGTTCCTTGGTAAACTCATCTAGATCATGACTTTATAAAAGATCTGTTTCTTGTTGACTCACACATTTATATCTTCAGCCCATATTTCTCTCCTAACCCTTCATACCTATGTATTCAACGTTCCTTTAACATCTCTATTTGGAGGACTAATTATCTCATATATGTGCCCGAAACTGAACTCCTCATCTTCCTTCTCAGACTGCTCCTTCTGCAGTTATCCCCATGTGAATTGATGACAATGCTATCTTTATACAATTTAGGCCAGAATCCTTGGAGTCATTCTTAATTTCTTTCTTTGTCTTACACTTCATGTATAGTTCAAGAGCAAATCCGGTGGTTCTACCTTCATATGGCCAGAATTTTGACCACTTCTCACTGCTTACATTGGCACCATCCTGATAAAGGTCACAGCTATCTTTTGCCTGGATTACTCAATAGCCTCCTTTTTGGTCTTCTAGTTCCTACCCTTATCCCCTATGGTATATTTTTATTTTTTTAATTTTATTTATTTATTTTTTTGAGACAGAGTCTCACTTTGTCTCTTGTGGTATCATAGCTCACAGCAACCTCAAACTCCTGGGCTCAAGCGATCCTTTTGCTTCAGCCTCCCGAGTCGCTGGGACTACAGGCACCCGCCACAATGCCTCGCTATTTTTAGAGATGGTGTCTTGCTCTGGCTCAGGTTGGTCTTGGACTCCTAAGCTCAGGCAATCCACCCACCTCAGCCTCCCAGAGTGCTAGGATATAGTCTATTTTTAGCATAGCAATTATGTCAGCCCTTACCTTGTTTTTTAAGTCATCATATGTCATTATCACCTAAAGTCCATAGCTTATATTAAGATTCATTCTTGATGTATATTCTATGAATTGGGACAAATGTATAATGAAATGTATCTATAATTGTATGCAGAGTGTTTCACTGCCCTAAAAATCCTCTAAGCTTCACCTGCTTTTTAAAATTTTATTATTTTTTTGTTTTTGCTTTATAGTATGTCCTCTCCTCTTCCTCTTGGCAACTACTGATCCTTTTACCTGTCTCCTTTTCCAGAATGTTATATAGTTGTAATCATATAGTATGTAGCCTTTTCAGATTGGTTTCTTTCACTTAGTAATATAGTAATAACATTAAAATTCATCCATGTTTTTCATGGCTTGATAACTCCTTTCTTTTTAGAACTAAGTAATATGGGTGGCGTCTGTGGCTCAAAGGAGTAGGGCGCCAGCCCCGTATGCCAAAGGTGGTGGGTTCAAACCCAGCCCCGGCCAAAAACTGCAAAAAAATAAAAATAAAAAATAGAACTAAGTAATATTCTATCATGTGTATTTACCACAGTTTGTTCACCTACTGAAGGACATTTTTGTTGCTTTCAAGTTTTGGCAGTTACAAATAAAGCTAATATAAAGATTTGCATGCAGATTTTTATTTGGATGTAAATTTTCAACTCATTTGGGTTAATACCAAGGATTGCAATTGATTCTTAGGTCAATTCTTAGGTCAAACTCTTATGGTAAGAGTTTGTTTAGTTTTTAAAGAAACTGCTGAATTGTCTTTCAGACTCGTTGAAATGAATGAGAGTTCTGTTGCTCCACATCCTCTCTAGCATTTGGTCATCAGAGTTTTGGATTTTGGCCATTCTAGTGGGTATATAGTGGTATCTTGTTTTAATTTGTAGTTCTCAAATGACATGATGCTGACCTTCATATCCTTATTGCCATCTGTGTATCTTCTCTGATGAGGTGTCTATTCAGACCTTTTGCCCAACTTTTAATCGGGTTGTTTGTTTTCTTATTGCTGAGCTTTAAGAGTTCTTTTTTTTATTTTGGATAATGTCCTTGTTACCAGATTTATGTTTTGCAGATTATTTTCTTCCAGTCCGTGGCTTAACTTCTTATTCTGTTGACAGTGTTTTTTGCAGGGCAGAAGTTTGTTTTACTTAAATGAAGTCCAGCTTGTCAGTTATTTCTTTTGTGGATTGTACATTTGGAGTAGTATCTAAGAAATTATCACTATGCCCAAGGCCATTTAGGTTTTCTCATATATTTTAGAAATTTTATAGTTTTGCATTTTACATTAGGTCTATGATTTGTTTTGAGTTAAATTTTTATGAAGGTATGAGGTCTGTATCTAGGTTCACTTTTTTGCATGTGGATGTCCAGTTCTAGCTCCATATGTTGAAAAGACTGTGCTCTATTGTATTGCTTTCGTTCCTTAGTCAAAGATTAAGTATATCTTATTCTGTATATGTGGGTCTAATTCTGGGCTGTCTATTCTGTTCCATTGATCTGATTCTTTCTCTAATACCACACTGTCTTTTGAGTACTGTAGATTAATTGTATGTCTTTTTGGTTTTTTATTTTATTTTTTCTTTGTTTTTGCTTTATAGTATGTCTTAAAGTCAGGTACTGTCAATCTTCTTTTTTCTTCACCTTCAATATTGTGTTGGTTATTCAGGGTCTTTTGTCTTTCCATATAAACCTTAAAATCATTTTCTTCGGGATTGCGCTGAATCTGTAGATCAGGTTGGGAAGAACTGACATCTTGACAATATGGAGTCTTCTTGTTCATGAACATGGAATATCTCATCATTTATTTAGCTCTTAGATATCTTTTATAAATGTTTCTATAGTTTTCACCATATAGATCTTGTACTTCTTTTGTTAGATTTATACCTAAGTATTGCACTTTTGGGAGCACTGATGCAAATGGTTTTTGTTTTTGGCAAGAGGTCTTACTCTGTTGCCCAGTGGGGAGTGCAGTGGCTGTTCACAGGTGCAATCATAGCACACTGTAGCCTTGAACTCCTGCCCTCAAGGAATCTTCTTGCTTCGGATTCCCTAAGTAGCTGGGATTAAAAGTACATACCACCATACCTGGCCATTTCTAGCTTTTGATTGCAAGTGAGAGATCTGCAACTCTTCCTTTGTCATTTGAATACTTAGATGCCATATTAATTAGCCTAATTTCAATATTGTTGGTCTCAGGGATTGAGGAGGCTTGAGGAGAAGGAAATAAATGGGAATAGCCTATCGGTGAAATATTGATAGTCAGAATACACGTAGCATTTATCGATTAAGTTCACCATCTTGTGTGGGTATGGTTCATGGTGCCCCAAAACAATTAACAATAGTAACATCAAAGATCACTGATCATGGCTCCGTGCTTGTGGCTCAAGCGGCTAAGACGCCAGCCACATACACCTGAGCTGGCGGATTCGAATCCAGCCCAGGCTCACCAAACAAAAATGACGGCTGCAACCAAAAAATAGCTGGGCATTGTGGCAGGTGCCTGTAATCCCAGCTATTTGGGAGGCGAAGGCAGGAGAATTGCTTGAGGCCAGGAGTTGGAGGTTCTCCGCTGTGAGCTGTGACGACATGGCATTCTACCAGGGCGATAGCTTGAGGCTCTGTCTCAAAAAAAAAAAAAAAAGAGAGAGACAGTTTCACTTTGTTGCCCTCAATAGAGTGCTATGGCGTCACAGCTCAAAGCAACCTCAAACTCTTGGGCTTAAGCGATTCTCTTGCTTCAGCCTCCCAAGTAGCTGGGACTACAGGTGCCTGCCACAGCACCGGGCTATTTTTTGGTTGTAGCTTTTGTTGTTTGGCAGGCCTCGGCTGGGTTCAAACCCATCAGCTCCGGTGTATGTGGCTGGCGCCCTAGCCACTGAGCTACAGGCGCCGAGCCTTAACTTTAGTTCTTATTGGTATAATTCTGCTTTGCTCAGTCACAGTAAAAGATAGGTCTTCATGTGTTTTGTAATTTGGAATCATAAACTGAGGTTTGGCTGGACTTTATCTGTAGGAATCCTCTGTGACCTCAAGCAGAGTGTCTGCCCTTCGGAGTATTTTTGTTTACTCAGCTAAGTTTCCCAGGGATATTACCAGGCTGAGAACATTTTATATTAGTTCCTCAGCGAAAAACAGAATTGGTCCCAGACTATTCACATAGAACTCAAGAGAGAGCAGGCCTAAGATTATAAATTTTTTAGTGATTCTCCTCCCTTTCCCCCTAACACAGCCCAAGTCCTGCTATCTCCCTGAGTCAGGGAAGTGATATTTTTTCCCCACTAGTGTACTATTTTTTCCTGAAGTTGTGGTTTGCCAATCTTGCTTTAGTGGAGACTGGGGTCTCATTTTCCACCTCCGATGGGCTCAGACCCTTGTCTCTTACACCTACACAACTGTGAGAACCCAAAGTCTTTGGTTCTGGAGACCTGCAAAACTATTAGGACAGTTCACTAGTAGCTTAAACTTATTGTTCTGTGTTTTCCTTTAGTCTTCTTTTCCTGATTTTAACTGGGCTGTGTCTTACTTTCTGTGAGATCAAGTATAAATTTAAAGCAATCGTTTTATTTTATTCAGCATTTTTAGATATTGACAGTCTAAGGTTATCTGGGTTGTCCTACCTGATACAAGAGGAAGTCTATTGTCTGCTTTTTAATTCTGTAGAACTTAATGTTCACAAAAAGTATTTTTTTCCCTTTTGTTAAATTACATAAAGTACATACATTAATCCATTTTACTTTTTTTTTTTTTTGCAGTTTTTGGCCAGGGCTGAGTTTGAACCCGCCACCTCCGGTATATGGGGCCGGTGCCCCACTCCTTTGAGCCACAGGCGCCACCCCATTTTACTATTTTTTAAATGAGGACATTACATATGAAACTAAAGTCTACTTTGTCTTTCCCCTTTCTCCTTTTCCTTAAAGTAACCCATGATATGTTTGGTATATATCTGCAGTGAAATGGTTTTCAAAGAAACAATTCAGTCTTCACATCCACTTGAATGTCTGAGAGATTTATATTAAAATGTAAAAGGATAAACTTTGTAGAGGCTGCCTGTTGGCTGGTCAGGGCTGAGTCAGACCTGATTCCACTTACAGATATACTCAAGCTTGTAGGAGAAGAGATAACTGAAAACAAGTATGGAAAGAGTCCTTGTAGTATGTTGTACATTTAGCTCACATTTATATAGCAAGGAGGGTGAATTAATTTGTATCACTTTACATCATAATAGCTCATGAGAGAGAACTTTTAAATATAACAATCTTAGAATTGTTTGGAGAAGTTTCCTTGTACTATCTCAGAACAACAATGGGAACAGATGTGGTAGATATCGTTATTCCCATTTTACAAATAAGTAAAACTGAGGCTCAGTTTACGTAGTTAATGTCTTGTAGAAAGGTTAATGACTCTCCAGAAATTAGGCAAGTGGCAGATGGCAAAGACTAATAATACACCCTACCATGAGAAGTAAGGCTGCCTTCATCTTTTTGCCCTGCTGCCCCTGGTGATAAAAAATATCAGCTCAATATCGCCAATAAAGAACCAGTGTTTTCTTGTTGATTTATTCAAGTTCATTCATTCAACAAATTTGAGCTCCTACTGTGTTCTCAGCCCAAGGACTATAGATAGGAGCTAAAGTGCTAATGTGTTGGTTTTAGATTTGCTGACTAACATGTTCTCTACTTTCTTTCTGTAGTCAGATAATGATCTCCACCTGCCAAAGAAGTTTGTGGTTGCCAAGAGAAAGGTAACCATTTCTCATCCCCTTGAGTGGAATTGGATGCCTCTAGTAGCCCACATTGGCTGGCTGTAGACATGGCCGAATTTGCAAGCTACAAGGAGACTGCCTCTAGCCGCCACTTGCGGTTTAAGTTACAGAGTCTAAGCCGCCGCCTTGATGAGTTGGAGGAAGCCACAAAAAACCTCCAGAAAGCAGAGGATGAGCTCCTGGAACTCCAAGACAAGGTGATTCAGGCAGAAGGCAGCAACTCCAGCATGTTGGCTGAGATTGAAGTGCTGCGCCAGCGGGTTTTGAGAATTGAAGGTAAAGATGAGGAAATTAAGAGAGCAGAGGATCTGTGTCAGCTGATGAAGCAGAAACTTGAAGAGGAGGAAAACTTAACTCGGGAGCTGAAATCTGAGATTGAACAGCTTCAGAAACGAATGGCTGAATTAGAGAAGCTAGAGGAAGCCTTTAGCAGGAGTAAGAATGACTGCACTCAGCTTTGTCTGAGCCTGAATGAGGAAAGAAATCTGACCAAGAAAATCTCCTCTGAGCTTGAAATGCTCAAAGTCAAAGTGAAAGAACTGGAATCTTCCGAGGACCGCCTGGATAAAACTGAGCAGAGTTTAGTGTCGGAGTTAGAAAAACTGAAATCATTAACTCTGAGCTTTGTAAGTGAGAGAAAATACTTGAATGAAAAGGAGAAGGAAAATGAGAAATTGATAAAAGAACTTACTCAAAAACTAGAGCAGAACAAAAAAACGAACCGAGATTATACAAGGAATGCTTCAAATCTGGAAAGAAATGACCTACGGATTGAGGATGGCATCTCTTCTACACTACCGTCCAAAGAATCAAGAAGGAAGGGTACTCTGGACTACCTAAAGCAGGTGGAGAATGAAACAAGAAATAAATCAGAAAATGAAAAGAACCGAAATCAGGAAGACAACAAAGTCAAAGACCTTAACCAGGAGATTGAGAAACTTAAGACTCAAATTAGACATTTTGAATCTTTGGAAGAAGAACTTAAAAAAATAAGGGCCAAAAATAATGACCTTCAAGATAATTACCTAAGTGAACAAAATAAAAACAAATTCTTAGCCAGCCAGCTGGAGGAAATAAAGCTACAAATCAAGAAACAGAAAGAATTAGAAAATGGAGAGGTAGAAGGGCAAGATGCTTTATTGTCCAGCAAAGGTAGACATGAGAGGACTAAGTTCAGAGGCCACGGGATTGAGGCATCTTTGTCCAAGCACACATCCCGGGAACTCTCTCCTCAGCATAAGCGGGAAAGGCTCCGAAACAAGGAATTTACTGTCAATAATGAAAATTATTCTATAAGCAACAGGCACGTTTCTTCTCCCAGTTTCACCAACAGGAGGGCAGGAAAAGCTTCTAATATGGGGGCAGGTACAGATAGTGGGACTCAGGAAACAAAAAGAACTGAAGACCGATTTGCATCTGGGTCTTCTCAGAGTGAAGGGAAGAAGTCCAGGGATCAGCCATCGGTACTCAGTCGCTACCCCCCAGCTGCTCAGGAGCACAGTAAAGTTTGGAAGGGGACTCCCAAGACAGGCACTGAGAGTGGATTGAAGGGAAAAGCAGAGAAGACAACACGAACATTTAGTGACACAACCCATGGGTCTGTTCCCAGTGACACATTGGGTAGAGCTGACAAGGCTTCTGATACCTCCTCTGAGGCTGTCTTTGGCAAGAGAGGACAGGTGCCTGGCAATGGAAGTCAAATAACTCAGGCTGCAGACTCTGGCTGTTCTAAGGTCACTGGTGCTCTGGCTTCATCTCGAAGATCCTCCTCAGAAGGGCTGTCTAAAGGCAGAAAGGCTGCCAATGGCCTGGAAGCTGATACCAGTTCCCCAAATTCCAAAGCTCCTATTTTATCAAAGTATCCCTATAGTTCTAGAAGCCAAGAGAACATCCTTCAGGGCTTTTCAACCCCCAATAAAGAAGGAGTTGACCAACCCGTAGCAGTTGTGATAGAAGACAGCAGTCAGCACGAAGCTTTGAGGTGTCGAGTCATCAAATCTAGTGGCAAAGAGAAGCCAGACTCAGATGATGACCTGGATGTGGTATCTCTTGTTACTGCCAAGTTGGTAAACACAACCATCACTCCAGAGCCAGAGCCCAAACTACAGCCTAACTCTAGGGAAAAGGCCAAATCCCGAGGGGGTCCTAAGATCTCCCCATTTGAGAATGATAAAGATACGGGAATAGAAAATGAATCTGTGAAATCTATCAGAGCCTGTACCAATGCCATGGAATTCCCAGATCCCAGCAGTGCTGGGGTAAAAAGCCAGAGGCCATTTAGTCCCAGAGAGGGCTTGCGGTCTAGAGCTGTCATCAAACCTGTTATCATTGATAAGGATGTGAAAAAAATCATGGGAGGATCTGGAACTGAGGCTATGTTGGAGAAACAGAAATCCACCTCCAAATCAGGGATGAACAAAGTGACAAGCAGCATTACTATCTACCCCTCTGACAGCAGTAGCCCTAGAGCCAACCCAGGTGAGATCTCAAGGGAGAGGCACACGTCCACCAGCAATATCCAGGTTGGGCCACCAGAGCTCACATCAGTTAGCAACCATGTCAACTCCCCCTTTGAGGTCTCCATTCATAAACATGATATCACCCTGCAGCTCACAGAAGCTGAGAGAATGGGAGATGGGCCCCTGAAGAACAGGCCAGAAACAGTGGTCTCTCGGAGCAGCATTATAATCAAAGCATCGGACTCTGTGGAAAGGAACAGCCATGCACTCCCAACGGAGACAATCAGGTGGAAAAGCCATACTGCTCCAGAAGCAGGCTCCTCAGAGGCCAGACATGTTACTGTGCGGAATGCCTGGAAGAGTAGGCGAGACTTGAAATCTTTAGAAGACCCCCTGACACGAATAGGTAAAAACATGGAATCCACCAATCCCTGTATCCAAAGGTCTTCCACAGACTTCTCAGAACTTGAACAACCCAGGTCCTACCTTTTGGAGAAGGGGACTCGAAGGGTAGGAAGTTCAGGGGATGCCCCTGAGCTGTCCTCCAGAAGGACCCAAAGTAGCCTCACTGTGTCAGAGGTGCTTACCCGTCGGACCCGGGCGGGAGACACTGTCATGGCTGCAGCCTGGAACCACTCGGCAGGCACAGTGAGTTCCGTTTCTTCCCTTCTCTATCCTCTTTTTTTCTCCCCTTTGCCTCTTACTTTTTCTTCTTTCCTTTTTCCTATTTACCTTCTCCCCTCCATCCTGGCCTGTGTGACCTAGGATTCTGGCAACCATGGGGCAGGGAAACATTGAGTAAAAGCAGGTAGCTCAGAGAACTGTTGAAGACCAGGTGGGTTTGACCTGACCTGAAGGTTTTTGGCAGAGAGCAGTATTACCTTCCAAAATCCCTTTTCCAATTGGTCTTCTCCATTTTCCCCTCTTCTATGAAGGTGACACAAAAAGGAAGTATGTCTTCTGTTCTAAATTTGCCAGAGCTGCCAAAGGAGCTCTTCTTATGGCCTGACAGCTGCACGTGGAAGTACCAGCTAAGCTGATGGGAAGCTCTGGGTGATAGTAGGAGGCCTGTGCCCTTTCTGTAGAGTACAGACAAGGCCAGGTAATCGAATTCTTGTCTGCCTCAGACAGTAGATCTTTGCAGGCTGTCAGCATATAGGGGAATGAGAAGAGCTAGGGCTTACATTGGGCAGACTTGATACTCAAAGCCAAGTGGACTTCTTTTGCCCGCAGACACTGTCTGTCCCTTTATATTGAAGTTTGAGCACAGAGCTGGTTCAGAATGGCTATTACAAGTCTTTACAAGATAAAGACAAATAATCCTTTAGTAACTGTATTTATTCTGTAAAATTTGGATTCAGTCAAAAGGCCTCACTCAAGGATCCAGGAGGCCACATGTGGCCCCAGGGACACAGGTTACTCAACCCCCCCAATTTCTTACTCATAATTGTGTTTTTCTTTGATCTGCATTTGATTGGGAACACCAAGGAAAAAATTAAAAAAGGAGAATTACAGAAGAAGGTTACAGAGAAAGATGGGCTATTTAGGCCCCTGAAACTTTGGACATCTCAGAGGAGAGATTTTAGATGAAGGACAGGCGTGGAATATAAAAGGGATAAGGCATGTGAGCTTTTTGGTGTAGTTTATATGTAGGAAGTAGAAAAAGAGCTGTCTAACCCTCTTTTCAGCATATCCCCCTCCCCCGCCAAGAAAATAGCTCTTACCCCCAAAAGCATGCAGGCTGCTATATATAAATTAAGGTCTGCTGGTGTCTACTTAGAGGTGCTGCTCTCATACCTCCAGTTCTATGCTCTGTCCTCAATAGGGATCTTATTCATTTGTGAGTCTCCTAATCTACCCTGGTTGTTCCCAGCAGCTTGGAGTTTCTAGTCTGATTTCCAGGAACTTACATATTGGCCTATACTCAAGCAAAATCATGCAGTCATGCTGTGGTCTGTCTGGGCTGTATCTTCTTCTACCAGGTTGGAGAAGACCCACTGGGGTAGGAGGTAAGAGGGTCTTGTTCCTCACTATACCGCCCCCTACAGCTCACTTTTGTTATTTATTGGCACAGGAGGAAGGTGAAGACTGCATACTCAGTGTCTACAAACGACTGCCCAATTCCTTGGAACAGTCTGAACTGCCCATGAAGCAGGGCCTGCCAGAGTCTGGACGAGTACGGGCTGAGGACCGTTTACGGCCAACCAAGCCCTGTGCTGAGGAAAACTGAGCCAGCTGGATGAGGTCTGCTGCCTCTCCTCTGCTTCTGCTTGTCAGCTCTTCCACCTTCCTGCCCTATGAAGGATCGAAGGCCAGTTGACCAAGCTAAACATAAGGCCTTGACTGGGAGGTCATGATAGAGAGCTGGGATATGGCTCAGGTAGTTTTTGCCAGTTGGCCAGAGGGAATCATACTACAAGCTGTTCAGAGTCACCCAGGCCCAGCCTTCCCTGATGCATGAGTCTTCTCTCTCTCCTGGTCCTTGTTCCCCAGGTAGTATTGTTCACCCTGGCCCCCAAATAGAGAAAGATACAGAAATCTCTCACCACACAATAGCAGTCAAATGGCTCTTCTCTGCTCCTTGGTGGGTTATTTCTGTATCATAGACCAGCCCCTTGTCCATGTTCTGACTTCTTAAGTCTCCTCACCACATCCAGTTCATTCTTTGTTTGCCCTAATAGCTCAAGTAGCTACATAAGACTTACTAGCCATCAGCTCCATCTAGGGGGCTTTCCTCAGACTTCTAAAGCAGAATAGGTCTGTCCTGCCTCAAGGGGACTATGGGAGTACCCTTTAAGTTGACTTTTGTCTGACCTGGGCCCCTGGCTGAACCCTGGTTCCTGGGAGCAGAGCTTGCGGAATACCCATTGGAATGACAACGTCCCTCCCAACACCAGCTCTCTCTGCTCACCTTCAAAGGCACCCAGACGTGAATAAGCCTCATGCATTGCATCTCCTTCCCTGGGTACCATAATGCTGCTGGCATTGCCTGTTCTCCCTCCTATGGCTGGAGACTTCAGGCTGACTTCATAGTTTCCACCTTGGGAAGATCCCTAGACTAAGCTGGGCCTGACCTACCATACTCTACCTTCAAGGAAGTGCCCAGCAAGAGGGAAAGCAGATTGGAAGAAGTAACTTCCTTTTAGTCACTCCACAAGCAATAGCTCCATGAAAGGCATGGACTACATGAATACTTCCTCCTCTTCCATCCCCCATGGAGGAGTCATTGCACTTTACCAAGCTGATGCATTCCTACAAAAGTGGGCCCATGATTTCTGCAAGTTGACTATCATTTATGATGACTTCATTGGAGGAAAGATGATACATGCCCGTCGAAGGGCCTCAGGTTTATACAGTTCACAATGCAGCAAACCTTTCAGGAAGCCACATAAATTAAAATTCATTAGTTCCTATACCAGTCACTTGGGGAAGTTAAAAAGAATTGGACGGTTTGGCACTGCTTTTTCTATGGTATTCTTTAAATTCAAAGAAGGGATCCCTTTTCAAAGGCTACCTTTATAAAGCAGGTGTAATTACCTTCATAGCATGAGCATTGCATTTAAGGGTCTAGAAGACTGGATTTTTTCCATGGCTTCATTACTTTATTGCTGTGTGGCCTTGGGTGAGTCATTGTCCTCCTGGAGCCTCAGTTTCCTTATCTGTAAAATGAGTTTTTTGAAATGGGTGGTCTCTAAGGTCCCCATACCTGGTATTCTAAGATTCTTTTGTTTTTACTGTCCTGTATTGGATGATTCCTGCTTTTGAAGGATCATCCGTGTGGGTTTGGGGAATGTGTCTTCTCTCCTGCCTACTACTGTTTTCTTCGACCTTATATTTTCTGTGTTTTAATCTCATGGGGATAAGCTCAAAGAACCTCAGTTTTCCACTCTGTAATGTACAGAGATTAGGTTAGATGGTCTCTGAGGCCCTTTGTGACATCAACCATACCCAATGCCATACAGAATCTCTTGGCTTTCAGGCCAAGGTGCTTTCTATAATACAAGTCTGCCTATCTCCTATTTTTATGTATCTGCTATGAATTTCCTGGCAAGAGGAAGGCTTAAGATTTCCTAAAGAGGAATTTGAGTCATTCTCTCCACCTCCACTCAGCATGAGAACCAGTGTTCATCCTACCCTGGTTGGGGTCAATCCTGATGGGGAAGCACTATTTTGCTTTCAGGGACAAGAATGTATTGCTCATACTTGTATTTTCTGGAGTTTTGCCAATCTAAGGCCTTGTCATGTGGCTTGCCTTTCCTTTCCATATTTCCACCCTAGATCCCCAATTTAAGATACTATTCTCCAAATCTCTTCTTGCTGCTTCTCTTGGGTCACTGTTCAGAAACTAGCTCACTCAAGGCTGCAACCCCTCACTTGCAACCTCCCTGCTATTCTCCTTCACTGATTGGCAACCCTGAGAGCTCAAAGGAAATTGACCTCTGTGGTGGCCATCTGAAGGCACAGGAAATTAAGTCTGTGGCTGTTCTGTTGGTAGAAACAGAAGGGTGCCAAGCCATCCCTAAAAAGATCTCACCAATAATTCTTGTTTTTGGTATTGATCCCTGGATTCTGGTGCTGTAGCTCCTGGTGCCAAAGTCTGGATCTTTCCACATTTCAGCAGCAACACCAACATCTGCTCCTGAAAATGTCTGTGGAAGAAGGACAGCTGTGGTGCCCTTTTGCAGGGGCTGTCTTCTTGAAATCTGAGTGCAATAGGGTTTGATTGTGACAGTTATTTCAGGATAAATATTTTCGTTTTTCAGTCTGCACACTTTATAGAACAGGTGTAAAATAGATTTTATTTTTAAATGTCCTCAGCATTGCAGAAAATAACATCGTAATAGCAAGTCAAGGCTGGAGGCTTAGTTCCTCTGGGCTTCAAATGGCTGGCAAAGCTGGCTGTCAAATTCCAAAGTTGGAAGGCATGTTTCTGAAAAGCAATCAGCATCTGACTGTTTGGACCCAGGCCTCCTGATCAGAGGTCCTGGAAGAAGCCTCCAAATCCAGGGGAGACCTGGTAGTTGAATAGTTGTCTGATCAAGCCAAATATTCTCACTGTTCTAGCCAACAAACCCACTTTTATGACAAGCCTCTTCTACAGGTTGGCTCTAACTCTTAAATTTTACCAGCAGGTGTGTGGTTGTTGGAGGGCTCTAGTGAGACTGGGGAATCTGGCACTAGAGCTGCTTGGTTGGAACAAGTAGAGTTGGACTGGTTGTCTCTTCTACTCCTGCCACTGATACTAAAACCATCAGCGAAAGCTAGTGGAGGACAGAGTAAGCCATGGCTATTTGCTTTTGAGTGGCAAAGAAAAAAAGAGTGTGGGTTAAAGGGATTTGCCCTGGGGCCAAGGACTTCAACCTCAGCTGCGGGCAAGCTTGCACATAAATCATCCCCCTCTTATGGGGTGCTAGGGATGGGGAGGGGGGCGTGTAGTGTTCTTGGACTTCTTGTCCTGGGGCAGTTTTAGTTATTCATAGTTAGTGGGTCAGTGTCAAGTGCCACCACTTCCCAGTAAAGGAATAGGGACCCGGAGGCAGAGTCCCTGGCTGCCTTTGTTGGTATGGGGTTTTGTTTTTATTGTTACTCTGGTAAGACTGCTTTGGAAGAGCTGCTTTTAGGGTTTATGTTTTGAATACCCCAAGTGGGGAACAGGGTTTTCCTCAAAAGCCTCACAACCAATATCATAGGAAAGTGGCCCTATTTTCCTGCTGCTTCACAGCTCAGAACATATACTGAATGGAATGTATTTTTAAGAGAATAAAGTCTATTTTTTGTATTTTAAAGATTGCGAGGGCTAGGAAGGTTGCCCTCAAATAACCTGTTAATTGCATTATAGGCCCCTATGCTGGGGGCATCAGTCTGTTGGTCGGTCACCCTGCTCCTTGGCGCCTAGGTGCAGCAGCTTCTACATTCCTGCTCCAAGCATGGGACCAAGGAGGCCAGAACCTGTCACTGGAAACCAGGGCATAGCCATGAGCAGTAGCTCAGGGCTCCTTGGGTGCATGTGTATAGTTGAAGCTGCCTGTCTGCATGTATCCTCTGGCTCTAATGCTCTCTGTTGGCTCTGCAGCACATTATGTAACCAATAAAGCTCCCTAGTTTCCATATGCTGTGTGAGTGTGAGTCAGTCACGCCAGTTTTGTTGATCTTTCTACTTAGTCATCAGTGCAGCTAATAAATTTCACTGTATTTTGTTTAAAATATCTAGCCAGGGCTCATACCTGTAATCCTAGCATTTTGGGAGGCTGAAGTGGGCCAGGAGTCTGAGACAAACCTGAGCAAAAGCAAGACCCTATCTATCTCTACAAAAAATAGAAAAATTGTCCAGGCATGGCGTAGCACCTGCCTATGGTCCCGGCTACTGAGGAGGCTGAGGAAAAGATCCCTTGAGCCCAGGACCATGAGGTTGCACTGAGCTATGATGACACCACTACACTCTAGCCAGGGCAAGAGAGCAAGACTCCATCTCAACACACACACACACTACTTAACCAATTATCCATGCTGTAACACACACACACACACACACACACTACTTAACCAATTATCCATGCTGTAAGGACTGGAAATGCTGGCTGAGGCTTAGAAAAAGACCAGCATAATTAGAGTTAGAATCAAAGGCTATTTCTTTGCTACATTTTTTTAGGTTTGTCTGTTGTCACCAAAAAAAAAAAAAAATCAGGCTGCTCATGCCATCTATTTAAAAACAAAAACTCTTAAAAGCACCTACCACTGGATTAGACACAGAACCTCATCCCCATGAGGTAACAGTGTTAACAGCACAGCTGGGATTCAAATGCAGATGGTACACCAAAATCTACACTTCCCCTTACACGCTATTCTCACCTTTTCATTAGTCACACCACTTGCCCTGGTTTTGGTATGAGATTTTTTTCCCATTGTCACCCATTCCACAACTGGAGGCGGGGAGGAAATCCCTATTTTCATCGTCCAGTCAGACCACCAATATAATGTCCCTTAAAATCCTACTGAAGGGCGGCACCTGTGGCTCAGTCGGTAGGGCGCCGGCCCCATATACCGAGGGTGGCGGGTTCAAACCCGGCCCCAGCTGAACTGCAACCAAAAAATAGCCCGGCGTTGTGGCGGGTGCCTGTAGTCCCAGCTGCTCGGGAGGCTGAGGCAAGAGAATCGCTTAAGCCCAGGAGTTGGAGGTTGCTGTGAGCTGTGTGATGCCATGGCACTCTACCGAGGGCCATAAAGTGAGACTCTGTCTCTACAAAAAAAAAAAAAAATCCTATTGAAGAATAAAACATCGGCTCGGTGCCTGTAGCTCCAGCAGCTAGGACGCCAGCCACATACACCGGAGCTGGCAGGTTCAAACGCAGCCTGGGCCTGCCAAACAACGACAACTACAACCATAAAATAGCTGGGTGTTGTGGCGGGTGTTTGTAGTCCCAAGCCACAAGCCACTTGGGAGGCTGAGGCAAGAGAATCACTTAAGCCCGAGAGTTTGAGGTTGCTGTGAGCTATGACGCCACGGCACTCTACCCAGGGTGACAGCTTGAGACTCTCTCAAAAAATAAAAAATAAAACCTCACTTAAGAGGCAGCATTACATGCATTTGTAGTAACAGATTATCTGTTAGGAGCTCTTCTTATAAAGAGACTTTTTACCTTACATAGCAAAAAGGATTTTGAGATGAGGGAGATTATTATAGATTATCCAGGTGGGCCTTAATGTGATCACAAATATCCTTAGAACAACAGAAGATTAGATGAAGGGCAATGTGCTCTGAAGATGGACGAAAGGGCCACAGGTGAAGGCAAGTGGACAGCCACCAGGAGCTGAAAAAAGCAAGCACAGGGGGTGGCGCCTGTGGCTCAAAGGAGTAGGGCACTGGCCCCATATATCAGAGGTGGCAGGTTCAAACCTGGCCCTGGCCAAAAAAAAGAAAAAAAACAAGCATATGAATTGATGCTACCACTTCCGAGCCTCTAAAATGAACACAGCCCTGAAGACCCACTTCAGTCTGGTCATCCAGAATTGTTTTGAGCCATTGTATCTGTGGTAAGTTGTTATATCTGCTAAGTAAACTTTTTTTTTTTTTTTTTTTGGCTGGGGCTGGGTTTGAACCTGCCACCTCCAGCATATGGGGCTGGCGCCCTACCCCTCTGAGCCACACCAAGGTTTTGACTTCCCTTATAATTTCCTACGACTTAATACCAGTACCTTTAATAACTGCAAAGTTAGCATAAACCCATGAAGAAAAAATCTGGGGAATAAAGTCAGAATGGTTTGCCAAAACCTAAAACTTTGTTTCAGCCTTGTGTTTTATCTTAAAAAATCACTGAGTTTCCTAACATCCATACTCCTGGCAGTATGGGGAAGTAGCTCCACTGACCGGCAAGTCCATTGTTTCTATGGGACCCCCTTACCCTTAATTCCCAACCTTATTTTCTAACCTGAGAAAACCATTTTTCTCCTTTATATAAACATCCTTCTTCAATGTGAAGGAAATACATGTATTACAATTGCCATAGTGTTAAAACTGGCATTTCCAAAGGATTAACACTCCTATCTTGTACGCAACTCCAACCCAAAAGGCAACCAAAAGAAAGAACTAATTTTATATGAAGTTTTATTCTCAAAATATAAAAAAACAAAGAAACTAAGATGTTATTTCACAGCACTTGCTTGCCTCGGTCTTTATGAAGACACAATTCAAACTAATGGGCAAGTTCCTCCCTATGCTCTACTCAAAAGAAGCCACCTCCTTTGTCAAAGGAGGAGCTCCGTCAGCTCATGAGCCCAGACTCCCAAGACGAAGAGTTTCTCCATGGAATCCAGTATTGCTAGAACAACTTTGCTTACACAGACATGGGCCTCTTCCCTCAGAGTGCACCTGTCTCACATGCTTGGGGACTGCTGTGCAGGGACACCTGGTGTGGCCTGGCGAGGCAGGGTATACATGGCCCCCAAGAACTGGTCTGCAATCCTTCCTGCTTCTCGCAGCCCACTCAGCAGAGCACCATGAACTGTGGCTGGGTAGTTACGGATTGTATGTTCTCCCGCAAAGAAGAGTCGTGGAATTGGCTATTTCGGGGAAAAAAGAAAATCAGTAGGTTACAAATATGCCTTTATTCTTGTTGTATTTGAACTTTCAAATCCCCATTGACCTTGAATGGCCAGGCAGTAGTAGCCCCCATCCACTGCTGACCCAAGTACTGTTCATCATTCATTCTGCCAGTTTCCCTCATCAGTAAGCATTTTCCTAGAATTGACAGAAGTAGAAATGGGACAAAATTTAGCTCAGCCCCAGTTGTAGAGTGATGCCTATTAAGGCATCGTAGTATCTACTGGGGGACACTTAACTACTCTGGAATATAAAACATTTACATGAGGAACCCAATTGCTCTCTGGAGAAGGGTCTGGCAAAATGGTCTAGAATAAGGACCCAAGGTTATTTCTCAGGGGCATGCCCCAGAAGCCCCTAGTTATTTTGAGACCTTGCAACAATCCTATGAGCCACTACAAAATGAGTTATAATTAAAAATGGTATTTTTTAGAGGAAATAATAAGGAAAAAAATTACTGACTTAAAATTCTTGACCCTTCCATTTTGAACGTTGACCAACCAGATTTGCAAAGTCAAATATGAGAAATCACACACAAATAATACTGCTAATCTCTTTTCCTCTGCTCTTTGTTACCTGAAAGCATCCAAGGACAGAACTAAAATCTGAAAAAGTCCATGACATCATTTTTTACCCTGAGATCCTGGTCTCTACCAAAATAAGCCTAGACAGTTTGCCAGTTCTCACCTGTGGGGCACCTGGAATTGAGGGGCCAGGAGTAATCGGCTGAGCCATTAAATCATAGTCATTTCCAGATGATCCTGCAGCTACATATGAGTAGGAGCCACGGGCCCAGGGATCAGCACGCCAACGAGACACCACAGTTTCCTTGGGCTAAAAGAAAAACCATGAGTAAAAGTCATTATTAGTCACCAAGGAAAACTAGTTATCCAAAAGGCAGAAAAGCAGGGATGGGTGGAGGCGCAAGTGAGAAAGAAAGAGTGTGACAGACGTGAGCCAAGTGATGAATACTCTGCTTTAAAACACACTGAGGCAAAATGACTTCAGACAGCAAGGAAGCCTCCACATTGCCTTCTTGTCCTTGAATCCAGACATCTACATAGGACTTGATCTTTATTCTCTTCTGCAAATTCATATGAAGCATTTAATAGGCCTTCCTTCAAAGGACTAAGGGTGTTAAAGTATTTTAATGGGCCTAAAGAACAGAAAATAGTAACAAGAGATTCTCTGGAGAGTTTCCTGAGATACTCAGGGGAAAAGCAGGATGGTGACTTCTTAGGCAGAGGAGAAATGTAGCTAACAGCCATTGCATTCTCTAGCTAATGTACTGGAGTACTTTTATGAATTCCACACTTAGGGCATAAAATCCAAACATTAATATCCACACACACCCAGCACATACTTCTCAATTCTGGCTGAACCTGTTCTGACCACGAATCTATGCTCAGATACATCAAACTCCGGTTTAGTCTGAACCCAGATCCCTGCCTGCCTCACCCACCTACTTACCTGGGGCACTGCACTGCTACCGAAAATGCCTTTGAGAATGGCGAGGCATCGGCCAACAATCACATCATCGCTTATGTTTTCCATGATCCCAGCAGCTTCTCCTGCCACTAGTGCCAATAATATTGGAGCTGGGAAAACAGAAAGAACAATTCCAGGATTTTCCTAGACTTTTTTCAAGAACTTATCAGGTCCCACTTGGAAACCTGATGACAGGAGACACGCAGCATCACTGACATGCTAGAGACAAGTTACATTTCTACTCTATCCACCAAAATATAAAAAAATGAGAAGGGAGCTGGCAGACTACAGTTGAGTAGTGTGACTCGCAGGCAATTCACTGCTCTACAGCAGTCCTGAAGGTATCATCTCAAACCTTGCTAACAAAAGAAAACTAACAAGTCGCCCTTTATTTCTGCACAGAATTCTTAGCCCTAACCACCTTAGATAGCTCCATGACCATGTGACATCCTTACAACTATCCCAGGCCCCTCGAAGCCCATCACTGCCTTCAGTCGTCTATCTGGTGAATATTTACACAACAGACTTATGTGATGGGCACTGTACTAGATGATGGTAATATAAACTAGTCTGTGTATCCCGTTAGAGCAACAGATAAATAATTACACAGGTAACTATGGACTGTGATAAAAAGCTATGATAAAACACACAGGACACAGGGAAAACGTATAAAGGCTTAATTTAGATTCAAAAGAGTGGGGGGTATGGATGTCCTGACAAGCCTCTCTGAAAATCAACATTTGGGTCAAGAGCTGAAAACCTGAAGCCTGCATGGAGTGCGCCAGGTGGGAAGGAAAAGAAAGAAAAAAAAAAAAGCAGCCCAGGCCCAGACCAAAGTACATGCAAAGGCTCTGAAGTAGAAATCAGCACCGTGTACTCCAGGTACTGAGAAGCAGGCAAGTGTGTGTGCCTGGAGTCAGTGAGTGGAGAGGGATGAAGGGCGAATGGGGTAGATGGATGAGGACAGAGAGATGGGCATGAAGAGCCTTAGGGCAATGTTTCCTTTCAGTGATGGAAAGCCACCAAAAGAAGCAGGGATGTCAGGAGTAGCTACTGGTATCCACCCAGGTAATAGGTGAGTGGCTTGGACCATGAGATGGGCAGCAAAGGAGAAGTCAACAGGTTTGAGAGATTAGGAGCTGGCAGTGACAGGACTCAATGGCCTAGATGGGGAAGGGAAAGCACGCTGAGCTGTGCCAGAAAGCAATGTGCTGTGTGGAGTCAGAGGCCCAGGAATGTCAACGATGGTTTATATCAGGTAGTGAGGAGTAAGGGAGGGAAGTGGGGGTGGATGCCACGCTGGTTAACTGAGGTGTCTGCATCGTCAAGGTCATGCCTCTTGATTCTGCTGCCTGGCAGTATCATCTTACTGTTTTATGGCTTTTTCTTGGAAAGGAATAAGTACACTTCCTTTAGTCTGTAGAGAGTCAAGAGTAGTCCAATTACAGAAGAAAATAACTGAACAGGAGATAGCAGTTTGATATATTCTAAGGGAACGTTCAAAGATTCAGGGGCAAGTTGGTCTGAGATAAAAAAAATCTGAGAATGAGGAATACAAATTTCTCCTTCCAGGAAGCATCCCTGAGCCTGTCCCTTTGGCTGGGGCTGGGTCTAGCATATGGGGCCAGCGCCCTATTCTTTTGAGCCACAGGTGCTGCCCTGAGGTGATTCTTTTTCTCTAGGAACCCAGGCCCTCAGCCTATCACTATGTGGTGCCCTGTTCGGGGACTGTTTGTCTCCTAACTGTACTTCCCACTGGGCTGTGAGCTCTCTGGAGGCAGGTGCTATTTTTCCTCCTGTCTTCAGTACTTAGAAGGTATTTCAGGAATTGTTTGTTGAGCTAATGAAAAGAGTTTGCCTGTGGCATAGTGGGTAGGGTACCGGCCCCATATACCGAGGGTGGTGGGTTTGAACCCGGCCCCGGCCAAACTGCAACAAAAAAAATAGCCAGGTGTTGTGGCAGGAGCCTGTAGTCCCAGCTGCTCGGGAGGCTGAGGCAAGAGAATCGCCTAAGCCCAAGAGCTGGAGGTTGCTGTGAGCTGTGACGCCACAGCACTCTACTGAGGGCAATAAAGTGAGACTCTGTCTCAAAAAAAAAAAAATAGAAAAGAGAATTTAAGGCATATATTTGAGAAAACCCAGAATATTACTAAAAGAATATGAAAAAGACTAAAATTAGAACGACTTACCTTTATAGAGGTTCCAGAAGAGGAAAAGCTCACCCCTGCTAGCAGTTGTACTGCCAACATGCCCAAATAAATTGACACTTGGATCCCAGAACACTCGGTCAAAACATAACACCACCTACCAGAAGAAAGGAGCACATGAGCTGGTGACAGGGGTCAGGGAGTGTGGCCTTAAGCATGGCTGTACATAAACTTCTTCCAAGTTTATTAAAGTCTCTCTCTCTCTCCTTTTTTTTTTTTTTTTTGGAGACAGGCTTACTCTGTTGTCCAGGCTAGAGTGTCATGGGATCATGACACTGATCCTCCTGCCTCAGCCTTTCAAGTAGCTGTGACTATAGGCACCACCACAATCCTAGCTAATTTTTCTATTTTTAGTAAAGATGGGGTCTCACTCCTGTGCAGGCTGGTCTGAATCTCTGTTTGAGTTCAAGTGATCCTCCCATCTCGGCCTCCCACAGTGCTAGGACGACAGATGTGAGTGACCACACCTAGCCTTGAAGTCTCTTCTAAATCTACTTTTAAGCTCAGAAATCCTCATTATAAATGTATACTTAGGATGACACTTACGACACTCTTTTTGTAGGCTTGGATTTACAAAATGATCCCAAGACTAAATCTGTATAGATAGATGACATGTAATATAATTAAGCACTGAAGGGAATGAATCGACAGCCTCAGCCCTGATACCAGCTGAGAGCATAGCCAAAATGTACAAAAGTATGAAACTCCCTCCTCACTGAGGACAATAAGGCTGATGATGTTTGTACATCCAGTATGTAAAGAAGGTACCTAGACCAAGTTACCTTGTTAAGGTTGCCAAATCCCATCCTTTGGACTGCAGATGTTTTCCACTCGGGAAGAGGGGGCACAAATTGAACAGCTGGTGGCTGCTGCTTCAACACTCCCAGGGGAAGGGTACAAAGAACTGCATCGCATTTATAAATAAAGGTTTGGCTTGTGGAGCGGGTATTCACAGCTATAACTTCACACCCTATAGAGGTTGGTGGGAAAAGACTTTATTTGTAATGATCACAGTACTGATAAGGGCAATGAACTTCTAGAGCACAACAAGATCTGTATCTCCCACTTAATTCTAACCATGCGTCTGTATTATCTATTTTGTTATCTTCATGTGTCACTTTAGAAAACTGAGGTAGAGGTGAAGTAACTCACCTAAGGGTTTAATGACTTAAACCCTCATTGCCAATTTCAGAGTCCTTGACTGTCACCTCCACACTACCCTCTTGATACGGTGATCTGATCTTTTGGACTAACGAAAGGACTTTACCATTTACCAAAAGTAAGGGTAAAATGTCCATCCAATATAAGCAATGCCTTTCCACTGCTCACTAAGATTAGCTGCTCACTAAGAAGCAAGAGATGAATAATACCAGAAGACTCTGACCCAGATCTAGGCGACGCAGCCTAACACTGTGGCCATGCTATTTTTGAGGACACACTGTGATACTGAGCTTGCCAGAATATGAATGAGCTCAAGACTGACCTCAGAAAGGACACTAAAATTAACATCATTTTTCCTGTTTAATGACTGCCTATTTATATCATTTTAAAAAATACATATAAATAGCTCAAATAAGTATGAGAATTCAGTATATGCTCATTTTCTGTGGCTGTAGAACTAGGGAAAATCATAACAGCTACTGTTATTGTTCTCTGACTGCAAAAGACTGAAAAGGCTAAAGATCTTCTGAACACTGTCAGGGAGAAGCTGCCTCTGATAGAAAAATTAAATGGAAACTATTTCAGTGGCTGCTGGTAATCTCAGCAACTTTAGGAAAGGGACCACAAAGGGTCCCTTTGGACCACAAAGGGACCACACCCATTTCTCATGCCTAGGCACATACAGGGCCCTCGGAGGGGCGGGGTGACTAGTTATCCTAAGGAGTACAACATGCACCAGTTCTCTGCACACCACATTAAATGTACTCTGAAACTAACAATAATAATGTGCGTTGAGTCTATCCCCACAGGAATCACAGAGCAAGTCCATCTTTGAAGTGATTTCTTTGCAGGACTGCTTCAGAACTAAGACCTAGCCTAAACAAATTAGTCTACCAGAATAGGAAAAGCCAAAATAGATCCAAAGACCAAGATGCAGACAGTGAAATATAAGGGTTAGGGCCCAGTGGAGCCCAGGAACAAAAATCCTGGTATTTATAAATACACAGCAAAATTAGGTTCAAACTCACCAGCGCACCAAAATCTGAAACATTTTGAACACTGACATGACACCGAGAAGAAACGCTCACTGAAACAGCATTTCAGAATTCAGATTTCTGGATTAGGAATACTCAACTGGTAACACCAAACCAGTTCATGCGCTAATTGCAAACTCTTAAAACCTGCCTTAATTTTCTGGTTTATAAAATGAGGGGTTAGAACCACTAACAATTCTATAGGCTCATCATCTGTAAATGTAAATTTTTATCTAAGAATCACAAGGTATAAAACATTCTACCAGGAAATGTACCTATTTTTCTTGCTGCAGGTCCTATCACAAAAAGTCAGTCCTGTTTTAGAAGTAGAACACTAGCTGCAAAGCAGTGACGTACCTGAAGCCGTGTAGCGCACTTGCCGCACTGCTGTATTTAGCTTAATGTCTAGGCCTTCTGCTAAAGCCACAGGCACACATGAGTAGCCATTCCTTACTGTCAGGTGGCTGCCAGTAAACTCAAAGTCATCATCCTAAAGAAAAGAGAAAAGGACATTTCCAACAGTTTTATTTTAATCTAGTCTATACCTTCCGTACCAAGTCCTATATGACGGTGCTGAAAATTGCAAGCTTTAGCAGGCAATATTGTAAGGCAGAAATTAAAGAAGACTCAGTATTCAGCTACAGCTGCCAAAAGTAACTGAAAGAAAAAAGCACCAAAATGCCCCTAATCTTTGGCCAGTGAAATCAGGAAAGTTTCATTTTTCCCTACTGTCACAGACTCATACCACCAAGTCCAGACCATCCTTAGGGAGGGGCGGGCAGGGAAGGCAGGTGGCAGAGGAAAGCAATGATTCGAGCTTTTGCATGTATTACAGATTTGTAGGATAACAGATTCATTTCCCAATTACGTTTTATTTTTACCCAAGAGCAAGTTTTTATTCCTTAAATTTACAATAGCCAATTTAGTCCTTAAATTTACAGGTTTTAAAGTTGAGGAAGACTACCAAAAGGAAAAGTCATTCAAACTACATGAAGACAATGTAGGATTATAAAGAGTGGCCCTAGCACTCTGGAAGGCTAAGGTGGATGGATTGCCTGAGCTCACGGTTTCAAAACCAGCTTAAGCGAGAGTGAGACCCTGTCTCTAAAAATAGCCGGGTGTTGTGGCGGGCGCCTGCAGTCCCAGCTACTTGGGAGGCTGAGGCAAGAGAATCACTTAAGCCCAAGAATTTGAGGTTGCCGTGAGCTGTGACTCCATGGCACTCTACCAAGGGCAACAAAAGTGAGACTCTGTCTCAAAAAATAACAATAAGAATAAAAATAAAAGTGGACCAAGATAATCCATATAGTAAGGAAGTCAAGAATTGGCCTGGAAGTTAAGAATCCACAAAATGATTTTATTTATTTGAATTTACTGAAAATTATTCTCTATAGAGAAACTTATAAATTTTTAATTTCATGAAATTCCTGCAGATAACATACCATAATCCTTTAGGAATTAAATATTGAATTGGCAGCAAAACTCTTACTACCTCATGACTGACTCATCTGCTCCCCATAAACATTAGTTGAAATCACATTCAAAATATAATAACATCATACATGTTGATACTTCAAGTAATAAATAAATGACTAAAAGAACTTTAGCATTTACATGAAAAACCGTTAATAGAATTGGTAATTCTGTACAATTTTAAGAAATCCAAATGATTTTTTCAGGAAAATATGTAATGAAAACTAAAACTGTAGGAAAAAATCTAATGTTTACTTCCATGCAATCTTAAGTCTGGCCAGAGTCTCAGATTTAGAGACTGGTCTATTTAATATCTGGGAAGCCTTGTGATTTCTCATCAATTCAAGACCAAGTCATGCTTAAATTCAACAAAAGACAGATAAGCCCTGTCCACTGAGATCTATTAAACATCACCGAAATAAATTAAAGAAAATCTAAATGGAGAATATACTACATTTCAGGATTATAAGACTCAATATCGTTAAGATGGCAATTCATCCTAAATTGATCTAGAGATTCAACGCACTTCTAATCAAAATCCCAGGATTTTTTTGTAGAAACTGATAAACTGATTCTGGGTGACACCTGCGGCTCAGTGAGTAGGGTGCTGGCCCCATATACCGAGGGGTTTGAACCCAGCCAGGCCAAACTGCAACAACCAACAACAACAAAAAATAGCCAGGCATTGTGGCGGGCACCTGTAGTCCCAGCTATTCGGGAGGCTGAGGCAAGAGAATCACCTAAGCCCAAGAGCTGGAGGTTGCTGTGAGCTGTGATGTCATAATACTCTACTGATGGCGACAAAGTGAGACTCTGTCTCTAAAAAAAAAAAAAAAAGAAAGAAATTGATAAACTGATTCTAAAATTTTTATGGAAAAACAGACAACTTATAATAGACAAAACAATGTCAAAAAAGAACAAAGTTGGAGAACTTTTATACTACTTAATTTCAAGACATACTATAAAGCAGTAGTAATCAAGACAGTATGATGGACAGACAAATGAACAGAAAGGGGCAACCACAAAACATGCACACTTACAAGGCCAACAGAGTTTCAACACAAGTGCCAAGACAAATGAAGAAAAAGATGGTGAGATGGTGCTACAATAATTATATAACCACAATGAAAAATGTGAACCCTTCCCTCAGCTCTCAACTATACACAAAAATTAACTCAAAATGGATTATATACCTAAAAATAACAGCTAAACCCGTAAAACTTCTAGAAGAAAATACAGGAAAAAAATCCTTGTGACCTCAAGTGAAACAAATTACTCAGGATATACACAAAATGCACAAAGCCTAAAAGAAAAAGTTTATAAACAGGACTTTATCAAAATTAAAAACTTTGTTCTTTGAGAGCTATCGTACAGAAAATAAAAAGACAAGCCACAGACTAGAAGAAATTGTTTGCAAAAACGTAAATCTGACAAAGGACTTCTGTGCAGAATTTAAAGAAAATAATAAGCTCTTATAACTCAACACGAAGATAGACAACCAGGCTTTTTAAATGGGCAAAGACCTGAACAGACATTTCACCAAAGATGACGTATCAATGGCACATAAGCACATGAAGAGACCCTCTGCTGTCATTAGTCATCAAGCAAATACAAATGCTCTATCCATTAGAATGGCTACATTTTAAAATGTTACCAAGTGTTGGTGAGGACTTGGAGTATATGTAACTTTCACACACTGCTGGTGGGAAGTGACAATTTGGAAAATAGTTTGGAAATCTACTTTCTGTAATACTCGGCAATTCTACTACAGGGTATTTACCCAAGAGAAAGATATAAACGTTCATAAGCAGTTTTATTAACAAATAAAGGAAACAACCCAAATGTGTTATCAATGCACCTGTGAAAGGATGGATAAACAATCTGTGGTACAGCCATACAATGGAATTTATTAGTAAATAATAAAAAAGGAATTATTGATAAATTAAACAACAAAGATGAATTTCAAAAACTTCATGCACACCTCAAGAACATAATGCTTAGAGAAATAAGTCATATACACAACAGGTTATGTACTGTATGATGTGATTTATATGAAATTGTAGAATAGGTAAACTTATAGTGACAGAAAGTACATCGGTGGTTGTTCAGGGTCAGGAGCCAGAGAATGAGTAATTAACTGAAGCAGGGGCATGAAAGCACTTTTCAGGATGATTGAAGTATGTTCTAGATCTTGATTGTGGTGGTGGCTCATGACTTAGTCTGGCAAATCATCAAACTGTTAATTTAAAAGGGGTGAATTTCACTCCATGCTACCTAAATGATATCTCTTACTAAAGCTGATTAAAAACATACACAAAATTAACATTTTCTCTTACAAGCCATTTCAAAGACACATGCAGCAAAAATGATAAAAGAAATTCACCTGATCCCAGTGTTTAAGGGAGAGAGTAGAGAGAGGTGTGGCATTAGCAAATTCAAGATTTGCAAAATGCCAATCAAGTATTTGTCTGTCTCTTGATGAGAGATATACGTCACTGCAAAAGAAGAACAAGGGAACAGAGAATTATTAGAAGATGTACCTATTAATACTATTTTCAGTGAATTAACATGAGTAATCTCAATAACTATGTTGGATCCTAAGCTGGAACTGTTCCTTATGTGAAGAAATTGTAAGTCAAAAAGGCTTGGTGCCTATGGCTCAAGCAGCTAAGGCACCAGCCACATATACCTGAGCTGGTGGGTTCAAATCCAGCCCAGGCTGCCAAACAATGACGGCTGCAACCAAAAAAAAAAAAAAAAAAAAATAGTCGGGCATTGTGGCAGGTGCCTGTAATTCTAGCTACTTGGGAGGCAAAGGCAAGAGAATCGCTTGGGCCCAGGAGTTGGAGGTTGCTGTGAGCTGTGATGCTACAGCACTCTACAAAGGGCAATAGCTTGAGGCTCTGTCTCCAAAAAAAAAAAAAGAAAGAAAAAAAAAAGAGAGAGAGACTTCTTCATACTAAGTCACCTTGCATCATAAAAGCTTGGTAGCTGTAAAAAATAACAATTTTATATCTACGGCGCAGATTTTTAAAGAAAGGATGTGGAACATCTCTAACTGCAAAACAAAGGAGAGGTAGAGAGATTGGAAGTATATCAAACAAGTGATCAGCATTCACTATCAAATGGAAATAAAGTATAAAGCCTTCCTAGTCCCCAGAATTATGGAAATTTAAAGCAACAGCACCTTCTACCTCACTCAAGAAAGAAGACAATTTCTGTCTACTATGTCCTCATTCAAATACTGGATCTTATAGAGAAAGGCTATTCTCTTCAAAAACAATCTGTTTAGGTACCTGGGACCCTCTCACACATTAAAATAGCAAAGAAGGTTTCTAAATATACTATTTACAAGTGGTCATATATTCAGATATTTTCCATTCATTAAATAATTTAAAATTCACTGGATAAAAATAAAAGCCCACTGTGTAACTTATAACTTTCCTCCTAAATCTAACACAGAAAGAACATTTATGTGTTTTCCTTACCTTGGGGGATTGGCTTCCAATTCTTGAAGTTTTTCTTCTAGCTTTCCTTGTGTTTCAGCTAATTCATCATATTCCTGATAAAATTAAGTGAATGTGATCAATCCAGAAGCATCAGGTATCTACCTAGTTTCTTTACACCACAAGTTACAAGGTCTGGATCATATTTCCTACTCAGATCATATATAGGAAGTGTGGCTCAATTTAAGGCTGGGGTCAGAATTCAGGGATTTTTTTCTTGGAAAAAAATTACAATGGTGGGCCTAGAATAAGATTGGGATAGTGGGGGGAAGGAGAATATGCAGGAGAAAATAAAGGAAACACATTAATGGGCTACAAATTTAGGATAAAAAATAATAGCAACTATCATTTCCCTCCTATTTACTACGTGTCGCTAGCACTGAGATAAGCACTTAGAAGACTAAAGTGAGATTTAAGCAAGCTTAAAATGATGAAACTCTGTGAGAAAAGCACATCGGAAACCAAACCAACCCATTAAGTTCCTATGGGCCCTTGTGTACCAAACCCTATTTTCATACTATACGCACTTGTGATTGGCTAGTGGCTCTTTCTTTTCCAAATTCCCCAGATCTGTACTATTTCTTAGGATTCCAAGTCAAACCAGTTAGGCATGTGGGTATATCGTACCTTGCAAAGGGCAGTCAGATCCCTGTGTTTGCTTTTCACTAAGAACTCAGCAGTAATATCTCGAGGCGGCTTTACTTCAGATGCTTCTTTGTACTGCTGATGGAGTTCTTTAATTTTCTCTTTCAAATTTACCATCTTAGAGGGAAAAGAACAAATTTACCATTTCAGATAGCAAGGTAATTTCATCATCAAATCACATGTACTCTTGGGTTTGGCTCCTCCCTCAAACTGTTATCACACCAAAATGGGGGTGCAATACATTGTATTTGCAATTCTTAAATACCTATTCTAATGTACATCATGCCATTTGGGAAATAGGAAAAAAATCCTGCAGGGCTTAACACAGAAGTCTCACAACACCATTGGATAAATAAGACTGCCTCTATTTTCCAAAATTAAGAAGGGCAAGGAATATCCATTAAAAAAAAAAACAGGCTCAGCGCCTGTGCTCAGTGGTTAGGGCACTAGCCTCATACACGGGGGCTAGCAGGTTCGAACCCAGCCCGGGAATGCTAAACAACAACGACAACAACAACAACAATAACAACAAAACATAGCCAGGCGTTGTGGCGGGCGCCTGTAGTCCCAGCTGCTTGGGAGGCTGAGGCAGAAGAATCATTTAAGCCCAAGAGTTGGAGGTTGCTGTGAGCTGTGATGCCACAGCACTCTACCGAGGGTGACATAGTGAGACTCTGTCTCAAAAAAAAAAAGAGAGAAAACAAAAAAAAACAAACAAAAAGCAAACAGAATAACCACCTTCCCCGGTATTAAAATAAATTTAATTTCTACCAAAAACAAAGAACCACCAATTAAACTTATTTTGGAAAACAAATTATTATGATTTGTTTTTTAAGTATGTAATAAAAAACCCACACAAAGAACCTTAAGGAACCATTTCTAGTGTTATTTTTTTCAGGTTTCTGATGCTATTACACAAAAACTAGGGTGACAGGTAAAGGCCCCAAGCTATCCTGCCAGTTGGGAGTCTTCAAGCCGCTCTTCCCACTCCATCTCTACTACAGTGCGTGGAGAGGGGGAGCTGGAGACCTCTTTGTCTCACAGGATGAAGAGCTGAGACACAGTGAGAGTGATGGGACAGCCTAGTCACAAGGCACACACACGCAGAGTGTGTACTATAGTCCCTTGCCCACTCCCCTCGCCCTGGCTCTTTGCTCCCTCAGCTAGTATTGTGTTTGCAGTTGGCAAGATGAGGAGAAACAAATAGCTGACTTAATGCTCTGGAGCTGGGGCTGTGGAAGGTGGTGGAAGAGTCCTCAACAGACATGCCGGGGAATGGAGGTAGAGGACGTGGCACTTTTGGAGAAATAACAATGGCAATGAACTGGCTGCTGGTTTGCTGGTCTATATTAGTGAGAACTTGGTTCTAGTATGGCTATTTCCTGCTAATCCTAGAATCAGTCAGCCAAGGGCACTGGGACAGCTTTGGGATGGCTAACGGGAACCTGCGTGCAGAGGAAAAGTCTATTTTCCCTGGCAACCATATGTATCAATAGTGCTATCCTGAAAGACAGACAGAGAAAACAGTGCCTTTCGCTAGTCATTCTTTTGTTTTCTTTTTTTCTTGGAGACAGAGTCTCACTATGTTGCTCTCGGTAGAGTGCGGTGAAATCACAGCTCACAGCAACCCAAACTCTTGGGTTTAAGTGATTCTCTTGCCTCAGCCTCCCAAATAGCTGGGACTACAGGTACCTGCCACAACACCAGCTATTTTTTTGTTGTTGTTGCAGTTGTCATTTTTATTCAGTAGGCCCGGGCTGGGTTCGAACCTACCTGCCTTGGTGTATGTAGCTGGCGCCCTAACTGCTGAGCTATGGGTGCCAAGCTACTAGTCATTATTTTCTTATGACTGAATCCCAGCTATGCAGACCTTCCCTTCCGTGCAGAAAAGAAACCCAGAAATGCTTTTTAAATTTCTAAATTAAAAGATTTTTCCCCGGGCGGCGCCTGTGGCTCAGTCGGTAAGGCGCCGGCCCCATATACCGAGGGTGGCGGGTTCAAACCCGGCCCCAGCTGAACTGAAACCAAAAAATAGCTGGGTGTTGTGGCGGGCGCCTGTAGTCCCAGCTACTTGGGAGGCTGAGGCAAGAGAACCACTTAAGCCCAGGAATTGGAGGTTGCTGTGAGCTGTGTGATGCCATGGCACTCTACCGAGGGCCATAAAGTGAGACTCTGTCTCTAAAAAAAAAAAAAAAAAAGATTTTTCCCCAGGCCAGGCATGGTGGTTCACACCTGTAATCCCAGCAGTCTGGGAAGCTGAGGCTTGAACTCCTGAGTTGGGAGAACTGAGCAAAAGCAAGACCCAATCGCTAAAAACCAGCCAGGCGCTGTGGCGGGCACCTGTAGTCCCAGCTACTCAGGAGGCTGAGGCAAGAGGATAGCTTGAGCCCAAGAGTTTGAGGATGCTGTGAGCTATGCCACCACAGCACCCTACCAAGGGTGACAAAGTGAGACCCTTCTCAAAAAAAAAAAAAAAGAGTTTTCCCCTACTGAAACTTCAGCTATGAATATAGAATTTCACCTTATTAAGAAGTTCTTTCAATTCTTCCTGAGTTTTCACTATCTTCTTCCAGTGTTCAATCTGCTCATCTTTGACGTGCTTTTCTTGTAACCTAAGAGACACAATATATATAACCCAGCCATATAGTCAGCACTGCAGCAAGAGACAGGTGCCCATCTAGCACAACCAAGGGCATCAAGACTCACTGAAACTTCTGATATTTAAGAACAAGGAAATTGACTATTGGCAAATTATTTTCTAGGCTATGTTAAATACACACACCAATACCGTAACAGGCAATGAAATTCAGAATTGAGAGAGGCCTGAAAGATTTCGTAATTATTTTAAATGTTTTCACTTTTGTATATGAGGTTTTCCCATGAAAGTAAGTGGAAACTAGCTCATAAGACTTGTTGAAAAATTTAAAACATAAATAGCAAATCTTTACATGGAATTCACTGTATAATAAACAGTATCAAAGTACTTACTGAATGACAACTTCCAATGCCTGGCCAAGGGACACGGGCTTATTATTGAGGACATTGAAGTCTAGTTGATGACTAAGGTAAGATGTGGCTTCTAGCAACCGGTTAAACTCTTGCTCTACCATTTCATCTTTCTCTTTAGGAACCTGAAAATCCGAAGTATAGCAGAGTTGGTCCTTGTAAGACTAGAGAAAATCATCCATGAAAACACAAATGCTCTACAGTTTACAAAGGTCAAAATATGTAACTCAAAGGGGAAATCTTTGAGGACAATGGTTTGGATTTTCTTTTCTATGAAGTGGTCAAATCCATTTAAATGAGACATGAAATGTTTTGGCACTGATACTTCCCTCTTCTCCCATGTTTGCCCTCAGACCTGGCACTCCAGGTCTGTTAACAGCCACAAGATTTGCACTGGTGCTAACTGAAGTCACATGGAGCACAAGGGGCACTGAGCTGACATGCACTGAGCTGAGCTGGGCTGACATGCAAATGATATACTAGAAAAGTCCCAGAAAACAGAAACTATGTCAACACACCTGAGGACCTTCCAGAGTAAGGGTGGGATGGGAAGATAAGAAGCCCAAGGTATCTGGTTCCCCTCAAAGATGACAGAATTTCAGGTGGGAGTAGGGGCAAGAGAAGTGAAGTTCATGGCTAGTTAATAAGAACACACTAGAACCTTTATTCTTTTGCAGAGCAGTAATGTTTTACAGCACCATCAATGTCCAAAGCTCCTGGAGAGACTATGAGTAACTGAAGGACCAGAGGTCTGACTCTTTGCTGTGGTGGATGAAGGGAACACAGGACAAAGTAGGTCATCAAGCTACAAGCCCAGAATTCTGGGCCACGCTGTGTCCCTGCCTACAGATACCGTCACTTAGTGGACAAGCATCCCTCTGCTTGATTAAGCTTCCAAGTGAACTGTATCTGCAATCTCATCGCTGAATTCATTCACGGCAGCAGCATAAGGAGGAAAAGGCATGTCTCAGGCAAGCCTTTGCCATAAACTGGGCAACAAATGGGAAATGGGATTCAAAATTTAGAAGTTCACTTTACAGTCAACCTAAAATTGGTAACACAAAAACAAAACATTAAAGTAAGCTGTACTAATCATTGAGACTGAGGAGGTAAGTGATTACTGACAAAATCATCACAGTAAGACTCTACCTCTTACTTGAAACACCTTAATTTTTGCTTTTTCCAAGTAACAGATGATTTCCAAGCCTCTGCTCCTTCTCTGATCACACAATTAACTCTATGAGATAAGCTATTGTGTGTTAAAAAGAATCTAGCAAGCAGGGTAATCTACACCCCCCACCCCCCAAAAAAAAGAAGGGAAGAGGACTGCAACTCTTCTCTGGAACTGTAAACAGACACAACTGATTTAATCAAAATTGTATTTAAAGTATCAAATTCTGTGACTATATACAATGAAGCGATCAGGCTATCTTTATGAATTAGATAATCACCCTTAGCCTAAAGAAAATCTAAATCCCTAAGATTATTCTGGTTTGTATTGAGATATGAGTTAGAGAATGAGGCTTTGGAGACTTGGTGCTATTTATGTATCAAAGTGATACCTGAGACTTGATGGATCACAAACATCCAACCTAGCCATTCAATTCTACAGCCAAAAAAAAAGAGCTCTTGGTGACATCCTATTTTTTTTTATTACACAGCTATGAGAGCTAATGGAAGAGACTTTGTCAGGAATTTCACTTACTTTCTCATCAGTTACCCTTCCTCCCCAATATGATATGTGATGGTAATATATAGAGCATCTCAAACAATGCTAAAATTTTGCTCAGAAACTTGCTATTTCTAGTGCAATTCCTATAATGATGAGACAGAAGATGGTTCTAAAAGTCTAATTTGGGTGCTCCTTTCAGAAAGGAAACAATTACATTTCCACATGAAATTTAGGTAGTTAGGAGACCTTAACCCATCATAGATGCAACGTGCATGACTCCTCCTCCTGGAGAACAAAAGAGTGGCTTCTGAAATGCCTGGCAAGAAGATGCTGTAGCAGCAAGAGGGACACAATCACATACACCTCTATGATAGGGCAGAATGTGCCTATACTCAGGTGTGCAAGTGGCACAGATTAAAGCTCTTCCAGTGTCCAATGGATGGCTTGCTTCGGACAAGCTTTAATCTTTGCAGCTAGGGTGCCAGTCACATGGGGAAGTTCATACTGAAAAAGGACGCAGCACTCAGGCTCAGTAACTGGGATCCAGGGTGTGTGGTAGAGAAATATTTAAAGGGACACTGTCAAGGTTAGAGAAACCAAATTTGACCTTTTGTTTCTTCCCTCTGTTTGCTAAGCAGCCCACTTGATTCATTACACTTTCCCCTTTCATCCACCCATGCCCCCCACAAAAAACTGACATTTTACATGCGCTTTCAATGACTAAACTCAAATGGCACCAGCCCAACATATAGGCGCAACTCTACAACAAACCAGTGTGAATGTATGATGGAGAGGATCTTTGAAAGGAAAAGATTTAAGTTTCAAGCTTTTAATGGGTTATTTGAAACAGTGAGGAAAATGATTTGAAAAATTATGAAAAAATACCTTGACAGTGTCCTTTTAACCAGTGCAGCAGAGAGAGAAATAAACTGTAAATAACAGCCCAACAGCCACGTCAAGTTTAGTTTTGTACGATAGCAGTAAAATCAAGGCTTTAAACACACAGCATGACAGAAGCATTCTGTTAGCTCAGAAGCTACAACCACTAGAGAAATAAGGAACAGACTGTACAGAGACCGAAATGTGAGTCAAGGCACAGAAATGGCCAAAAGAAAGGCAGTTTAAAAAGGGTAGGGGGAAGGGAGGAAGGGAAGAGGTATCAGAAACCAGTGAGGAACAAAGCAAAACTCAAAACAGAAATGGAAAAACACAGAACAGCAACAACAACAACACAATCAAACAAAAACCGAAAGATTACTACCACATTTGACTGAGACCAGATGACAGGATTGTCCCTGGTTCACCACCCAACCCAAGAATCAGTTTTATGAGATTAACAGTCTGTAATCAGGCCCCATTCATTTTCTGCCTAGTTAAGCAATTACAGCAATGTTGCAAATGTAGCCAGGGATAGCTCTGAAATTTGGCTTTTTTCCCATTAACTTTAAAATTTCATTTTGAAATTAAAAGAATATTTAGAAAATACTAAACAAAATACTTGTCCATTAGGAAGTCAATACTGACTGCAAGAAAACCAAAATGTGTTTTTAATATATTTAAATCTTGAATTCTTTTCTAACAATAAGCTAGTTAGAAACGTCTATTTGACAAACTCAGACCATGCAAAGAACTCCAGCAAATGACTACCCTAGCACCCTCCCCAAAGTACCTGTGTATCAGGTCATTTCTTTTCCCTTAATGAAAACCCTTGGAGTCTATTAGTTCTACAAATAATTATGGAATAAGAATAACGTGACAAAATTGAAATTATTGGCAATCTAAAGTCAAGTCCCAATAATTTTAATTTTACCTGACCATTCTATTCGAGGTTCTTGCATCTTAAGAAAGGAATGCCAACAAATGATTACAAAGGGTTAAGCACCATGTTAAAAGGCAAGTGGATTTCTACATTATAACAGAGTAAGAATTTACAATATAAAACTAAGAAGCATTTTGGGAAAGGACCAATAATATAGAGCCTTTTATTTAAGAAGCAAATAAAAAGGGTATCACTTTTTGATTATGACTTTCCAAAACCATTTATTTCTCTATGAAAGGCTCCAGGTAAATAGTTATTTCAAGACTAAGAGTATTTGATCAATCTTACCATTCTAAATAGGTCTGCTTCAATCCTGATTGTTCTGGTTTTATATGTTATACCGAGCATCCCTGAATATGGCCAGGCAAGGGGCATCCTGTGAGTCTAATCCTTGCAGAATAATTTTAAGGAGCGCCAGACAACTTTCTGGACAAGGTCCCTACTACCACAAGAAGAAATCTAAAAGGAAGAAGGATAGCTCTCTTTAGGTGCTACCTCCAGTTGCATTCTACCATCTCAAGCTCTTTAAATCTTTAAAACATTGTGTATCTATTTTACTTCCAGCCTTCATAAGCTCTCTAGCAAGAAAGCAAAATGGAGTTGTACAGAAAGTTCTGAGATTTAGCAAGAAATCCTCAAGAAGAATCACATTTTGAAAAAAACTGTAATGGCTAATCTCCACCTCCCCCATCTCTTCCCACTGAGCACTTTGAGAATTATGATAAAACAAGATTAAGATTAGTTCCTTTGATAAAACCTGAAAGAAGAAATTTACATCTGTAGAGTCTTTTTTTTTTTTTGTGGTTTTTGGCCGGGGCTGGGTTTGAACCCGCCACCTCCGGCATATGGGACCAGCACCTTACTCCTTGAACCACAGGCGCCGCCCAACATCTGTAGAGTCTTTAATTCAGATTCTCTCAAACAGTCAAGAGAAATCACATATAGCTATTATTGCTAAAGAGAGAATAAGGACAAGTATATCCTTACCACAAATAAAATTCAGTGTGATTCTACAGACTGTTGTGCCCCTCCAACTCGTAAGGAATCTTTTAGGGGATATAAATAACTGACTTCCTCAAAGCAGCGAGGAAGGACCATAAAAGGAGAGCATGAGGTTTTCACACTTACTTTTTAAAAAAGCAGGGATTGACAATCATTTCAAAGGTTAGAGAAAAACTGTCATAAAGATACTGAAGATGTTTCTTCGAAGGAAGATGAAAACCCCAAAAGGTCAATAGTTACGTGAGAAGTGTAATAACTTAAGCACCACTGTATGTGCAAAGGAAAACTGGCTGAGTTATGACAGGGATGGAGCGTACCTATAATTCAGAGTCTCTGTAAGAGACTCGGCACCTCCTGCCTTTCAGGTGTTGTCCTCCTTCCTCCTAACAACTGAGCCATTCCCAAGAAGAACATCACGGTCTCAGTTCCCCCTTTGACTCTCATTTGCTAACAATATTCTCCCCTGTGCATGCCCCCTTTCCCACCCCCAAGGAGATCAGAGATCTTATAATGCGGAATGCTATAGCATTTCAGGAATTCAATTAGCATACCCAATTCAATACTCAAAAAAAAAAAAAAAAAAAGGAATCTAAAGCCCCCAAGTCACTAGCGGGGGTACAGGAGATGCAGAAAACATTCAAAGCCATTTCCCCTTTTCTCCACCAATCCACCATGTTTTCAGTCCCTTCACTGGTGACTCCTAAAATGTTCCTGAAATAAGAACTACCCTATTTCCCAATCGTCTCCATGTCCAGTTATAGCTGATAAAAGAACTCCATCAGCAGGCAGCTGCTATATTAGCTCTGGTTATTTCATAGCCTTCAGGTATAGGAGATCCTTTCTATTTATAGGGACATCCTTACCAATCCCATATTATTTTATATTTCTATACTGTATTCCTTAATATCCTTAATAGAGAAGCTCTTCTTGTTCTAGTCATCCAGAGCCACAAAATAAACTTCCCCCATCAAAAAAAAAACAAAAAAACATAGAAGCTCAACATTCTAGCTGCAAATATAGAATGAGAAAAGAACAGAGAGGTAAATAAACTCTTTCCGGGATCTTTGTGATTATGATTTGAACAACAACAACATAAAATAAAAATCACTTGCTGTGTGATTTTTTCCTACAGCAGCAAAATGGCTGGGTGTAGAGATGTGTCCTTAAGTCAATATTACAAGTGATATTTGTAACTCTAAGGAACTGCTGACCTTACACAGGATAGAATTGATTTCTATGTACTAACAACAGAACCACCACAAATCACTCTTTTGACAAGGTCCACAAACAGAGAAACACAACCCCATTTCATCAGACCGTCTACTAAACAAAAATCAATGGCTGAGTGAATTTCTACTCTAGGGGGGCATTGCTTGCTCCTGGGGTAAACTACTAAAGAAAGCTGACAAGGAGACTCAGCTACCTGTGATAGAGTCACACAGACAGAGAGGGGTGCATACACCCACTCCATCCCCATCTCTCCTCAACTGTTAGCCAGGGTAGCAGAACAAGTATGGGAATCTGAGCCCCAACAACAGGCAATGAATTCCAACTCTCAACTTACTGTATTAGATGCTTCTCCTGTAATAGGGGAATGAAACTACTGACCTACTTATTTCTTTAGATTTTTAATGCCATGAACCATATTTGCATTATAAGCATAAATTAATGGGGTTCTTTGTACTTGTCCTATGACCCCAAAGCTAATCTACAAGTGAGTAATTATCCATTCTTACTCTGCGCTTACTGGAGGCAGCTATATACAGAAACATTAACATAATTCTTACGTTTCATAAACTGTTATTAAGTATGAAATGCCCAATTTCCTTACGTACTAAGTTTGACAGTTGATAATGTCAACCTTTCACTTTGATACTTCCTGTTCTATTTTTATTGTGAAGGTACATCTCATTCTTTCAAATACATTTTTGGCATGTATCTTTCAAATTTATTTTTTACAGCAATTTTTTTGAAACCATGGATAAGTCAAAAATTTGTGTTATTTTCAAATACAAGTTTCATCATTAAACCAATACAGCATAGACAGCTGGAAATATCAACAGTGTTTGGGAAGGATGTGGCTAATGAACGCACAGTATTCAGACATCCCATTCTGGTAATTTTTTTTTTTTTTTTTTTAAGACACAGAGTCTCACTTTGTTGCCCTGAGTAGAGTGCCGTGGTGCCACAGCTCACAGCAACCTCCAGCTCTTGGGCTTACGCAATTCTCTTGCCTCAGCCTCCCAAGTAGCTGGGACTACAGGTGCCTGCCACAACACCAGCTTTTTTTTGTCGCAGTTTGGCCAGGGCCAGGTTCAAACCCGCCACATTCTCAGTATATGGGGCCAGCGCCCCACTCACTGAGCCACAGGCACCGCCCCCATTCTGGTAATTTTAACCTTGAAAATAAACGATATAGGCAATCTGAGACCAAAGTGGATAACGCTGTGCTGAAAGCTGTAGTGGAAGTAAATCCATTTCAACCTATGAGTGATTTAGTAGCAAGGTTTGACGTTACCATTCCAACAATATAGGACGATTTGACACAAACTGGCAAGGTAAAGAAGCTGGATAGATGGGTTCTGCACACATTAAATTAGCATCAGAAAAGAAATTGTCTTGAAGCTTGCCTTTCTTAGTTGTCCTGACATAAAGGCGAATCATTTCTACATCATATTGTTACATGTGGTGAAAAATGGATACTTTTTAATAATTGCAAGCCTTCTACACAAATGGTTGAATAAAGATGAAGTGCCGAAATAGTCTAATACTGAATATTCAGGCAGCACCTGTAGCTCAAACCCACCAGTCTCAGCACCGGCCACATACACTGAGACTGGTGGGTTTGAACCTGGGCGGGGCCGGGTAAAGTAACCATGACAACAACAAAAATAGCCGGGCATTGTGGCGGGTGCCTGTAGTCCCAGCTACTTGGGAAGCTGAGGCAAGAGAATCACTTGAGCCCATGAGTTTGAGGTTGCGGTGAGCTGTGATGCCACGGCGCTCTACCTAGGGCAACGGCTTGAGACTCTGTCTCAAAAAAAAAAACCCAAAACTGAATATTAATCAATAAAAGCTAATGGTGTCTATTTGGTGATCCAGTGCTAGTATTACCCACACACCTTCATGAAACCTTATCAATTACAACAGATGTCTACTGTAACCACTGGATGAAATGATGAGGGTGCTTATGATTAAGCAGCCAAGACTGGTCAACAGAGACAGACCAATCCTCTTTACAAGGCCACACTTGACCACATGTTGCACAAACAATGCTGCTCAAACTACAGAAGTTGGACTTGGAAACTCTTGTCATCCACTGTATTCACCAGACCTTGCACCAACTGACTATCACTTCTTCCAGGCTTTGGAGCACTTCCTGTAAGGAAAAATATTCAATTCTTAACAAGCTGTGGAAAATGCTTTTTGTGATTTCATTGCCATTTGCACTCCAGGCTTCTTCGTTGCTGGCATACACAAGCTACCATTAAAATGGCAAAAGTGTGTCGATAGCTTAGTTGCATACTTTGATTAACTGTACTGGTTCTTGTTTGATATATAAACTTTGGATTCAAAACCAGATATTTCTTATTTAATGACCTAACTCAAGGCAAACATAACTTAGAGTGGCAAAGAATTCTCTCCAAGATTTGAGAACGTTTAAAAAATCTTCCTTACGAGTTGGCTACTGCACCCAGGACAAACATATCAACTTAGAAAAATCCTGTATAGATCAGAGTTAAACAAAAACTACCAATTTCACCTGCAGAAATATCCCTGCATACATATAAAATGCTCAAACCAAACACCAGGTTAACAACTACTTAAAAGAGTGCTACTTAAAGGGCCAGCTTTGGTGAGATACAGAGCCAGTTCACTTTCTTTACTGAGAAAGTCTTTTTTTCCAGAAAAAAAGTTACCGTCTGAACTAACAGTATGGTTACCAATTTAACTCATGTACATTCTGGCACATCTCATCCACACTGGTAACCAACAGTTCACAGATGAGGAGCCAGTGCAGGCCTCTCTTGAGGGTAGTACTGGTATACAATTTAGAAACAAATATTTTAAAAAAATGTGTTAAAAGTTCATCTAATACCAACGAAGCAGCCAATTTGCTACCTCTACTAAATAAAAGTTCTCTCTTTACTGTTAGAAAGACTAAATGAACCTGTTCCAAACTCTGGAAAGTCTAAAGAAAAAGATGATATATCAATGGTACGTGATCATCTTTAGCATGGACTCCATCAACATCTTGAGGACAATTATGACAGTCATCTTGGAGGCTTGCTTCTTTACCTCAATTCCATGCTTAACAGTCTATCTACATAAAACAACTATCTGATCATGTCACTTCCCTGCTTTGAAGTTTCAATTTGCAAATCAGCCTAGCTAGCAATATATGCCCCACAGCACAGCCCCACCCCGCACTTTAGCTCTGTATTATATTCTCGCCCTCACACTGGTGTAATCACATCCTCCTTGACGTACTTCACTTAAACTTACATCTTCCGCTGCTACCTTCAATGCCCTTCCCTGTTACAACCCCGTGAAGTCCTGACCTGCCATTCACAAAAGCTCTCCCTGCTCTCCAAACCTCTCTGCCCTCACTCCTCCTAGCTTCACACATTCTCCTGCCACTGTTTCTTTCACAGCAATTTTTTCCCTAATTGCCCTTCACAAAGCTAACTTGACTTTGTGTTATTGGTATATTTATGGGTAGCTGTTTGTGATATGCTTAAAAATACTTCAGATTTCCCCTCCCCCAAAGTACAGGAAGGGGACAGATAAGATTAGAAAAATGAGGGTTCATTACCAGCACTCTTTCTACTTTTTGTGCATATTTTTAAATTTCCATAATAAAAAGTTGGGGAAGAAAATTTTTTTGTGCCCAAGTACCACTATACTGTAGTAGGGACTGTCTTACTCATCCCTGTATCATTTACTAAATTTACTAAAAATTTACTAGAAATTTACTAAATTGTTGAATTAATCTCTTCTTCATCCTTCTTCTCTTATTTTATTCTGCTTATTCTGCCAGAAGCCTCCCATAACCTCTTCTCCCCCAAGCTCTGGAGGAAATCTGGACCAGGATGGTGAAATAGGAATCAAAGCTTTCCCTGAAAGTCTGTCCTCCCCTGATTTAAACCCCGTACAACCTAAAGGTTGGTAGAAATAGGTGAGAATGTCCCCTGAGACCTTTCACATAAAATTTAAGAGTTGGAATCTTATCACTTTTAGGGACAACAGCTAAACTATCAAACGCACAGTAAATCTTCCCTCCCCTAAAGAGAATCTGCTTATTATACTTTGTTTTGAGAAGTGTGGGCTCTCATCCTGATGAGGAAGTTGGTAATTTTTGCTGAATACAAACTTTTGAATTTCACTCATCCCTAAAAAATTAAACTAAATTACATAATCTAAGTGTATCTTACAGTGGTTAAACTACTTCCACTCCCACTCATCAATTACCACTCCATGTCATACTAAGTATAAGATGTTCCTATGCCTCTGCTCAATAAATTCTTTAGCCTACCTACCTATTTGACTAAGTGCTACCCTTTGGCTATTAGCCCATCAAAAAAACTAAGCTTATAAACACAAAACTGTGGTCATAAAGAGTACACAGAGCTAAAGCACATGATGGGAGGCACAAAACAAAGAAATGAAGAATCTGGTTTCGATTCAACAGGTCTCTTGGAGTAAACAGCCACAGCCAAACAAAAAGGATAATTGTCCACCTGGCATTCATTACATGTCTAAAGATAAATGCCTGAACAGACATTTAAATCTGCATATACACCATAATCCCTTCTTACACAGCTCCGAGTTAAGAAACAACCAAAATAATGTCATATCATCGCCACCCCTTTTTGCATTCGTGCTTATGTTCATCCATTCATTCCCCTAAAACTGTTTTCAACTGAACCAAACACATCTGAAAAATTCTGTTTGTCTTCAACTTACAGCTTGTCCGTTGGCTTCATAAAGTGGGCATTTTTGCTTGATCTTGGCCAGTTCCATATTTACTTGCTTGCTGACCACAGCCATGGGATTCCCTCCTAGAAAAAACTCAAACATTAAATTCAACATACCCATGAAAAGTGAATAAAAACTTCAAAGTAAAAATATTTTTACTTCAAGAATGTTCAATTTTTTTCCTCAAAGGAAAAGAAAACTACTCACAAGTAAAAATATGTAAGCTAAACATAAACAACCTATAATTTCACTAATTAATATTTTCTTACAAACCTTTCTAGATTTTAAGTATATAAAATTACAGACATCAACACACAAAAAGATAACACGTGTTATTTTATAATATTTTTCATTAGCATATACCACAGACATTTTAGTTATTATAGAGCTATACAATTTTTAGTGGCTAAATAGTACTCACTGTATAATAATTTAACCTTCTAATCTGTGGTTTCTAATATCCTACCATTATAAACTATGCCTCATTAATGGGCAGCACCTGTGGTCAATGAGTAGGGCACCAGCCCCATATACGGATGGTGGTGGGTTTGAAACCTGCTCCAGTCAAACTACAACAAAAAATAGCCGGACGTTGTGGTGGGCACCTTTAGTCCCAGCTACTCAGGAGGCTGAGACAAGAGAAACGCCTAGGCTCAAGAGCTGGAGGTTGCTGTGAGCTGTGATGCCACGGTACTCTACCAAGGGCAACAAAGTGAGACTGTCTCTAAAAAAATAAAAATAAATTTAAAAAAATGCTTCAAAACTGCCAGGCACAGTGACTCATGCCTATAATTCTAGCACTCTGGAAGGCCAAGGTGGGTAGACTGCTTGAGCTCAAGAGTTTGAGACCAGGGCAGCGCCTGTGGCTCAGTGAGTAGGGCGCCGGCCCCATATGCCGAAGGTGGTGGGTTCAAACCCAGCCCCGGCCAAACTGCAACAAAAAAATAGCCGGGTGTTGTGGCGGGCGCCTGTAGTCCCAGCTGCTCGGGAGGCTGAGGCAAGAGAATCGCTTAAGCCCAGGAGCTGGAGGTTGCTGTGAGCTGTGTGATGCCACGGCACTCTACCAAGAGCAATAAAGTGAGACTCTGTCTCTAAAAAAAAAAAAAAAAAGAGTTTGAGACCAGCCTGAGCAAAGTTGAGACCAGTCTACAAAAAATAGAAACATCAGTCATGGTGGTGCACAGGCCATGGCCCAGGTGAAAGGGAAAGGAGGAAGGGAAGGGAAAATGAGACAGGGAGGGAAGGAGGAGGAGGGGAGGGGAGGAAAAAGGAGGGGAGGGAAGGAGCGCACGCGAGAGAGACAGAGAAAGAGAAAAGTTATTTTCAAACACAACATTCTGCTTATCTATTTTCTTAGGATTATTTTCTAGAACTGAAAAAAAGATACCCTAGGCCAAAAGGTACGTAAAATTTGCACATACTGATTATATCCTTTCAGGAAGAATATTTGGCATTCACCTCTCACTACCAAGACGAATACCCTAACCAATGTATTTTAAAACTGCATCTACAGTTTTAAAATGTAAGCTTTTTTTTTTTTTGTAGAGACAGTCTCACTTCGCTGCCCTCGGTAGAGTGCCGTGGTGTCACACGGCTCACAGCAACCTCCAGCTCTTGGGCTTACGTGATTCTCTTGCCTCAGCCTCCCAAGCAGCTGGGACTACAGGCGCCCGCCACAACGCCCGGCTATTTTTTTGGTTGCAGTTTGGCCAGGGCTGGGTTTGAACCCGCCACCCTCGGTATATGGGGCCGGCGCCCTACTCACTGAGCCACAGGCGCCGCCCTTAAAATGTAAGCTTTAACAATCTCATGAGTCTCAGATTATGAACTGCAGCACAAACTAAGTACTTACCAAGACCAGTTACCACCATGGCTCCAAGATCAGCTACATAGTTTCCTTTTCGAAATGTAGCAACTCGTCCACCCACTCGATCCTATTTTTCAGAAATTAAATGGCCAAAATCATTAGCTCTGTTTTACCCACAGACCTGGCAACTGTAGCAAATTGCCTTTTATACCATACCAGGGCTCTGCCTTTTATAATTTAAAAAGAAAGGGGTAAGGGCGGCCCCTGTGGCTTAGTCGGTAGGGCGCCGACCCCATATACGGAGGGTGGCGGGTTCAAACCCGGCCCCAGCCAAACTGCAACCAAAAAATAGCCGGGTATTGTGGCAGGTGCCTGTAGTCCCAGCTACTCGGGAGGCTGAGGCAAAAGAATCGCTTAAGCCCAGGAGTTGGAGGTTGCTGTGAGCTGTATGATGCCATGGCACTCTACCGAGGGCCATAAAGTGAGACTCTGTCTCTACAAAAAAAAAAAAAAAAGAAAGGGGTAGTGTTTACATGGAGTGCAATCAATAGTACTGTGGGCACAAAGACCAAATGAAGTTTAATTCAAAGATTATTTGAGGGACAGATAGGTAACAAATGACATACAAGAGGTACAGAATCAAATGTGATATAAAACAATTTGATAGCCAGAAGACATATTTAGTCATAGGTACTTTTATCTGTCTAGCTGCCTATAATACCTTCTAAGGTACAGGATGAACAAGGGCCATCTACAAAGAAAACATCTGTCCACAGATCCCAACATTATGTAAATATCAACTTTCTACCACTGTGACCTGACTCTTGCCCTTCTATCCTCAAGTTAGCTGTCAAGTGATTTCTCTGACAAATGGCTCTCCATTGTAGCCCTATGTCAAGAGGCACAGAGCCTACCAAACAGAAAACACTGACAGGATCTTTCATCCCTAAATCGGCCCAAGCTCATCTGGGCTGACTGGAGATTTTCAAATAGGAGAAAACCATGTGCATACACTGGAAACTCCAAATAAATAAAAAAGCAAAATAAAATAAAAACATATACACTAAATTATAAACTCCACATGGGTAGAGATGGTAATGATTCCGTAATTCCTTATTGCATTCTTAGTACGTAGTACACACAAATGTTTTCTGAATTAAAAAATAAATATTTTTACTAACAGACTATATCAGGAAAATATTTAATTTTGATTTTCCCCATAATCTAAAAAGAATATTTTAAAAAATTAGCAGCGTAAGCTCCGCACCCGTAGCACAGTGGTTACGGCGCCAGCCACGTACACTGAGGCTGGTGGGTTCAAACCCAGCCTGGGTCAGCTAGACAACGGTGACAACTGCAACAAAAAATAACTGGGTGTTGTGATGGGTGCCTGTGGTCCCAGCTACTTGACAGGCTAAGGCAGGAGAATCACTTAAGCCCAAGAGTTTGCTGCGAGTTGTGACGCCACGGCACTCTACCAAGGGCAACATAGTGAGACTCTGTCTCCAAAAAAAAAAAAAAAATTAGCAGTGTAGGCTGGGCACAGTGGCTCATGCCTGTAAACACAACACTCTGGGAGGCTGAGGTGAGAGGACTATTTGAGGTGAGCAGTCTGGGTAACATAGTGAGACTCTGCCTCTACAAAAAGTTTTAAAATAAAACTTAGCTGGGCATGGTGATGTGAGTAGTCCTTGCTTCTCCAGAGGCTGAAATAGGAGGACAGCTTGAGCCTAGGAATCTGAGGTTGTGTTGAGCTCTGACTGTGCCACTGCACTATAGCCTGGGTGACAGAAGGAGACCCTGTCTCTCTCTCTCTTTTTGTTTAACAAGATAGTTTATAAAAAGTATTTGAACTGACTTGCACACGTTTTGAAACTTTTATGAAATTTTAGTTGTTTAGATTACCTCAGAAGTGTTTTTTTCAATGGTGGGAGTCCAGGGAGGCTTTTAAGATAATTGGATTTCAAAAATTATTCATGGCCAGGCACAGTGGCTTACGTCTATAATCCTAGCACTTTGTGAGGCTGAGGCAAGTGGATTGCTTGAGCTGAGCAGTTCAAGATCAACCTGAGCAAGAGTTAGACCCTGTCTCTACTAAAAATAGAAAAAAACTAGCCAGTGGTGCACACCTATAGTCCAGCTACTCGGGAAGCAGAGGCAAGAGGACTGCTCAACTCCAAGAGTTTGAGGTTGCTGTGAGCTATGATGCTATGGCACTCTACCCAGGGCGACAGAGACTGTTTTTTTCCCCCATGAAAATAATCTGAATAGTAGCAGCGTTATATGATGTTCTTTTTGCCTCATTGTGTACCATTTTCTCTTTCTCCTCCTACAGTTTCCATTTCTCTCTCCAGGACTAATAATAAGAGAACCAATATCCTGGTTTCTAAAAGATGGCTCCTCCCTGAAAAGCAACTTGTTTTTCTTAAATATCAAACAAGGAATTACTCTGTTCCATCACTGAAAAGAACTACCTCCTAAAAAAGAAAAGGTTTGTGAAGGCTTCAAATTTAAGAGTTAAACACAAGAAGGAACGACCTGAACATAACCATCAAAAGAGTATATAGATCCAGTTACTGAGCACTTTCCAAGGCTTCACTGTCAAAAATGCTTTATCCAATGTAAATAACACTTTCCAAAATACTTTAAGTATTATACAAATCAGTCTGGCTCAGTTTGAGTTGTATGTATTCCTTAATTTGCAAGAGATAATTTCCTTACCATATTTCCACTAGGTCAAGCTTCTAAATCCAAAATAAAATGCTTACCCTGGCTTCCAGAAGTGTGACATCCATTCCAAAACTTTGTAATTGTCGAGCTGCTGCCAAGCCTGAGACTCCAGAGCCTATGATAATTACCTTTCCTGTCTTTTTAGCTAAAAACAAAACATGAACAAAAATTAGAATATTTTATTGTAGGCTTAAGAATTTATAGTTTTTTCTCATGAAATATGTTATAATATCGTACAAAGTAAATAATTCAGACTATTATTTTCAAAATATGAAAACTATCTAAAATCAACAAATATCAATTTGAACATCTATAAATCATACCCACTGTTCCTAAGATTTATTTTCTTATTACCTCAGTCATGTATTTCAGTATTTCAATATCTCTGACCCTTAATTTATTTAGAATCTGCTTCATTTACCTCACAATTGTACTAAGCTATATTCTGGATATAAGCTATCTCTTTTAATCTCTCCTTCTATAGTCTTAATTTAGTGTCCCTTTTTGAAAAAGTAAAATATTAAAAATAAATGTATTAATTCTCAAAATACCCCTATCTCTTATCTCCCTGGCAGACATTATCCACACAAACATTATAAAAGGGAAAATAGTATTTATTTTTAAAAAATGAAAAGAAAAAATGCAACTATTAGTAGCCTAAAACACTGGTCAATTAAAGAAAAACCTCAAACCTCCTCTTTGCAAAACTGACTTCTCTCATTTTTAACAAATTTTATTCATTTTTTAAAAATTGGAATTAAAAATTTTTTTTATCTTTGACTAAATAGCCATCAAACCAAAAATTAAACAGAATGAACATTTACTAAGAGAATCTGTTTTCAATTTGACTTAGAAGATAAACTTGGGGATATTTTGATTTCAAATATAGATTTACAAAGTCCGAAGAAAATGCTAACAACATCTTGGATATAAAGTATAACCTTGGAATCATAATTTAAAAGCATGAAATTCATTGGTCAGCTAGGTCCTTACTTGGTAGGGGTTTTATCCTCTTATAGATGCCGAAGTTGATAAGACCATGACGCTCTAAATAACTATGAACTCGGTGGACAAGCACAGTGTCACCTATGAAATAAGTGGATTAAAAGCATGTTTATATTCTCAGCAGTTTAAACAGAAAATTCTTCTACCTCTTGTAGTTCTCTATCACGAAATCATTCAACACATCTTTTCCATAAACTTCAGATCTTGTAACTCCTTTTGCAGAGTGATTTTTAGAACTGTTAGCCTGTGCAGTAGACCAAAATATGTATCACATAATCTGGAATTTATTTATTTTTGAAGACAGGGATCTTGCTTTGTTGCCCAGGCTGAACTTTAATTCCCAGGCTCAAGTGATCCTCCCACTTCAGCCTTCCAAATAGCTGAGACTGTAGGTGCACACCACCATGCCTGGCTAATTAATTTTCAAGAACCGCATTCCATTGCAGATGGAATGGGAACAAAATTAAGCCTTTGCAAAGTAGTTTTAACGCTCATTTACTTTAGCAAAAACTTCACAAGACTTTCTTAAGGGCAAGTGGGAAGCAAAAAAACCAGCCAAACAAGTGCCAACACAGTATTCCATGTCTGATCCATGGACAACAGCTCTAGGAAAATTACTTAGTAATCTCTTGAAGTCATCTGTCAACATAGTTTAAAGATCAGGAAAACAAATGAAAAGAAAATAGGGTTTTTTTTTCTTCTTAAAGACAGAGTCTCACTTTATTGCCCTCCGTAGAGTGTCCTGGCATCACATCTCACAGCAACCTCCAACTCCTGGGCTTAGGAGATTCTCTTGCCTCAGCCTCCCGAGTAGCTAGGACTACAGGCGCCTGCCAGAATGCCCGGCTATTTTTTTTTGCAGTTTGGCCGGGCCAGGTTTAAACCCGCCACCCTCGGTATATGGGGCTAGAGCCCTACCCACTGAGCACAGGCGCTGCCTGAAAATAGTTTTTTTTATAAGACTCAATTTGCACTACACAAGATGAAATACAATGGAAATATGAATAAAAAAACTATCAAGGAACTATGGGGCTCCTGGAAGGAAATATCAATTTTCACAATTTAGTCCAAAACTAGTCTTATTGAACATACTGCTTACTGTTATAAGGCGCCTCTAACTGCTGTAGTGTAGCTTCAAATGTCAGCTGAATCTTCGGATTATCCAACCACAACTGCAACTGTATTTAAATGACATAAATTATATTACATATAGACATATGCCATTTGATCATCTTTAAAATCATCTTTTAAATTTTAAGGTCTTTTGGCTCAGTGCCTGTAGCTCAGTGGCTAGGGCACCAGCCACATACATCAGAGCTGGTAGGTTTGAATCCAGCCCAGGCCTGCCAAACAACAATGACAACTACAACCAAAAAATAGCAGGGCATTGTGATAGGCACCTGTAGTCCCAGCTACTTGGGAGGCTGAGGCAAGAGAATCGCTTAAGCCCCAGAGCTTGAGATTGCTGTGAGCTGTGACAGCACAGCACTCTACTAAGGGAGACAAAGTGAGACTCTGTCTCAAAAAATAAATAAATAAAATAAATTTTAAGGTCTCACTTATGGGCTTTACTTTAACTGAAAAAGTAAGGGTTATAGTCTTGACAAAGAAACTGATGAACACAAAACTTTGTCAAATGAGTAAATTTATTTATTTATTTATATTTTTTGAGACAGTCTCGCTATATAACCCTTGGTAGAGTGCCGTGGCGTCATAGTTCACAGCAACCTAAAACTCTCGGGCTTAAGCAATTCTCTTGCTCAGACTCCCAAGTAGCTGGGACTACAGGTACCCACCACAACGCCCAGCTATTTTTTGTTGCAGTTGTCATTGTTGTTTTAGCTGGCCCGGGCTGGGTTCGAACCAGCTGAAGTGAATACAAAACTAGAGATAATGATGTCCCAAACTTCTTTCAGTGTATATGGCTGGCGCCGTAACCACTGTACTACAGGCGCCAAGCCAAATGAGTAAATTATTGAAGAAGCTGGGAGATATTTACATCTAATATAGAAAAATATCTAGTAATTTGCCAAGGCCATGCAGCTAGTAGGGAGCAACTAGGATTTAAACCTGGGTCACATGACTACAGAGACAGCAGATAAAATCCACAAACATCTAATGACAAACTACAGGGTATTCCAAAAGTCACCCCTAAAGTCGTCATTCATAGGAAATTATAGCTAACCGTACCTTTATTAACAAAACATTTATTACAAAATTTTACAAAGAAGTGGCCAACATGTAGAGGGAAAAAGGTGTCAAGGACAATTTCTCCGTTTTTAGCTTGCACAACTGAATGAGTTGATATGTCATTATTCACTGAATGGGGAATGAAAGAAGAAATGAGATTTAATTCCAAGACAATAAGAGGAGATATAAAATAGGCAGTTAGCTGCATAGTCTTAGAAGTGAGGTAAAATCTGGAGTCATCCTCTATGGGTGATAACTGAAGCCAGATGCCTAGAAGAGGGCTCCTGGGGAAAAAATAAGGCACCTTGAGGAATGCCCACACAGTTCACATAAACCTATAAAACAGTAGGAGAAGACAACCAATGGTGTTACCAAAGTCAAGGGAAGTATATGTTTAGGAAACAATCTATATTTGTATTCAAAATAACTAGAAGTGCAAGATAAATTTCTTCTACTTTGTATCATCCTAGAGTAAGATCTGTATGTTGTGGACAGCACCTCCACTCACCTACTCTAGAGCTAAGTAAGAATTCATGAACAAAGGATATAAAAGAAAAATTCACAGTAGTACAAATGACTAATAAAAGTAAAAAGTAGTCAATCTCAGTAATCTAAGATATGAAAAGGAAATGAGATGAATTTGGCCTATAATAGCAGCACAGATTATCACTGATAAAAATGGGCAGGGCAATAGGGCTGTTGACTGGTTCAGTATCTCTGGGAATTAATCTGGCAATAAGTTTCAGAACTGTTTATACCCTCTGACAAGGTAGTAGGATTTCCTTCCAGAACTGTAAGGAAACAATGACCAGAGATACAGTCAAGAATACAGAAGTCTGTTCAGGCTTGATTATAATACTGCAAAAATGGAAACTCAAACGTTCAACAGTTAAATTACAATCCAACTGTCAGACAAAATATTATGCAGACACTACAGTCTATTTATTATTTAAGTGAAGGAGGTTGAGCAAAATGAGCAAACGTGCAAAGGTTTTTCTTATCCTGATAAGGAAGGACAAAGTGATTATTTTAAAAAAAAGTTTTAAATACTTAAATAAACAGTCTCAAACATATTTATAAGGTTAAGAGGTATGAAAAAGATTCAAAAGAATGCATGCAATTAGGATCTCAATTTTATAAAAATTACATATGCATTTGAACAAAGGAACAACTACTAATTTTTTTTTTTTTTTTTTTTGTAGAGACAGAGTCTCACTTTATGGCCCTCGGTAGAGTGCCGTGGCCTCACACAGCTCACAGCAACCTCCAACTCCTGGGCTTAAGCAATTCTCTTGCCTCAGCCTCCCGAGCAGCTGGGACTACAGGCGCCCGCCACAACGCCCGGCTATTTTTTGGTTGCAGTTTGGCCGGGGCCGGGTTTGAACCCGCCACCCTCGGTATATGGGGCCGGCGCCCTACCGACTGAGCCACAGGCGCCGCCCACAACTACTAATTTTTAACAACGGTTATCTCTGGGTGATAAGATTATAGGCAATTTTTAAAGTCTTTCCTATTTTTTTCTATATTCTAAAATATATTTACTTTTTATAATCTAGGTGGAAAAAAAAGGCTGACATGAAAACTTACTGTGCGGTTTCTAATGAACAGAAAAACCTTCTGAGTTTGCTGTGGTCCACTGATAATATCTGGGAAACAAGCTGCTTCTTGAGAGGTCATCCGGTCATGAGGAAGTCTGCTCTGAAAAGCTGCACCCTCCACACCTAGCAAAAAAAGCAAAGGACTTCTAGGAAAAGTGCAAGTGAATACAAAACTAGAGATGATGATGTCCCAAACTTCTTTTTTACTTGAAAAACTCTGGAAAGCTTTGTCTCATTCACAGACTGATTTTACTTCCTTTTTAAAAAAAATAAAACAAAAACCAAAAACCTTTCAATGTGTCTCAAAAACAAAACAAAACAAAAAGAAATTAGCCACTCTTTTGAGCTTAATATTTCAAAATTTACACTTCACTCACAAGTACATCAATATACCTTGTAAGACAAGAAGGCATTTAGAGTATTTTCTTCATCCATAAAGTAACTTTTAAAATGGGATCATATTCTAATTAAAATTAGCATCATTGATAGTATCCAATAAAACTGAAAGCTAAAGAATCAGAATACAGGGAAGCATACTAATGGGAAAGCAGAAGAGGGTACGGAGTGAAAAGCACAGTCACATGCCTTCTGTCAGGGTTCCAGCACGGAACGGAAAGATGACTGCGAGGTTTAAACAGCAGAAAATACATGATCCTATCAATAGGATCATCTATTAGCTCTCATATTTCAATCCTGATAAGCAGTGAGAGAAATTAAGCAGACAACAGTGATAAGACAGAAGAGTGCAAGGCATTGGCCTTTTCTGGCACAAACAGTAGAAATGCTTTACTATAAACCCCAAGTAAAATTTTATTATTGGACATATACTATATAATACACACATATATAGTATATACCTATACTCTATGTAAAATATGTTATTTTGAAACTTTAAAAATTGATTTAAAAAAAAATAAGATTTTACTCTGTCACCTAGGCTCAAGTATAGGGGCAGCACCATAGCTCAATGCAGCCTCTAACTCCCGGGCTTAAGAGATGCTCCTGCCTCACCCTCTGAGGGAGCTAGGACTGCTAATTTTTGTAATTTTTTTGTAGTGATGAGGTCTTGCCATGTGGCCCAGGCTGGTCTCCAATTCCTGATCTCAAACAATCCTCCTACCTGGGCCTCCCAAAACGTTAGAATTACAGCAATGAGTCGCCATGCCTGTCCTAAACTGTCGTATTTTACAAGCTGGTGTTTAAGTACATCTTGATAAGGTGTTGTTAGAAATACACTGGCATATACTGTGCATGTATTTCTAAGATTGATCACCTTATCAAGATGTACTTACCCACCAGTTTACAAAAATATGGAGACAATTTAAAGAGTTTCCAAATTCGATACCATTGGCTCGTCACCATTGGCACCTTAGCTGCTGTAGCTCAAGCGGCTAAGGTGCCAGCCACATACACCAGAGCTGGCGGGTTCGAATCCAGGCCAGGCCCACCAAACAACAATGACAGCTGCAACAAAAATATAGCCGGGCGTTGTGGCAGGTGCCTGTAGTCCCCACTACTTGGGAGGCTGAGGCAAGAGAATTGCTGTGAGAATTGCTGTAATGCCATGGCACTTTACCCAAGGTGACAGCTTGAGGCTTTGTCTCAAAAAAAAAAATCGATACCATTGAATTACGTGTAAGTAACAAAATAGGCACCAGATATCTATAATCATTTCAAAGCACACACTAAAGCACTAACAACAGAAGCAAAACTAACAAGGCATTAGTAAGATTAGGAGAACAAAAAGAACAGGAAAATAAACATATAACTTAGAAGATTATAGCTAAGCAATTAGGGGTCTGTTCACAAACACATTCAAATGGCAAGCACTACCTAGAAAAAATGGTTAACAACAGATAATATAAAAATGCCTAAGCTACTTATGGTCCTTACATTAATAAATACTATTCTTAGGGCAGCGCCTGTGGCTCAAAGGGGTAGGGCACCGGCCCCATGTGCCGGAGGTGGCGGGTTCAAACCCAGCCCCGGCCAAAAACTGAAAAAAAAAGAAATACTTTTCTTAGAGACAAAGAGAAAAAGGTCTATCCATCTACCATAGAAGAGGGCATAAATACTGTATTTCATATTATTAAATCAAATCAACAATCCTTATATTTAATTAATCTATACCTAAACTTATGAAGACTGTTAGGACAATGTACTCCTTAGGGGGAAAAATAATCAGTAAAAGCCATATTGTCATAGGTGGAACATGAAATTAAGGCAAAAAAAAAAAATGCTGACTATTGGGGAATACAAATCATTTGGATAATGTGAAATTTTCTAAAACTTTCCAGTTTGATGTCCTTAATCCCATTCCCCTAAATCAAAATAAATAAAAGCAAAATAATTTTTTTAAAAATCAAGATTAAAAATTTCTCACATTATAAAAAATATTATATATACGTACACATTAATCCTGAGTATCTGAACCAAGTATCTCTTAATAGGTTCCTTCTTGGTATATTTCATAAATGGGTATATATATACTATTAACATAAAAACCAATGATCTCTATTAAATCCCACTTCTCCTCGTCAAAAACAGGAGTAGTTTTCTTTTATAGCTGTACTACCTTCTATATGTATAATAAGTAGGCACTGAGTATCAATCCTACTACAAAACCCTGTCAATGACAGAAAATCCATGCAGAAAAAAGCATTAAATTTTATATTAATTTGATTCCTCACTGCAAATGTCTGTATCAAAAAATCACTCTCATATAGTTGGATAACTTTGGGAATTTTGAGAATATATAATGATTAAGAAATGTTAAACTATTTTTATTTTTGGTTTTTTTTTTTGTTTGCTTTGTAGTTTTGGCCAGGGCTGGGCTTGAACCCACCACTTCCGGTATATGGGGCTGGCGCCCTACTCCTTGAGCCACAGGCACCGCCCCAAGAAATGTTAAACTATTATATGCTTATAGGGACAATAAAACACAAACACAGTCTATTATGGGGGCAAGAGGAAGTGGGAGAGGGGAGGTAGGGGAGAGCAGCATTGACAGAAGGACAGAAGGCATTTGGTGGGATTTCGCCTAGTGGGCACAATGTGTATACCACCCCACCACACCCGCCATGAGGGGTTCTTTTACAACTAGAACTTTACCTTGGAAGTGAGAACAATGTAATCTAAAAATCTTAACCCTCATACAAATTTGAAATTTTAAAAAAATGTTATTTATATATCATGTGGCAATTTCAAAGTATCTCTAAATCAAATTATCAAAAATTTTGTTTTTTGATATGAAAAAAACAAAACTGTATGTTGTTCATAGAGATGCTTTTTAAAAAGTTTCGTTTTGTACTTTTTTTGAGACTGAATCTCACTTTCTTGCTCCTGGTAGAGTACCCCCAGGCATCACAGCTCACAGCAACCTCAAACTCTTAGGCTCAAGCAATCCTCTTGCTGCAGCCTCCTGAGTAGTTGGGACTACAGGTGCCCACCACAATGCCGGCTATTTTTTAGAGTTGGGGGGGAGTCTCCCTCTTGCTCAGGCTGGTCTCGAACTCATGAGCTCAAGTGATTCACCAGCCTCAGCCTCCCAGAGTGCTAGGATTACAGGCGGGCCCCCTAAAGTAATTTTTTTTTAAGTGTTAAGGTGGAAACTTGCACAGCCAAGTGCAACACGTGAGTGTGACAAATCAAAGGGTACCTAAGATTTGGCTGATTTTTATTTCTGGAAGGAAAAAAAAAACTGGCCACTTGTTAAAGGCCTGGTATGCATTCCTACACTTCACATAAGAATTACAGTTTTTAAAATGTTAAAAAAAAAAAAAATTTGTTTTTTGTTTTTTTTTGAGACAGAGCCTCAAGCTGTGGCCCTGGGTAGAGTGCCATAGCATCACAGCTCATAGTAACCTCCAGCTCCTGGTCTCAAGCGATTCTCCAGGCTCCGCCTCCCAAGTAGCTGGGACTATGGGTGCCCGCCACAACGCCTGGCTATATTTTGGTTGCAGCTGTCATTGTTGTTTGGCAGGCCCAGGGTGGATTGAAACCCGCCAGCTCAGGTGTATGTGGGTGGTGACTTAGCCACTTGAGCCACAGATGCCGAGCCAAATTATCAAGTTTAAACAAATACAATTAAAGAAGCTAAAAGTTGTGACATTAATGTATGCTTGGAATAGTATTTTTCTCTATCTCAACTTTGCACACAGCATCTAAAAAAACTAGCTATTCTTTTTTATTTTTTGAGACAGAGTCTCACTTTGTCCCCCTCAGTAGAGTGCCATGGTGTCACAATTCACAGCAACCTCCAACTCTCCTGGGCTTAAGTGATTCTCTTGCCTCAGCCTCCCGAGTAGCTGGGACTACGGGCGCCTGCTACAACGCCCAGCTATTTTTTGTTGCAATTGTCATTGCTGCTTTTTAGCTGGCTGGGGCCGGGTTCGAACCCGCCACCCTTGTTATATTGGGCCGGCACCCTATCCACTGAGCCACAGGTGCCACCCAAAACTAGTTATTCTTAATATAATGATATCAATTTTTAGAAATGAAAAATGGTTCCTTAAAACTCTATAATTATTTCCTTCCATTGGCATTTTAAGGATGAAGACTTATTTCAAGGAATGAAGATCATTATCAAAATCAGAATGAAAAGCCTGTAAGAAAGAAGATAATTTTTCAAATAAATAAAAATATTTATTTGGAATCTAAATGATGATAAGCTAAATCAAAACATCCTTTTTATAGGATAGCTCCAAAATGAAGTAAGAGACTATTCTGGATACTCTAACTCTTAAATATCTCTTTTGTTTTATCTTATTTTATTTTTTTTGAGATAAGAGTCTCATTCCGTTGCCCTGGATAGATTGCCATAGTGTCATCACAGCTCATAGCAACCTCAAACTCTTGGGCTTGAGCAATCCTCTTGCCTCAGCCTACTGGGTAGCTGGGACTACAGGCGTGAGCTACAAACCCAGCTAGTTTTTCTATTTTTGGTATAGATGGGTTTCACTCTTCCTCAGGCTGGCCTCAAACTCTTGAACTCAAGGAATCCTCCTGCCTCAGTCTCCCAGAGTGCTAGAATTAGAGGCATGAGCCACCACTCCTGGCCTTAAGTATCTCTTTTAGAGGAAAACATTTTAAAATAAAATTGACTTTAATGGCCAGTATGCTGGTTTGTGCCTATCATCCCAGCACTTTGTGAGGCTGAGGTAGGAAGATCACTTGAGGTTAAGAGTTCAAGACCAGCCTGGGCAACATAGCAAGACCCCATCTCTAAAAAAAAAAAAAAACAAAACAAAACAAAAAAATCTTAAAAAGTTAGCCAGATATATGACATGCATCTGTCTGTAGTCCCAGCTACTTGAGAGGCTGAAGCAGGAGGATCCCTTGAGCTCAGGAGTTCAAGGTTGCAGTGAATTATCATGATGCCATTACAATCCAGTCTGAGTGACAGAGGGAGACTCTGCCTCAAAAAATAAATAAATACATACATAAAAATGACCTTAATAACATCATTATTAACAGTACATATAATTCATAAGTTATTTACACTCAGCTCTGGAACATATGAGTTTTGTACTTTGGTGTTTGTGTTCCATTAAGCAATGTAATCTGGTATTATGGAAATTCAGAATGTTTCAAAAATGCTATCTAAACTTTTTTTTTTTTTGCAGTTTTTGGGTGAGGGTAGGTTTGAACCCGCCACCTCCATTGAGCCACAGGCGCCACCCAACTATCTAAATTTTTCAAAAGCTCCAAGACTGCCTTCATACCATCTTGCCTTCTGTCCGATTCCTTCCTGCTCATCACTTCACACAGGAAATTCTAGCATCACCTTTCAGAATGCAGTTATGCTAAAGGAGAACTGCTCCCTTCTAACAGGCTGACTGGCTCACACATTCTCTGAAAACACAGTAAAGGTAGCTATCATATGTAAGGGAATAATTTAGACCTTCTGAGATAGGTCAACCAGAGGAGAAAGAAGGGAGGGAAATAGGTGAGATTAAAGGCCCTCTATAGCATGAAATTATGTCCCCTTGATTCTGATAAGATATAGGTAGTATCTTGACTAGAGTAAGGTAAGAGATATAAAAATTAACAAAGGAGGCCTCTTTGAGAAATACTTGCCTTGATTTTTCAAAAGTATATAACTCTAAATAGATTTCTAGCTAAAGAGTGAAAACAAAAGCCTATGAGATCAACATATAAAAGAGTAAAGAATGGGGGAATAGAGAGAAAAAAGGTAAAAAGAGAATCTTGATTTCTATATAGAGTGTTGATCTTTAAGGTAAATGCTTATTTTGAATGATTCCAAGAGTGTAAGGAATAGTCTATGCACTAAGGAATAGTCTATGTAAAATTCCTGGGTTCTCGCTCCTTCTCCACTATAATTGGTGTATCACTCGCTGACTCCTTTAACAACTCTGGGTTTCAAGTTCTAATCCATAAAATAGGGGTGATACATTACTATCTGCCTGAAGGCAGGAAGTTAAGACAGCTAGTTCCTCTCTAGCTTTAAGATTTAGAATGCATACGCTAAAAATTTGAGGTAGACTTTAAGAAATAAAAATATGATCCTGGCCCAAAGATATCCATGAGGATTATTTGGCTTCATTAAGAGAAGAATGCTGTCGAAGCAGTACTCTGAACCCCATAAATGCATCAATGTACAAAGTTATGATTTAATTTAAAAAAAAAAAAAAAAGAATGCTGATTGTTCATAGCACATGGTTCTAACTCTGATTGATCATCTCACAAATGCATGCTTCTGAACATGACAAAGATCAGAAGAAAGACCTGGAAGGGTTCAGAAAAGCCACTAACAGTTCCTGACAGCACTCAAAACTCATGTTCTACTAACAGTTAAGTCAGTAGCACCAGTTTTATACCAAAATTTAATTTTACTTCCAGTAATACACATTGTTTCCTTAAGCAAAAGAGAAAATATTCACATAAAAACAAAACATAAACAAAAAGCAACAAGAATACTTAACTTCTTTAAGATTAATACGCTGAAGACTATCCCTGATTTTCAACAATTCCATGGATGATCTAATTGTGCACCATTTAATGAAGAGTATTCTTGAAGGTTTATCTGCACAGATAGACTGTGAAAGAGAGTTCTAACTCCTCTAAAATAAGCATATACTGATTATCAACCTGGAATCCTTGGGATGGCATTTAAAGAAATCTATTTCTAACATTCTGGATCTCTTAAACTACTAATTGCTGTATTAACACTGAACTACCTTTGATCCAAGAGAGTAAAACACAAATACTCCCAGGACTTGTTATATGCAAACTGCAGTAGACAAATAATTTTAAAGTAAACTTAACAGTTAAAAAATGACAACCTCCACAAGTAAAGGACTACCTATTCCAATTCTGTCAAAAGGTAAATAATACCAGTTTTGCACACTAGAATGAACAAAAACATCCTTCCAGAGGCAAAGGATGACATCTAGACATGTTACTTTGGATTTCTGGAATAAACTTTAACTGTTCCAGATGGTGACCCTATAAAACCTTCACTTTTTCCTGGAAGTAAAAACGTTGTATTGCTTGCTAGGAAACAAAACATTTCAAATAAACATTTTCAAGAGATAATTTTCACATGAGAAACAAAATGTTTAAACTGCAAAATGATTAACTATGTCATGTTAATTGGAAAAAAGCACCCAACACAATGTAACAACCATTTTTAAAAAGATGTCACTTGCCCGCATAGCTCCTCTGACTAGTCCTAGACCACCGGTTAGTCCTTTTCTTTTAAGAAGATTTTCAAGCCTGTGGCTTCTCCTCCTGTGTATATCTTCCAGCAACAGATATATCTCTGTATAAAGGTCCCCTAATTCCTAAGTCTGTTTTATATCATGTTTACTATTACTATAAAAGCTGCAGGGGAGAAAAGTACCCGCCATCTCCTCAAAAACATGAAGAAGAGTGGAGGGCTGAGATCGGCCTGAGGACTTCAAAAGATTTTGCTTGCCTTTGTTCTGATTTCACTCTCCTACCATACTACTGTGCCCTGTCGGTTAAATTTCACCTACGCTTCTGGCTAAAATGTGGATACCACAGCCAAAAACACTTGCAAGCATCAATTCCTGATTTGGCGGCTCTTGCTACTAAGTGGCAAGCATCTAATGCCACCCTCACCTGATGCTTGGCCGTCTCCATACCCTCCAGAACTGTCGTCTTGAAGTCCTCCTGCTTGCCCTGTGGAAGGAAAGAGGAGAACTCAGGGACCTTACTCCATAAATTAAGATAATATCTGGACATAAAGGCCTAATAGTTGGCGACTCATGAATTCACCACCAACTAGTAAACCCATATTCAGAGTTCCTTCTTCTAGAATCAAGGCCCAGGGAATTACATCATAATCTTCCAAATTCTGGTCAGGAAATTTCAACTTTACACGCTGATTCTTATTGAAAGGCAGTGGAACAAAATACATAGTATTCCTACTTACTAAATCCTTGCCGTCAGTCTTATTTAATAGTTTAGATGGGGAAAATATGGATTTCAAATGTCTTTTACTAATGGTTGCTAGACTGAGGGGTGGGTGTGACATGGACTTTAGGGCCTGGAGTTGCAACAGTTTAATATTCCTTTGTCTTTCTACCTAAAAAGAATAAATATAAGACACAAGCAAAAGACTGATAATTTTAATGAAAATTTTTCTCCTCTTCAAAGCAGGGAGTATAACATAACTAAAAGATTCAGCTCCAAAAGAGGTATCAATTACTAATAACAGGCAGTAGTGGAGCTGAATGTGCCAGTGCTTCCTTGATAAAACCGTAGAACACTCCATAAGACACCTGTACATGCATGCCAAGTACTACAAACACTTGGGGGGATGGAAGGAGACAAGCAAGATCCAGGGGAGCGCCTACCTCAGGTTATACAATAAGCCTTGTTAAGAAATTTTCCTCGTTAATTCATGTATACAAATAACTTCAAGAAAAGAATCAAAGTTTGAAAATTCAACCTGAAAATGTCAGGACAAACTGTATTCCAGACTCTTCCAAAAAGTCATCACCAAGACAGGTGATACGATCCTCTTAACCTTCTAGTAATCACTTTCAGGCTAGTCTAAATCTTAATTACTTTATCCTTTCTATCATATTCTTCTCCAACTACATGTGAATAATAAGTTAATTTTAACTTTACACCTGGCATACCCTGGGAAAACTAGTGTGATTTTTCTAAGATATGAGACCACCACCTCCCAATAATCTAAAAATAAACCTGGACAAGTTTCATTAAATGGCTTATTTTACAATATACACCCCAATGAGGAAACAGATTATTATCACCAATGAGTTAGAAGGGAGCAATAAAGGCAAACTAACATAGCCTTCTTACTATAAAAATACTCCAAGGTCTGTGAGACTTAAAATGACTTCTTCAAGTATAAGAAGGTATTCAGATACAAGAAATTTGATAATGGTATTAAAATGTGTTGCTAGAAGATATAGGCTCTATTTTGAAAGCAGAGTAGAATCTTATTCTAAAATTATTTCACTATGCTCTTGTCTAATGAGTCCTTTAGCTTCTAGATTATGCTTCTCAGACAAGGCACAAGGTACATTGGTTGTTTGCAGCCCTTGGAAAAGGGCATAGAATCATGAAGAGATAATGTAATTACTAAATCCAATCTTTAGACTTGTCCTGAAAATGCAGGCCCTACATTTTAAATTTTATTTAAAGTTTAAATCAGAAATATTCATTCTTAGCAAGTTCTGAATTTATTCATAAAAAATATTTCATAGGGTTTTTTCTTTTAATGTTGCCATTATTTTGTTTGGCTCCAAATAGAACCAAGCCACTGCAGAACAATGAATTATATATGAAAAAAAGGGGCAGGGGAGGATCACAACAACAAAACAAATGTAGTTTCTAAGAATAACACTTCAAGCATTAGGAATAACAGCTCCTCTCTGTAATTATGTTCCTGACTTGGCAAGAATGAAAGTAACAATCTCTTGTCATGAAGGCATCTCACTAATACTAAAAAATTAGATAAATAAAAACAACCAAAAAAAGTCACTTTCAAACTAGTCTAAATCTGAATTACTTTATCCTTTCTATCATATTCTTCTCCAACTACATGTGAATAATAATTTTAACATTACACATTTTTTCTGTGAGTCAATGTTACTTAACAGAAATAAGGTAAGGCAGTCTTTCTATCTTCTGCTTTTGAAAAAGGGCATTAAGGGGCAGCGCCCGTGGCTCAAGGAGTAGGGCGCTGACCCCGTATACCAGAAGTGGTGGGTTCAAACACAGCCCTGGTCAAGGGGGGTGGAAAAAAGAAAAAGGGCATTAAGGTGGCGCCAGCACCATATACTGAGGGTGGCAGGTTCGAACCTGGCCCCGGCCAAACTGCAATAAAAAAATAGCCGGGCGTTGTGGCGAGTGCCTATAGTCCCAGCTACTCGGGAGGCTGAGGCAGGAGAATCACCTAAGCCCAAGAGCTAGAGGTTGCTGTGAGCTGTAATGCCATGGCACTCTACTGAGGGCGACAAAATGAGACTCTGTCTCTAAAAAAAAAAAAAAAAGTTCTTAGTAGTCTAACTAAGCCAAAAAATACACACAATAATAATAATAATAAAAAAGAAAAAGGGCATTAAAAAACTGTTGTAAAGATACTATTCTTTGATAAAAACACAGTAGAATTTTCTTAAGTTGACCTAATTTTCACAGACTGGACATGCAACACATGCATTCAATGGAAGTTCCTTATGTTGACCAGTTTGTTACAGTCCCCTAGTTGATCAACTTACTGTATACAGAAGAAACAGAGAAAATATTCAAAACCCCAGGAAGATTTTTTAAAACAGATCCCTTATAATAGCAAAATAAAAAAGAAATGAAACTCCAGGCCTGGGCGCAGTGGCTCATACCTGAGATTAGGAGTTTGAGGTCAACCTGAAACAGAACGAGATGCCGTCTCTAAAAACAGCTGGGCGTTGTGGCAGGCACCTAAGTCCTAGCTACTTGAGAGGCTGAGGCAAGAGGATCGCTTGCCCCCAAGAGTTTGAGGTTGCTGTGAGCTATGACACCATCGCACTCTACCGAAGGTGACAAAGTGAAACTGTCTCAAAGGAAAAAATGGAAAAAAAAAAAAAAAAGAAAGAAAAAAGGAATGAAACTCCAAAATGTTGTGTAAGTAGAGAAACAGAAAGAAACCAAGCAGAAAGTAATATAAACATATAACATAAGAAGTGATGGAAAACAAAACTAAAAAAGCACTTAACTACATTAAGGAACAAAATATTTATTTCTTGAGCTGATAAAGTTTTATTTCAAAATAAATGATGAGGCTGCTATTTTCACTCTAACCACACTGCACTCATGAGTTATTTTCAAAGTAACTACTTCTCCAAGACAGCTGGAAAGAATCATCTTTATTGGTAATACTCTGAACAAACTCATCATTCTCTTAAAAACAGCACACATATTAACATTTCTAGATAACTTTCTGTCTAAGAAGTATCTCTGATTAGGATATAAAATGCCTTATTCATCTGCCCTTAGGGTCTTATCAGCCTGGGAATCTGCTTCTGACAGTGGCACAGGGACATGTAACAGCAAGCGACGAGGGTTGTTGTGCAAATTCAAAATAGGAAATGAAAATATTCAAAAGCAACTTTTTAATATCACCTTGATTTTGGCACGAGTGCACAGGAGACTTCTGTTTTTATCCCAACTACTCCACACACACAAAAAAATCCTCAATCTTAAAGACTTTTAATACAGCTTATTTATGCATATATTCTCCAAATTGAAAGTGAAATCTTTTTGATTTATTTTACATAACAGCCTTTCAGTTGTTCTCCAGAAGTTCTTCACATTGATGTAAGTCCTTCTTGAACAATAAAGTGGTTATGTTCAAATTACTGGATGTTTTCTCCTCTTCATTGAAATATGCAAGAGACCATTCTTCCAACATCGTAAAAAGAAGTCTATATCGACTTTCAAATACATTTATCTGGTACGCATGGAGGTAAGAATCATTGGTTTGTTGTTTCCCAGAAGACAGATTCATATTTTGATCAGTTTCTTGGAGTCACATTCAAATTGATAACCTTTGCAAACAATTTGAGAAACTTCTAAATCTTTTAGGAAGCAATGATTTTTAAATAGAAGATCAATTTTTCAAAAAGGTCAAATTTATAGAATAAAAGTGACTGCCAACCTATTGGTTTCAATTGAACTTGCTAAATTCACAGAGAAAAAAAAACATTTCAAAAGTTAAAACCATCTCTGAAAAAGTCAGTCTCCACTGCATTAACACACCAGTGGGATCTCTCATTTAAGAATCTCACTAATTCAATGTTTAACTATAACCATCCCAAACCTGCAAAATACAAATAACAAAAACACAATAGGTAAGGTCTACTGTTTTCAAAGAGTTCATAATCTAACTGGAGAAAAATAAAATAAGAAACTTTTTTTTTTTTTTTTTTTTTAAGAGGAAGCAAGCTAACACAGACTTGGAGAATCAGGGAAGCTTTCTGAACAAGTTCAGAGAGATCTGGATACACTGGGAGGCAGTGAAACCACCATTATGGTCTAACAGGGGTCCTCAAACTTTTTAAACAGGGGGCCAGTTCACTGTCCCTCTAACCGTTGGAGGGCCAGACTATAGTTTAAAAAAAAAAACAACTATGAACAAATTCCTATGCACACTGCACATAACTTATTTTGAAGTAAAAAAAACAAAACGAGAACAAATACAATCACACCGCCTCATGTGGCCTGCGGGCCGTAGTTTGAGGACCCTGGACAAAGAGAAAAGTGCAGACATGGTAGGTGCAGAGGACTGCATAGCACCTGCTTACTTAAGGAGATGGTCTCAAAGAGCAGCAGGAGACCAAGTGTACAGGCAGAACAAGTCACCTTTAGTTCCCAAACCTAAGTAACGGAGGAAAACTGATCTTTGATGAAAAAGCAGCGAAAAAAAGCAATATTTTAAACTAATCTGACCCTTTGTACGAGATGGATAAGAGGGAAAAAGTGATGTAGATAAAGGAGATCCAACCACAAGCAACTGAAATAATTTAGATGCTGAGTGAAATCTACTAGAAAAAGGTGACAGTAAAATGGATAAGGCATAACAAATGAAAAGGGCTGTGCACAAAAAGATACATGACTTTGTAACAGACTTGATAAAAGAGGTAAAGAACTTTCAAGATGACGCTAAGGTTAAGTTCAGGAGAGTTCTAACACTATAAGTGAAATGGGAAATTTGAGAGATAGGTTAGTAAAATTAAATGGAAATATTCTAAAAATAGTTGGAAATCAAAGAACAGAACTCAGAAGAATGGAACTAAAAGACTATTCATTTATTTATTTATTTATTAAAGACAGGGTCACTGGAATCTTAAACTCCTGGGCTCAAGCGATCCTCCCACCTCAGCCTCCCAAGCAGCTGGGACTATCATCAGGCACTACCATACAGAGCTAATGTTTAAATTTTTTGTAGACATGGGACCTCACTATGTTTGCCCAGGCAGCTCTCAATTTCTTGGCCTAAAACAATCCTGCCTCAGCCTCCCAAAGCAAGGGCTAGAAGACTTTAAAATAGCTTGGAGGAAATAATAGGCTCAAAGAATTTGAAGCAGCTGTAAATGCATGATTTATTTCATGAACACAAGGAAAGTCAGAGTTTCAAAAAGGAATTGGTCGACAGAGGTAAATGACAAAAAAAAAAAAAGTTTAAAAAAACTGAGAAAGGCAGTGAGCTATTAACGACTATCACCATGTTACACCATCTTCTCTATAGTAAAGGTGGCCACAGAAAGATTATTCACATATACCACTACTGACGCACCTCTCGCCTACTAACTTTTGACCATGATTTTTGATGGACAAATAAATGATTTATAGCTGTTAGAGAAATACAAAGCAAAGTAAATTGGGATCACAGAGGTACACTAAACTGGCCGAAGAAAGCACTCAGGTCTTCCTCTGAAGCTACTACTTGCCAGTAAAATTATCTGAAATGAAATTATGAGTTCCAATTGGAATAGCAATCCCAGGGTTACGATGTCATTTAAAATACCGGAAAAAAAGAGCCTTATGAAGATCTAGAAAAAAAGACTAATGGTTCTGCTTAAACTGGGAGCTACCAGGAACTTCGACTGTACCAATGAGGGAGTAGTAACACTGCAAAGAAGTGCTTGAAGACTACCACCAGGAAGAAGTGCTTCAGCAGCAGGGATCCTAGCCAAACAAAGTGAAAGCCCTACAAGCTAGAAAAGAAAGATTTCAGAAGCCACAGACAGAACTGACTTTTTCACATGCTATCACCCTCCACGTTCCACAGTAGGGATTTTCCCGACACTTACTTAGAATATTTCGGTGCAGTCTTGGATGGTAGTTCTTCACTTTTCTTTTTCTTTCTTTCTTTCTTTTTTTTTTTTTTTTTGTTTAAATCAGCTGGAGGCCCCAGTGAGGAATGAACTCGGTAGTTCTTCACTTTTCAAAATATTCCAAAGAAAGTTTACAATTCAGATACAGACGTTATGCTGTACAATTACCAAGAGTAAGGCGTGTCTGTGTCGTTAATAATAAAGCTTACTTTCCTGGTTTTCCACCTCTTTTAAAAAGGGACAATATTACACGTTATTCTGGACCTCCTATTAAAGAAACCACTCTAATGTTTTACACCTGATAATGATGAGATGAGTGAGTTTCCTAATGAGAGGATCCCCCTTCTGAGGTAATAGTTCTCAGAACTCTGGCTATCCACATCTTCCTAGACTAGATCAGAGGGTTCTTCCCTCATAAATACACCTTGGGTGTACATTTCTATGTGGGAAATACAACTTCTTAGGCATTAATTAATCATATGTGTTCTTGTACCATCAAATAAAATGTTTAAAACAACAAAAGCAAAAATACAACCCTATCTTTACATATTTAAAACCTGCGTGATTAGTAAATTTGGCAAAAATGTTAACATTTGTTTTATCTCTATAGTTGACATGAATTTTAATCGTTATTCTCTTGGGAAGAGGAAAGTCTAAATCAAAAAGTACCAAGATTTGCCATTCTTCTTATGACTTAACATAAAAGAGCGAAAACCAAAACTTAATTTAAAAGTTTTATGCACATACACCCTTGCTAACAGTTTTTAAAATGATCTATTTCATAAGTGACATAGCAGAATGGGCTACCACCAAGTACTTTCCAGTTTCCAAAAGTAATGTAATGTGTATATCTACCATAAGGTAGCCTCATTTTTTTTCTGAAAATAACACTAATCCACCCACTCCTGGTTCAACTGTGTGTTGAATACATACAAGATGTTTATACATAAAGCTGGATTTCTCATCTTCTCCTTTGATTCTTATAACAAGTCTCATTTTGAGAAAAGAAAATCCTAATAAACAAGGCATCCCATTCTTCTCTTATACCATTATCAGACCAAATAAATGATAGCAGCAAAAAAATTCAGAGAAATTATAAAAATAGTTACTTAGCTAAACAATTATTTTGCCTTAATAAAAAGTGAAACAAAGTAATCAGTGAAATGAAGTAATTCATTAAGAAATCTTAGGTTCAATCTCAACTCAATCTCTTAAAGACCAAACACCAATGGCATCTGATTCAATGGTTTTTATCAGCTAAAATCTGTGAACAGTTAAAAATCAAGGATCTGGCTCAGCATCTGTGCCTCAAGTGGCTAAGGCACCAGCCACATACACCTGAGCTGGTGGGTTCGAATCCAGCCCGGACCCACCGAACAACAATGACGGTTGCGACCAAAAAACAGCCAGGCGTGGCGGGCGCCTGTAGTCCCAGCTACTTGGGAGGCGGAGGCAGGAGAATTGCCCAGGAGTTGGAGGTTGCTGTGAGCTGTGATGCCACAGCACTCTACCCAGGGTGACAGCTTGAGGCTCTGTCTCAAACAAAAATAAATGGGGCAGTGCCTGTGGCTCAAAGGAGTAATGGCCCCATATACTGGAGGTGATAGGTTCAAACCCAGCCCTGGCCAAAAAAAATAAAAAAACTAAAAAATAAATAAATAAAAAATAAATAAAAATCAAGGATCTAATATCACTTCATAAAAGCCTAATTCCATTCTTTCATGTTTAAAGTAATTATTTCCAAAATCCACTTTTGGGGAGAACCATTATTTACAATAATTTCTAAAAGATCTGTTATACAACATGATGACTACAGTTAATATATTGTATTCTTGAAAAATGCCAAGAAAGGGGATGCTAAGAGCTCTCATCACAAAAATGATAACCATGTGAGGTGTGTGCAAGTTAACTAATTTACTCACTACAATCTATATTTAATTCAAAACTTCAAATATATAAGATTTCATCTGTAAATTAAAAAAATAAAAACTTCTGAATTCAAACTGTACTTTATATACGTTTTTATTGTGTATTTCTTTTAGACAGAATCTCACTCAGTATACATTATTGTATTATTTCTTTCTAGACAGAATCTCACTGGGTAGCGTGCCATGGCATCATAGCTCACAGCAACCTCAAATTCTTGGGCTCAAAAATCCTCTGGTCTGGAGGATTCCTGAGGAGCTGGGACTACAGGCACCTGCCACAACCTCCAGCGAGTTTTTCTATTCTTTTTTCTCTTTTTTGAGACAGAGTCTCACTTTTTTGCCCTTGGTAGAGTGCCACAGCATCATAGCTCTCACAACAACTTCAAACTCTTGGGCTCAAGCGATCCTCTTGCCTCAGTTGTTCATTTTTAGTAAGAGATGGGGTCTCATTCTTATTCAGGCTGGTCTCAAACTCCTGAGCTGAAGCGATCCACCCACCTCGGCCTCCCAGAGTGCTAGGATTACAGAAGTGAGTCACTGTGTCTGGCAGTTTTTCCATTTTTAGTAGAGACAGGGTCTTGCTTTGCTCAAGCTGGTCTTGAACTCCTGAGCTCAGGCGATTCACTCACCTTGGTCTCCCAGAGTGCTAGGATTACAGGTGTGAGCAGCCACTGTGCCCGGCTATTATTATTTCTTTCATTGTAGCTAATTATTAGTATCTGTAACTCTTAACTGTGAATTCTTTGCAGGGGAATGGAGTATCTTTGAACCCTCAGAATCCAGCACTATGTCTGGAACAAAGTATTACAGTTGTACAATTAATATGCATAGAATGAAGTGAATGAGGAATTACCACATTTGGAGGAATCTTGCGTGGAAAATGTCTCTATTATAATTTTTTTTTGCAGTTTTTGGCCAGGGCTGGGTTTGAACCCACCACCTCCGGTATTTGGGGCCAGCGCCCTACTCCTTTGAGCCATAGGCGCTGCCCTCTACTTTACTTTTTTAAAAAATGTCTCCTCCATAATCACAATCCTTTACCCTTCACCCTTTCTGCAACTAAATCCCACTAGATTTTTTTTTTTTGAGACAGAGCCTCAAGATGTTGCACTGGATAGAGTGCCGTGGCATCACTGCTCACATCAACCTCCAACTCCTGGGCTCAAGCGATTCTCCTGCCTCAGCCTCCCAAGTAGCTGAGACTACAGGCGCCTGCCACAACGCCCGGCTATTTTTTGGTTGCAGCCGTTGTTGTTTGGTGGGCCTGGGCTGGATTCGAACCCACCAGTTCAGGCATATGTGGCTGGTGCCTTAACCGTTTGAGCCATAGGCACCAAGCCTGAATTTTTTTATACTGAAATGTAACATTTAAGAGTATTTTACCTTCTATGACACATTTATGTATACATTTGTATCTCATGCTAGGCTATATCTAAGAGTGGGGACTGTGTTGTTTACAGTACATATATCGTGGTCCATTTATAGCATCTCTCAAAATATAAGAATGTTGTTGAATTTATCTAGATTACCTTTTCAGCCTGTCACATTTTTTTCTCAGTCCTCCAGTAAGTTATTTTGGAGTATAGTTCCAAATCAGAACACTGAAACGATGGTATTCCAAAAAAAAAAAAGGCAAGAAAATTAATCCTAAATCTATTCTCTGACTGCATGCATCATACTTCATATAGTAAGAAATCCAGTGATTTCAAGCATTTATTTTACACCAGCAGATCAAATGGTAACACAGACAACTCTGTCAGGAATAAATTTCCTAGCCACCTCTGGTAAATCTACCAAAAGGGGGCTCCTGCTGGGCATGGGGATGTAAAGGAATCCTATAATCTTCCCTGTGGAGGTAATGTGGAGTTAATCCTTGCCAAACCTGAAAGCTAGTCTGGCTCTCCAATACCACCTATAGGAATGGAGGGAAAAATCAGAGAGAAGAGCCGGGGTTAAGCCACTTCTAGAACAGTTACAGTGTGATAACATAACTAAACTATTCAGCTGAACTCTGACTCTAACTATCCATGCTGCCAAACACAGTGCTGGCAACCACCATCCATGCCTATACTGACTGCAATCAGACTGTGTCGCAGGGGGTGAAAACATTAGGACGACTGATTACTTTCTTTTAAAGTGAAAAAGTTAATCTTCAATTCTTCCATACTATTCTTGGTGTAAGTTCTCTTATATCAAGTTCTAAAGGTTAGTAAAAAAAAACTCTGCCTGTTGGACTCTGGCCCTACTAAATCAACAATCCATCAAATTTTTGGCTATCAATCTTTTATCCTATGGATATTTTCATTGTAACAGCATTTGTGATCAAATTTCAATGAAACTGAATACATTTTGTGTATTTTCTATAACTTAGCACTTTTACCAATTCAAGTTACCACTCTTTATGTGATTTTTAAAAAAATACTTCCAATCTACAATTTGACTGTTACGTGAACAGGTCCCAAAATTTATCAAATCCAAACTTTCTTGTTGAAAATCATTATTTTTGTTAATTTACTTAATAGCCTGTTATCTCTTTCAAACACACATATACAAGTCTCCAAAATTACTATGTATAACAAAGAAGAGAACTTCCTCTGGAATAGAGAATTTCCTCTGGTACAAATAATATAAGGAGATAAAGCAGTAGTTCTCAACCTTCCAAATGCTGCAGCCCTTTAATACAGTTTCTGTGGGTCACAACCCACAAGTTGAGAACTGCTGAGATAAAGTGATTTTTCCCTTGGTTGTTACATGAATTATAATCCAGAGCTGTTACTGATTAGGTAAACATATTTAACGAAATTGATATGAGGAGTCAACCAGTAGTTTAATGGAAGCCTCTGAGCTTCATTAGATAGTATTAGCACATCACTGAGGCTAGAGGCGCACACACACACACTCTTCTGATAGCCCTACTGAAAAATCCATTAACTTGAAGAAGTTTAAGAAGGGAATTTCAAATTCCCTTTTACTTATTTTAGAATAAATTGCAGGCTGTATATCACTAAGCTATGTCTAATTCAATATAGAATATATCAAACCAGATATATTCTATATCTGGTATATATCTCTAGTGAAGATAGTTACCCAATACAAAATTTAAATCTAAGAACTAACTAGTTACGATTTTTCTGGTAAATTTTAACTGCTGAAAGGCAATGGCAGAAAAAAATTAAATGTTTTTACATGAAAATAATAAAGCTAAATGTTGGTAAATCAGCTAATATAAGGAAGTCTCACTAATAAGAAACTAAGATTAGAAGAATCTAAGGTACACAGTGAAACAAACTGAGCTAAGGACGGAAAAAAGCATTTCTTCAATAAATAGAAAGCTAATTTGACAGAGAGGCTATTAATCTAAGCCAGTAAAGTCCAACTGAATAAGAGTTTGTTGGCTTGGCGTCCATCGCTCAGTGGTTAGGGTACCGGCCATATGCATCGGGGCTGGGGGTTTTGAACCCAGCTCCGGCTTGCTAAAACAACAATGACAACAGTAACAAAAATATAGCCAGGAGTTGTGGTGGGCGCCTGTAGTCCCAGCTACTGGGAGGCTGAGGTAAGAGAACTGCTTAAGCCCAAGAGTTTGAGGTTGCTGTGAGCTGTGACAACACAGCACTCTACTGAGGGTGACATAATAAGACTCTGTCTCCAAAAAAGAAAAAAGTTTGTTTACTCTCTTCTACAGAAGCTCCACTATTATGTGACATTCCTAATAACCAGACACTCAATTCTGAAAACAACTTGCTCAGGTTCAGTTGCCATGACCTAAAAAACACCTTTGTCTTCAAAGAATAGGTACCATGAAACCAAACAAAACCATCATTCATTAAAACAAATATATTCAAAAGTACAATAAATATAAAAGCACATGGAAATGTTTAAGAAACAAAATAGGGTAGGTTTTAAATATGAATAATAATATTTAGTATGAAAAATTCATTTTACCCTTTTGACTACCTTAGAACTCCAATACCAAATTAAGTTATTGTCAAAAATTAATAAATCTAAAAACAGGGTTTAAGCCAAAACAGAGAACTTGTCCAAAGTCAGTGGTTCTCAACCTGTGGGTCGCAACCCACAGGAACTGTATTAAAGGGTTGCAACATTAGGAAAGTTGAGAACCACTGTTCCAAGTAAATAAATCCAATCAGACAAACAAAAAACCCAAAACTCTTGTTTCTCTAAAAATTCAGCTTTAACACTGAGAACATGGAGCAAAATCCACTAAACTTAATTACCAAAACAGCCTAAATTATCTACAATCTCAGTCTCTTCATTCCTTTAGCTCACCTTTACAGAGCATTATCGGCTTGATCTCTCCAAAACATGTATTTTCAGTACAAGCCACCTTCTCAAAAAAACTTCAGTACTTCCTACCTCTGACCAGACCCTCCTTATGCTCAAATTCCTTAGCCTGGCTTAGTCAACCACGGCCATCCACAACATGCCTCCAACCTTCACATGCATCTTCTCCTTACTCTCCTTAAGGAACCTTCTCCAGTCAAATCATTTCACCCACAGGCTATCTTGTACTTTCATAATTAAAATATATCCTTCTTCTTAATGTTAACACTGTGGAAAGCAAAGGAAAATTTTCTATACAAATTTATAAGTAGTAAGAATTAAATGTATGCAAATCTTATTTATTTTAAGAGAATAATGTCTAGTGATTACCTAAAAGAAGTGAGAGAAACAGGGTGGTGCCTGTGGCTCAAAGGAGTAGGGCACCGGCCCCATATACTGGAGGTGGCGGGTTCAAACCCAACTCCGGCCCAAAACTGGAAAAAAAAAAAAAAAAAAGAAAAGAAACAAATTCATATCTTCTCTCAATATTTTAATACACTCATGCCAATGCTTCCATTCCACGGCTGACTAAAAATGCTTGTGAAAGAACTGGTTCTGGCAAGGCAACAAGATTTGGAAACCCTAGACAGTTTCCAAAAACTTAACTCATCTGATAATATTTTATGATTCACCATCAGGGCCCAGTCTATTTCTAAACTATTAATATATTAGTAAATAGTATAGGCTTATAGATTGCCAGTCCTTCCTAGAGAAAAGTACTTCCCTAATTCACCCAAGAAATTTTCAAAGACTCTTGTTTTAGGAAGAAAAAAATAATTGTTAAGGAAATTAAGGAAAAATAATTATTCTCATAACCATAAGTAATATATTTCCAAGTTTTGGCCATGTACTTTTCTTTCTTTGTTTTTTGTTGTTTTTTTTTCTTTTGGAGACAAGAGTCTCACTTTGTTGCCCTCGGTAGAATGCCGTGGCGTCACAGCTCATAGCAACCTCCAGCTCTTGGGCTTAGGTGATTCTTTTGCCTCAGCCTCCTGAGTAGCTGGGACTACAAGTGCCCGCCACAACACCCAGCTATTTTTTCTGCTGTAGTTTGGCCAGGGTTTGGTTCAAACCCTGCCACCCTCGGTATATAGGGCTGGCGCCCTACTCACTAAGCCACAGGCGTTGCCCAGGCTAAGTACTTTTCAACACATTTCTAAGCACTGAAGATATCCTCAGCTTAAAACCTTAATTTATAACAAAAATACTAAAATAGGGGCTTAGTGACTGTGGCTGTGGCTCAGTGACTAGGGCGCTGGTCCCATATACCGAGGGTGGCGGTTCAAACCCGGCCCGGCCGAACTGCAACAAAAAAATAGCTGGGCGTTGTGGCGAGCGCCTGTAGTCCCAGCTACTCAGGAGGCTGAGGCAAGAGAATTACCTAAGCCCAGGAGTTGGAGGTTGCTGTGAGCTGTGACACCACAGCACTCTATCAAGGGCAATAAAGTGAGACTCTGTCTCTACAAAAAAAAAAAAAAAACTAAGATAATTTATTTAAACCAAATCATCTCTGGGTTAGAATTAACCAGAACATAATAGAATAAAGATAGTCTCCCAAATCCTAAGTCCTTTTGCTAAGTCATTTAGTTTCTGTAATAACATTTATGAAATTTTGAAAACCTCTTTCATACAAAAGAAAATAGGCTTAGCGCCTGTGGCTCAAGCGGCTAAGGCGCCAGCCACATATACCTGAGCTAGCGGGTTCTAATCCAGCCTGGGCCCGCCAAACAACAATGACGGCTGCAACCAAAAAATAGCCAGGCATTGTGGCGGGCGCCTGTAGTCCCAGCTACTTGAGAGGTGGAGGCAGGAGAATCGCTTGAGCCCAGGACTTGGAGGTTGCTGTGAGCTGTGATGCCACAGCACTCTACCCAGAGCGACAGCTTGAGACTCTGTCTCAAAAAAATAGTAATAATAAAATTAATAAAAAAGAAAATACCAACACCAGGACTCAGTTTAAAATATTCAGGGGACAAAGAAATGGAACCTACAGTAAATCAGTTATTTCCTGGAGACACTGACAATCATACACAAAAAAGTGAGGCAGCACTGGAGATACCAGATCATCACTGCACAATACAAACAGCTCTTGAACTAAGAGATCAGCAGCCTCCTGAGCTTTGAGAAATAACAAAAGGGTTATCCACGTGTATCTTATTAGCAGGACTACAGTAAAGACAGGAAAGAAAACAGAGGAAAGAAAGGAGAGGGGTGAAGGGAAAGGCCGGAGAAAAGGATAGAAGGGAAGAGAACTAAATGTGTAAGAAAAGAAAGAGGAGGAAGAAAAATCAATAAAAACGGAACATGTTATTAAGGTACAAAGAAGCTACAATTGTCTAAGGGACATTAGTCCCAAAGCTAATGTACCACTGAGACTAAACACCTTCTCACAAGTAGTTGCTCAAGAAATCATTATATAAGAAAGTTTTAGAGAACCACTCTTCTTAGAAAACTCCTGACTCTGAGATGAATTGAACTCAGAATCTAGTCTGCCTTTCTCTAAATATTTTCAAACTATATTCCTTTATCACATTTTGTTAATAATCCTGTAAATTATAAAGTTTTATTTTTAAGAGTTTTAGCCAGACTTTGATTAGCTCTCAACCTAGGTTTATATTAAGATGACTTGCAATCCCCTTAAATGAAGCATCATCACTAATACTGGTTTTCTTTTTAAATAAAGTAACTTCTGGTAATTTATAGTAACACCACAGAGGAGAAAAATCTTCTTAAAAAAAAAAATAAAACTTCTCAAATAAAATATCTCTTAATCTGGGTACCTATGAAAGTCATGTAAGATATAGCAAACAAGCATTTGTTTTTAAAAGGAATAAGACTAAGACTAAATGGTGAATGGGCCTTCAGCTATTGGAAACACAAAAATGATTTCATGGTGAGGAACTTAGTAAAAATTCAAAGTCAAGAGTCAATGAAATATCAGTAAGGGCAGAAGATAAAAAAAAATAATTAAGATTTTGCTTTTGATCTCCTAAAGAATGAGCTATACCACACACACACACACACACACACATACACACAAACACACACGATTTTCCCATTGCTTGGTCTCTCCAACACAGAAGGGCTTCTCTGCTTATCGGACATACTCAGAAAGCTAAGACTCAGGGCTGAGGGAGGATATGAGTTTGAAGCTCTGAAACCACAGACCCCAGTCATATTTACAGGTTATAAGGAAGCTTGTGTAAGCTTAGAATCTCTGACTCCAGAATATATTTTGACATTTGTTCACCAGGAAATGGCATTTCTCACAACTGAAACACACCATGAAAGTTTTTTTCAGAAAGTAGCTAACTATGTGGTAAATGCATAATTCAGTCAGAACAATTTCTGGCTCATACTATTTCTAAAATCTAAATGAGAGTTGTGATTGGAAGGTTTGGTTCTTTGGATTTGGCTTTCTGTATGTTTTCTTTAATTGTTTATTTTCTCCCTACTTTCCAATCACCTTATACTGCCACTGTCCTTCCACTCCCATCCTTTCTTTCCTCCTCTATATGTGCACAGAAACATACAAAAAGAGTATGAATACCACTATGTATGTGCACACATACACACATACATATATATGTATACACACAAAGACACACATGGCCACAGCCCCAATATCAGAGTATAAAGCAAAGATGAAGACATAAATAATATTGCAGAATGGGAATAAACCCATTTATTCTATGTCTAAGATAAAACTGTGGTTGGTAACCAGACTCACCAGATGGTTCTTCAGGCTCACTTTCATTTTCTTCCTCAGGTGGGGCTTGAGGGGGTGGTGGTGGAAGCTTCTTTTCCTTCTCTGCTTTAGCATTTCTCTCTTCTTCTGAATAATACTCATCTTCTGAGAGGTTGGCCAAGCTTTCATCCATCTCTCTGTACTCTACCTAGATGGAGATTATACCAGGGAAAGCTAAATATAGTAACCATCTAAAAGCGGGGACTTTATTTGGAACCATCAGTGAGTGTGAATTGCTGACTTCAAATTC